>NC_084994.1:10511520-10779020 GCF_963854185.1 Sardina pilchardus
AGAAGCCAAGCCAGGGGATGTGACTCCATCAGTGGGTCCTGCGGTGGCAGGTGTGGTCGCCAAGGAGACCGTGACCAAGGACGCCGTCTCCACGGATCCCCTGGCGCCGCGGGCGACCAACGACCTGGTCCTGCGTCGGGCGAGGCATCAGCAGCTCACCGGGACGCTGACCGACGCAGCTCCCGCCCTAGCAACAAGGTCATCAAGTCCGCCTCGGCAACCGCACTCTCAGTCATGATCCCGACAGGTACTTCAGATATTTTCCAAAATATTAGTTAACTCCCTTTGTATTTGTTTGTTTGTTTGTTTGATTGTCCCTGAATTGTTAGACAAGAGTACCGTAATGTCCCAACTATAAGCCGTGGCTTATACATTGATTTAACAAAATGCCTTCAGCTATGAGGTTAATACACGGGGGCAGTTAATATGGTATTAATATGGTTTCTTTTAACTTGCATAAAACACTGTCCCGTGACTTATACACAATACACAGAAAATTACTGTACTTTAAACGGGCAAGAATATGGGCTCATTTCCATCTATTGTCTCTAGCCAGTTCTTAAAACAGACAGCCTAGACTAAAAGGAGATTGCCTATGACCACGTAGTTCTGTTCAGTTTATTGATTTTGTATTAAGATGAAATACATGTACAAGTGGAGAGTCAAGTCAAGTCAAGTCAATTTTATTATCCCACAGAAGAGGGGAATTTTAGTTGTAGCCAGGTGTGAGGAGAGTATCTATAGCCTAGGTGCACAAAAGGCTCTTCCTGTACACTCATTTATTTCCGGTGGAAATTAAACTGTTCTGCATCTTCTGTTATATTATGCTCGTTAAATCTTCCACTCTGACACGGAATATCTTGTTTAACTAATAATAACAATTTCAACACGTATAAATCTTTCTTTGTCATAACGTGCTGATTCCCAGGTGCAGCATCCAACCGGGTCCGTGTAGACACTAATTGCATTACCAATAGCGGCAGGCTCAAACACACCTGGCTCCACCGGAAAGCCTTTCCTGCATATAGCGTATTGTAGGCCACTAATGATCAAGTTCATGTGGGTGCTTGTGCCTTGTCCTCTGCTGTCCATGGTCCTGAATCTCTCACACTGATGAATCGCTGCTCATGTTAAATGAATAATAAATACATAAAAACAGATTTAAAAAGATCAGTGGTCAGTGATTCTGTCTTGTTAAAAAGTTGTTGCTTTACTGGTGGATGGTAGGAAGCAGGAGAGATTGATGTGCGGGTTTTCCAGCCTGAGCTGCAGGGCGAAATCTAAATCTCTGGCCTAGGTGGATGGACTAGTGTGTTGTGGGATTTGGCACCCTCTACAGGCGGTGATGGGAACCCCGGCTTCAGAATGTAAAAATCCTATCATGTGTTTGGTCCATTCACTCCCTAAACAAGCTGATTTTAATTAACACACACTTCAGCCAGGAAGATCGAAGATGTGATAAGTGAAATCACCTGTGTTAAGTGCGCAGATAGACAAGCTAAGTGGTGAGTGCACCTGTAGGTGAGCTCAGTGTAAGATAGGCTTTAACTGCATCGTTTTCAATTGCTGAATAATCAAAATTGCTGAACAGAATTGTAATTTACATGGCTTCAAAGCACACCATGCACTTAACACAGGCAATTTCACAAATTAACTCATCTCTCTCTCTCTCTCTCTCTCTCTCTCTCTCTCTCTCTCTCTCTCTCTCTCTCTCTCTCTCTCTCTCTCTCTCTCTCTCTCTCTTTCTTTCTCCCTCTCTCTCTCAGTGGAACAGCACGGAAGCTCCCCATTGGCCAGTCCCATGTCTCCCCGCTCGCTCTCGTCCAACCCCTCGTCGCGTGACTCCTCCCCCTGCCGGGACTTCTGCCCCGCTGTCACTCTCCTGCGCTCGCCAATCACCATCCAGCGCTCGGGCAAGAGATACGGCTTCACGCTCCGCGCCATACGCGTCTACATGGGCGACACCGACGTCTACAGCGTCCACCACATCGTCTGGGTGAGAGAGAGAGAGAGAGAGAGAGAGAGAGAGAGAGAGAGAGAGAGAGAGAGGGATGGAGGGGGAGAGAGGGAGAGAGAGAGAGAGAGAGAGAAGGATGGAGGGGGAGAGAGGGAGAGAGAGAGAGAGAGAGAGAGAGAGAGAGAGAGAGAGACAGAGAGACAGAGAGATAGAGAGAGAGAGAGAGAGAGAGAGAGAGAGAGAGAGAGAGAGAGAGAGAGAGAGAGAGAGAGAGAGAGAGAGAGAGAGAGAGAGAGAGAGAGAGAGAGAGGAGCCAAAGGGACATTTGGGTCAAGGGTCTTGTGTCATAGAGGCAGTAGTGGGATTCGCCTGCAGCCGTCTTAAGATGAATGCGTAACGTGGTCATTCTACTCACTGTTGTCTTGTCCAATCACAGCACGTAGAGGACGGTGGCCCCGCCCAAGAGGCGGGGCTTTGTGCCGGTGACCTCATCACCCATGTGAACGGGGAGTCTGTCCACGGATTGGTCCACACGGAAGTGGTGGAGCTCATTTTGAAGGTGAGGGGTGCATTTGGATTGCACCAACTACTGTAGTTAAACCTAGGGGAGACAACTTTATGTCTGAGCCTCATTTCTGCATATTTTAGCATACTTCAGCATAATTCATTTAACTGCATTATAAATTCAACCATTTTAACACATGCTTAATAGTTTTTTGTTGTCAGAATAAAAGCATTATGTAAAATCATAATAGCAATAATAACAATAAAATCATACAAGTCTTTTTGCATATTGAAACAGATGAGAGTTGTTGATTCTTTAAATGTTATATTTTTCCAGAGTGGCAATAAAGTCACCGTGACAACCACCCCCTTTGAGAACACGTCCATCAAGATCGGCCCTGCCCGCCGTGCCAACCAGCAGTCCAAGATGGCGCGCAGGAGTAAGAAGACTCCGGGCAAGGAGGGACAGGACAGGTGTGAGGCGCCACTCGATTAGACTCGATTAAACCCAATTCAATTCAGTTCAACTCAGTTCATCTCAGTTCAATTCCACTCAATTCAGTTAAATTAAACTCCAATCAACTCAGATCAACTCAGATCAACTCAATTCAACTCACTTCAGTTCAACTCAATTCAACTCAATTCAGTTAAATTAAACTCCAATCGACTCAGATCAACTCAATTCAACTCACTTCAGTTCAACTCACTTCAGTTCAACTCAATTCAACTCAATTCAGTTCAATTAAACTCCAATCAACTCACTTCAACTCAATTCAACACAACTGAGTTCAACTCTACTAAACTGAGTTTATTTATTCATTTCATTAAATTGAAATGAACTTCAGCCTAGTAGTTCAACTCGATTCAACTCAATGCAGCTCAACATAATTCAGTTCAGCTCACTTCTCCACTCACGTTCTCTCTCTTGTTCTTTTTGTTCCGTGTGTTCCGCGGGCGCTGGCAGTAAGAAGCGGAGCTCTCTGTTCCGTAAGATCACCAAGCAGTGCAACCTGCTGCACACCAGCCGCAGCCTGTCCTCCCTCACCCGCTCCCTCTCCTCCAGCGAGAGCCTGCCCGCCTCGCCCACGCACGCACTGGCACAGGGTAAACGCACACACACACACACACACACACACACACACACACACACACACACACACACGCACACACACACACACATACACACACACACATACCACACACACACACACACACACGCACACACACACACACACACACACACACACACACATACACACACACACACACACACACCCACACACACACAGATATAGACACACACACACACACACACACAGATATAGACACACACACACACACACACACACACACGGACTGGCACAGGGTAAACACACACACACACACACACACACACACACACACACACACACACACACACACACACACACACACACATAGACATACATACACGCATACACACACACCCACACACACACGGACTGGCACAGGGTAAACGTACACACACACACACACACACACACACACACACACGGACTGGCACAGGGTAAACACACACACAGACACACATACACACACAGACATAGACTAACACACACACACACACGCACACACACATACCACACACACACTCTTTCAAATGGCTTTCAAATAGGTTTCAAGCCTTATACTTATAAACTATAATTATCTCTGCTTCTCTGTTTTCTGCTCTGTTTTCCCTCTCTCTTCCTCTCTTCCACTTCCATCCTCTCTTTCCATCTCTATTCTTCCCTCTCTCCTCTCTTCCACTTCCATCCTCTCTTTCCATCCCTCTATTCTTCTCTTCTCTTCCACTTCCATCCTCTCTTTAATCTCTCTATTCTTCCCTCTCTACTCTCTTCCATCCTCTCTTTCCATCTCTCTATTCTTCTCCTCTCCTCTCTTCCACTTCCATCCTCTCTTTCCATCTCTCTATTCTTCTCTTCTCTTCTACTTCCATCCACTCTTTCCATCTCTCTATTCTTCTCTCTCTCTCCCACTTCCATCCTCTCTTTCCATCTCTCTATTCTTCCCTCTCTCTCCTCATAAACTATCATTGTCAACTCCACCTTTTTATCTGCTTTCTCTCTCACACTCTATTATCTCTCTCTCTCTCTCTCTCTCTATCCTTTTGTCCTCTCTCTACTACCTTTATTCCTCCATTTCTCTGTCTCTTTCCCTCTCCTCCTTTCTCCCTTCCTCTCTGTTCCACCCACCTCCTCCCTCCATCTCTCTCTCTCCCTCCCTCTCTTTCTTCCTCCATCCCTTCCTCCCTCTCCCTCTATCCCTCTCTTCCTCGGTTCCTCTCTCCCTCCCTCTCTTCCTCCATCCCTCTCTCTCCCTCTCTTCCTCCCTCTTTTCCTCTCCCTCCCTCCCTCTATCCCTCCCTCCTTCTGTTTCTCTCCCTCTCTCTCTCTCCCTCCCTTCCTCCCTCCATCCCTCTCTCTCTCCTCCTCCTCCTCCTCTCTCAGGCATCTCCTCTCTGAGCACCTCCCCAGCCTCCAGCACGCCCAACTCTCCCGCCCCGTCCTCTTCCTCCTCCTCCTGCTCCTCCTCCTCCTCCGTGATCTCCCATCAGCCCCCGGGGCCCGGCGGCGCTGGCGTTGGCATCGGCGTTGGCGTCCAGCCCCCCGGTCCCGCCTCCGCCGCGGCGTCCCAGCAGGGTCGTCACATGCGCCCCTCCTCGCTGCACGGCCTCTCGCCCAAACTCCACCGCCAGTACCGCTCGGCGCGCTGTAAGTCGGCGGGCAACATCCCGCTCTCGCCGCTCGCCCACACGCCCTCGCCCCCCCAGGCCTCCTGCCCGCCGTCCTCCTCCGGCTCCCCCCCTCCGCCACCAGGGGGCGCCACCCCACCGCTGCCTGGACACCACGTGCCCGGGAGCAGCCACACCACCCAGGTACAGTATATATATTACATTATAGAGATTATATTATATTATATTATATTATATTATATTATATAACCGGGGAGCAGCCACACCACCCAGGTACAGTATATATATTACATTATAGAGATTATATTATATTATATTATATTATATTATATTATATAACCGGGGAGCAGCCACACCACCCAGGTACAGTATATATATTACATTATATAGATGATATTATATTATATTATATTATATTATATAACCGGGGAGCAGCCACACCACCCAGGTACAGTATATATATTACATTATATAGATTATATTATATTATATTATATTATATTATATTATATTATATAACCGGGGAGCAGCCACACCACCCAGGTACAGTATATATATTACATTATATAGATGATATTATATTATATTATATTATATTATATAACCGGGGAGCAGCCACACCACCCAGGTACAGTATATATATTACATTATATAGATTATATTATATTATATTATATTATATTATATTATATAACCGGGGAGCAGCCACACCACCCAGGTACAGTATATATATTACATTATATAGATTATATTATATTATATTATATTATATTATATAACCGGGGAGCAGCCACACCACCCAGGTACAGTATATATATTACATTATATAGATTATATTATATTATATTATATTATATTATATTATATAACCGGGGAGCAGCCACACCACCCAGGTACAGTATATATATTACATTATATAGATTATATTATATTATATTATATTATATTATATAACCGGGGAGCAGCCACACCACCCAGGTACAGTATATATATTACATTATATAGATGATATTATATTATATTATATTATATTATATAACCGGGGAGCAGCCACACCACCCAGGTACAGTATATATATTACATTATATAGATTATATTATATTATATTATATTATATTATATAACCGGGGAGCAGCCACACCACCCAGGTACAGTATATGTATTACATTATATAGATTATATTATATTATATTATATTATATTATATTATATAACCGGGGAGCAGCCACACCACCCAGGTACAGTATATATATTACATTATATAGATTATATTATATTATATTATATTATATTATATTATATAACCGGGGAGCAGCCACACCACCCAGGTACAGTATATACAGTGCCTATAGAAAGTTATCATACCCTTTTGAAATAGTTACTTTTTTTGTCTTACAGCCTGAAATCAAAACCCATTTTAAAAAAAATCTTTTCCAGTTTTATTGACAAATGTAGCTGTACAACATCAAAATAATGAAAAAAAAGTCAACAGTTCTGAAAATTAATAAAAAATTAAAAACTAGAATAACAGGGTTGGAAAAGTCATCATACCCCTGACTTAATACTTTGTCAAGCTTCCTTTTGCTTTCATTACAGCCATCAATCTGTTTGGATATGTCTCTATTATAGCTTTGCACACCTAGACAGGGGGATATTTGCCGAATTTTCTGTGCAGAATTGTTAAAATTTAGTCAAATTCTGTAGGGAATGGCGATGGACTGCTCTCTTCAAGTCAATCCACATATTTTCTATAGGATTTAAGTCAGGGCTCTGACTTTGCCACTCAAGGATATTCACCATCCTATCCTTAAGCCACTGCTTTGTTCTTTTGGCAGTATGTTTAGGATTTTTGTCGTGTTGGAAGGCGAATGACCTCCCCATCCTCAGCTGTTTAGGAGAGGGACGCAGGTTTTCCTCAAGAATTTTGGTGTACTTGGCAGCATCCATTTTCCCTTCTATCCTGACCAATTGCCCAGTCCCCGCTGAAGAGAAACATCCCCAAAACATAATGTTGCCCCCACCATGCTTCAAAGTAGGTATGGTGTGTTTTGGGTGTGTTTGGGTGTGTATACTGTGTTTGGTTAGCGCCTGGAGCTCAGTCCAAAAACTTCAATCTTAGTCTCCAAAAAGTTCGATCTTAGTCTCATCTGACCGTATAAGCTTTTTCCACATGGTAGCAGAATATTCCAGATGTGTTTTTGCACTGAACTCCAAGCGCAATGTTTGGCGAAAACCAACACAGTACACCACCCAAAACACACCATACCTAGTGTGAAGCATGGTGGGGGCAACATTATGTTTTGGGGATGTTTCTCTTCAGCGGGGACTGGGCAATTGGTCAGGATAGAGGGGAAAACGGATGCTGCCAAGTACACCAAAATTCTTGAGGAAAACCTGCGTCCCTCTCCTAAACAGCTGAGGATGGGGAGGTCATTCGCCTTCCAACACGACAAAAATCCTAAACATACTACCAAAAGAACAAAGCAGTGGCTTAAGGATAGGATGGTGAATATCCTTGAGTGGCAAAGTCAGAGCCCTGACTTAAATCCTATAGAAAATATGTGGATTGACTTGAAGAGAGCAGTCCATCGCCATTCCCTACAGAATTTGACTAAATTTTAACAATTCTGCACAGAAAATTCGGCAAATATCCCCCTGTCTAGGTGTGCAAAGCTATAATAGAGACATATCCAAACAGATTGATGGCTGTAATGAAAGCAAAAGGAAGCTTGACAAAGTATTAAGTCAGGGGTATGATGACTTTTCCAACCCTGTTATTCTAGTTTTTAATTTTTTATTAATTTTCAGAACTGTTGACTTTTTTTTCATTATTTTGATGTTGTACAGCTACATTTGTCAATAAAACTGGAAAAGATTTTTTTTTAAATGGGTTTTGATTTCAGGCTGTAAGACAAAAAAAGTAACTATTTCAAAAGGGTATGATAACTTTCTATAGGCACTGTATATTACATTATATAGATTATATTATATTATATTATATTATATTATATAACCGGGGAGCAGCCACACCACCCAGGTACAGTATATATATTACATTATATAGATTATATTATATTATATTATATTATATTATATAACCGGGGAGCAGCCACACCACCCAGGTACAGTATATATATTACATTATATAGATTATATTATATTATATTATATTATATTATATAACCGGGGAGCAGCCACACCACCCAGGTACAGTATATATATATATTATATTATATAGATTATATTACATTATATAGATTATATTATATTATATTATATTATATTATATTATATTATATAACCGGGGAGCAGCCACACCACCCAGGTACAGTATATATATTACATTATATAGATTATATTATATTATATTATATTATATTACATTATATAACCCGGGAGCAGCCACACCACCCAGGTACAGTATATATATTACATTATATAGATTATATTATATTATACTATATTATATAACCGGGGAGCAGCCACACCACCCAGGTACAGTATATATATCATATTATATTATATAGATTATATTATATTATACTATATTATATAACCGGGGAGCAGCCACACCACCCAGGTACAGTATATATATTACATTATATAGATTATATTATATTATATGATATTATATTATATTACATAACCGGGGAGCAGCCACACCACCCAGGTGCATCATATATATTATATTATATAGATTATATTATATTATATCATATTATATAACCCGGGATGAACCCCCCCCCCCCCCCCCCCATCACCCCACAGGCGTTCCCACCGGCGAAGCTGCACCCGGGTTCGTCGTCCTCGTCGTCCCCGGTGATGGTGCGTCCGCGGCCCAAGAGTGCCGAGCCCCCGCGGTCGCCGCTGCTGAAGCGCGTGCAGTCGGCCGAGCGCCTGGCGTCCTCGCCGCTCTCCTCCTCGCCGCCCTCGGGCTCCGCCATGACGACCGGCTCGCCCTCGGCAACGGGGGCGCACAGGAAGCACAGCCTGGAGCTGGGCGTCGTCGGCGGCGTCGGCGGCGTCGGAGGCATCGGATTGGCCGACTACAGGAAAGAGGGCGGGTTCCTGTGCGGGGAGCCGCCCCTGCAGAGCCTTCCGGAAACGGAGGCCGAGACGCTGGGCGTGCCCCCGTCGCCGCCGTCCCCTCCGCCGAAGACGACGCCGATGACCCCGTCGTCGCTACCGGAGACGGGCGTGCTCATCGTGAAGCCGATGAGGAAGCTGGGCCGCCAGGAGTCCCCGCTGAGCCGAGAGGTGCTGTTCCGGGAGCGAGAGAGGGAGCGAGAGAGGGAGCGAGAGAGGGAGAGGGGAAGAAGGGACAGAGACCGAGAGAGAGAGAGATCCTGGGACGCCACGCTGGGCCGGTCGGTGGCCAAGCTGGAGAGGACCACCCCGTCTGGAGCTTCGTCCGCAGACGCCCGGGCTGGAGGCGACCGCAAGCCCGCAGACGGTAGGCCCGCGTTGGGGGACGGAGGAACGGGCGAACCCCCTGGAACCACATCAACATCCAAAACCACCACCATGTCCAACACTGAGACCACAGGTTTTCCCGCCCAGTGCAAACTCAGCGACCCCTCGACAGCAAAAGCGTCCTTAAGCTCTGGTGCTGCTACCCCTGAATCCGAGGCCGTCCGACCTGCCAGCGCGTCTCTGTCTCCGACTGCTGCAAAAACGACAGATCCCAGAATTCTTGGCAGCGTGGCAGTCGCAACAGATCCTGGATGTGGCGCCAAATTCCTCCCAGCCTCCTCCGGCAAGCAGAGCCAGCCAGAGAAAACGGCCAAGCAGCTGCAGCCTCAGTTAGATCGAGTTCAGGCTAAACCTGATGGAAAGGACATTCCAGGGAGTTCTAAGGTGGTCGCACAGGCCCTTCCACAGGCGAAGAGTTCTGCAGGCCAGGGTTCCGCACCTGCTATTGTCTCAGAACCTTCTAGAATCTCCAAAGCGCCTGGTGTAGGTGAGGGAGTTCTGAAAAAGAATGGCCTGGACACCCCCACTACTAGGCTTCCAGACCCCAGGCTGAGAGGCTCCATAGCTGGTCCTGTGAAGGGACTGCTCGCCGTGGGCCCAGCCCAGGTCCAGGCCCCCGTCCTGGGGAAGATGCGTCAGGAGAAGGGCCTGGCAGTGAACTGTTTCCGGGGCACCCTTGACTGGGAAGAGAAGCGACTGTTGGAGGTGGTGGAGGAACATTCGCCGTCCCCGACTCCAAGCCCCTCCCCCACCGCCACGCACACTCCCATCTCCATCCAATCACGGCCCGTCTCCCCAGGCGACCGCAGCGGCGGCTCTGCACAACAGCCAACAGCCAAGATGGCCTCCTCCCCAGCTCCTCATACTCCTTCAGCTCCTCCTCCCGTCACTCCCAAGAGCCAGGCCCAAGAGGGGACCAGGGACCGGGAGAGCCCCAAGACCAGTGAGGGGAAGCAGGCAGGCCCAGCAGGAAAGCCTGAGGCTGAGGCAAGAAGTAGGCCCGGACTCACAGTAGCCGCCTCACCAGGGCTTGTCTCTCCTCCTCCTCCTCCTCCTCCTCAACCTCAGTCGGCTAAAAGCCCCAGCATTCCAAAGCCCACGGCCTGATGGGTAAAGACTGCCGAGGGATCGATGCGTTGGGGGTCATCAGTTTAGAACCTTAAGGAAACCTTCATGTCATGAGTTAGAACTTACCGGAGCATTCTGGCTGAGACGGTCTTGACCATGAGGACTAATGAGACAAATATAAGCAAATGTAGACTCTCTCTCTCTTTTTCTCTTTCTCTCTCTCTCTTTCTCTTTCTCTTGCTCTGTCTCTAGAATATGATTCGGTTGCCATGGTGATTTAGGGCTGTCCTTTTTAAAGTTGAAATCTGTCACATACACACCTGATCTAACCGGTACACACCAGGAAGGTGAAGTATGTATGTAAGTGAGTGTGGTTGTGTGTGTGTGTATGTGTGTGTGTGTGTGTGTGTGTAGATATGCAAATGAAGTGCTTTAACAGAATCACCTGAAGCTGAAAACTGTGAAGACCAAAATCCAAACTCCTAGCCGACTGAAGATGCGTGAAGTGTTGGTCCCAGGCCTGCCTGCTGTCGATGTGAAACACTCTCTCCTAAAGACTCAGAGTGTGAAACACTCTCTCCTACAGAGTCAGAGTGTGAAACACTCTCTCCTACAGAGTCAGAGTGTGAAACACTCTCTCCTAAAGACTCAGAGTATGGAACACTCTCTCCTAAAGAGTATGGCGACGCACACTCTTCCTGGGCAGCATGTGGAGTATGATCACAGATGACAGTAATGCGCTAATAGTCTGACGATGTCTAACAGAGACCATCATTCAGCCATAAGGCCATGTGTCCGCTGTAGGAACTGGGGCCCGGCTTTCCCTTCCCACTGCAGGGGTTTGACCAAACACACACACACACACACACACACACACACACACACACACACACACACACACACAGTCATCAGGTGTCACCTGCACCTACATGCACTCCCCACACGTACACATACAGACAAAGACACACATACTTGCTTACGCACACACACACACACACACACACACTTGCTTACACACACACACACACACACAGTCATCAGGTGTCACCTTCACCTGCACCGACATATACCCCCCCCCACACACAGACAAAGACACACACACTTGCTTACACACACACACACACACACACACAGACACAGACACAGACACAGACACAGACACACACACACACACACACACACACACACATACTTGCCTGTACCCACATGCGCGCGCGCACACACACACACACACACACACACACACACACACACACACACACACACACACACACACACACACACACACACACACATACAGAGGGCTGGACTCCTGTGAGGGTCTCATGGAAAGGAGGTTTGTGTGAGTGTTGTGAGCATGGGTCTGGCGCCCCCCGGTGGTGAACACAGATGCATGCGTGACAGGGCAGTGCTGCTCTGCCCGTGCCGAGCCGATGGGCTTTAAGCTGTATACATTCCACGTGGCTCCTTGAAAGCAGGGTTTAAAAAAAAAAAAAAAAAAAAAAAAAACATATTCTAAAATTCACTCTCTGATGTTTTGGCTTCCACAGCCCTCCCCCAACACTATGGCCTGGATAAATGCACACTTCATCACTGATGCCAGTCAACGCATTTGATTTTCTTGACAGCCTCTGAGATGGGCTTTAGTGCCTAACAGACTGTGTCTCATCATGCGATAAGCTTAAGCCATCCTGACACCAGAAGACTTTGACAAGATTTGGGAAAGATTTTAACTTTTGATGAACTGGGTAAACCCGCCCCGATCTGCCGGTGATTGGATTTTGCCCTTGCTGCTCAGGCTGTAAAGCTGCATGTTTATCTCCCCTGCTTCCGTCACAAATTTGCGGGGACCAATTGCAGGACTTCCATAAATCCAGCGCACCAGGATCATTGGTCTGATTGGTTGAAGGACTATCCGAGTGTACAGAGCAATTTGAACTATGCCCAGTTGATCGCGCTTCTTGTGCAGTAGAAGTACAGTGCAGACTCCCCAGACCACTGTTCAGTCTCAAAAGATTGAGCTTGGTCCGGTGATAGCCAAGCGAGTCTTTTGTGTAAAGCCTGAATAGTCAAAAGACTCAAGAATCTTTCCCAAAATGTTGTCAAAGTCTTCTTGTTTGTGGTGTAAATGTCTTGGAGGGTATGTTGTGACTAGGGTCGCAATGAATGACCACACACATTTCCCTCCCGTGGGATAATAACCTTGACCTTGACCTTGACCTTGACCTTGGTGTAGTAGTGGTAGTCAGACACCATGACTGCCACGATGTCGTTGAATTGTGCTCCAAACGCGTCAGGACAGCACAGTACAAGCTCAGTGCAGACTCCAGTATAATTGTTGTGGAACACCCTAGTCAGATACATGTCACTCGCTCTAGCTCCCTCTCTTATTCACTTTCTCTCTCTCTCTCTCTCTGTTTTTCTCTCTTTCTCTCTCTCATTCACTCTCTCACTGTCTCTCTCTCTCTCCCTCTCTCTCTCTCCGTCACTCTCACTCTCTCTCACTATATATATATATATATATATATATATATATATATATACATATACAGATATCAGTTCAGTCCAGTGGGGGGGTGGAGGAGAGGCTATGCAATTCCCATCTCCAGAGGTTTGATATTTGAGGCGTTTAGAGCTCCTCCCCTCCACTCTATTCCAGCATCATCAGCCCGGAGTGACTTTAACTTCCTGGGAAAAGTTTCAAGTAGCCTATAGCGACTTTAACTTCCTGGGAAAAGTTTTGAGTAGCCTATAGCGACTTTAACTTCCTGGGCACAGTTTTGAGTAGCCTATAGCGACTTTAACTCCCTGGGCACAGTTTTGAGTAGCCTATAGCGACTTTAACTTCCTGGGCAGTTTTGAGTAGCCTATAGCGACTTTAACTTCCTAGGAACAGTTTTGAGTAGCCTATAGCGACTTTAACTCCCTGGGAAAAGTTTAGAGTAGCCTATATCGACTTTAACTTCCTGGGAAAAGTTTCGAGTAGCCTATAGCGACTTTAACTTCCTGGGCAGTTTTGAGTAGCCTACAGCTCGCACTTATAGCCTCTTTCATTCACCCTATAGCTACCGTGCTTGGGTACATCTCCATAGTAACAACTGTAATATCACGGAGGGAAAACACCCCGTTCCCGCCGTTCCGCTTCGTCCGACTGTTATAGTGACTTACAGTAAAATGTGAAAAACAACAACAAAGCTTTATGTAAACGTTTTATAATAAGAATAGCCTATACGTCATTGTTCTTTCTGGAGGGTAAAGTGTGTTGACCAGTGGGTGATGTAATATTAACCATACGTAGCAGTGTCGATTTGGAGAGATAAGGCTGGCTTTATTATAGCCTAACAGGAAATCAGAAAACTCTTCTTTTTTTTTGTAATGATCTATTTATGCTGAAGGCATACTATTGTTGTAGACCATTCTCAATATCATTCAAAATTATTTATGGTAAGATGCACTTTATATGTTATGTTAAATTCTTATGTTGTTGATATTGTTGTTGTTGTTGTTGTTGTTATTGTTGTTATTTGTTAATGGACCTATTTCCAGTCTATCGACTGCTTTGAGAACTGTTGGGTCAGTCCAGGAGATGGACTACATGTTGATTGTAAATAGGCAAGAGGAAAAACAACCTATAAGTATAATTGTTATCTATAATTATGTTACCTTTGTATTATTACTGTTATTATTATTGCTATTCATATAGTTCATATTATGATTGTTATTATTATTATTATTATTATTATTATTTAGTCTAAATGTTTTATTTGATTTAATTTTAATGTTAAGTATGTTTTCTCTGGCACCTTGAGATGTTGTTTCAGTGTGGAATAAAAAGTATTACAGGACCTATGGAAACTGATCTTGAATCTTTCAATTTCACACACACACACACACACACACACACACACACACACACACACACACACACACACACACACCCCACACACACTCTCTCACACACACACACACACACACGGCATGCATCGCGCAGCAGTAAATCGGCGGTGCATTAGAAAGTTGAATTGATGGACTATCTCGTACATATAACACCTTTCCTGAACATGTGCAGCCTATTTTCTGTAATGAAGCATATTATATTGACACATTTCATGGCTTAGAATAGCCATAGGCGATGATTACTTTCTCTTTGTCGTAAATTCTAGGGGCGAGGCCATTAAAATGAGCATAATATAGGGGCGTGATATTTAAATCACGCTTGTTTCCAGCCGCCACATTTATCAACAAACGTTCATTCTTACGCTGGAATTGGAGTGATACGAAAGTTTGATGAATCACACGTGAGCCCTGTCGTAAGATGATTTCTGCGCTCAGATATGCGCTGGTTTCTATGCTCTGTTGATAAATGAGGGCCACTGTTTCTACAGTGCATTTTCTTTCCCTCTCTCTGTTTCTTTGGATTCCATTCAGTTTTTGGAATTTTATATGTCAATCCTATAGGATTCCTGCTATTGGAATCCTGTAAGAGTTTGGCTCCAAAATCTGATTGGAATCCGTTAGGACCTTTTGAGAAGGTCTCTCTCCCATTCAGTAGATGGCGGTAAAGCACTATAAGTTTGCATAACCGCCAAGGAAAACAAAGAAGAAGCGCTGTCTACTCTGCAATAACCCGCCAACGTAAGTGACAATTTAACACGCTCACGTTGCGTGTTGAAAGTTGAACCAAGTTCAGCGCTCCGCCTTTTCAAAGCTAGCGTTACACTAGCGTCTACGACAATAGAGTGGTAAGTTAAAATGTCACGTTGTCCTGGCAACGCGATTTCCAGTTCAAACAAACTGCAAATGGCATTTTCTATCGCCTCACTGTGTTGTTTCTTTCATAATGAAAATAAATCAATTTTAAATGGAGAAAAAGCTTCCGCACTTTATCTAAAGGAATACACTTTTTTTTAGTCTGTATGTTTAGAGAATCAACTTTTTAAAGTGTGTTTTGTTTAGAGAATCCTGTGTTTATCTGTAAACATGTGAGTTCAGAAAACTGAAACCGTTTGACAATGTTGGTTTTGATACAAATATATGTAATGACTGTTTAGAATGGAAACCAGACGAATTATTGGGAAAAAATCCAAGTGAATGAGGCAATGAGCAGTGTTTACACATTTAATCCTCATGTAGACAAGGCCATTGCTCAACTTCCAAGTGAATGAGCAGTGTTTACACATTTAATCCTCATGTAGACATGGCCATTGCTCAACTTCCAAACGTCTTAGAGGTGAAAGACTACATTTAGTAAAACCTTAAAGGGGACATATTATGCAAAACTCACTTTTTGCGGGCCTTTGTGTTCATATTTAGGCCTCTACTGTTCTTATAAACACTCCAAGCGTGAAAAAAACCCATCCATCCGTTTTCTGTAGATCAGTAGAAAGACTTTTGTGTCAAGAATAGTATGCTGCTGTGAGCATTTGGATTGCTCCCTTATTCTGATGCAATACTAAGGGAATTTGCATAGACCAACCCTACCACCAGGGTCTAACATATGTGGTTGGATGCCGGTGTTCTAGTTTGACTGGTTTTTATGTTAACTGGTGATATTTGCATAACATCAGTGAATATTCAAAAAGGCCCTGCCTACTTCTTAAACGCGTTCTGCTCTGCCTCCGCCCCTCAGAGTTTGTATTTTCACAAAATGCTTGCAAGTGAGAGAAAATAATGGATAGCATATGGCTGAAAGCATCACCAGTTTATGTCTAATACATGTTCGTCTAAGCATTAATCACACAAATACGACACATGCTATGCTAATAGCAAAAAATGAAATGAAACAATGTAGCCTAGCTACCCAGCGATGGCTGGATTCGAACCGTGGATGTCGTAGACAAAAACATCCCATCAAGAGTGGCTTATACCCCTACACTACGAGCTGCTAGAAAATCCAGGTGATTTTTAACAATTTATTGGGCTTTGGCAAAGTTAACACAGGTTAACATACTGTGAGAAATATACGCCTATGTTAACTGGTGATATCACAATTTAACATGGGCATGCAAGTCTCGAAATATAGCCTAAAGTAGGCTCATCTTGCTTCAACTAGCCTACAAACAGGCATGATCCCTACCACTTTATTCTGTTTTTGGGGTAAAATGAACAAGTAAGGCAAAAACGTGATAATTTCATTGTTAAATTGTGAATCATCTCACAGAATGTCACATGCTTATCTCGAACAGATTTTTAAAAGGCTATGCTGCTCGTAGCCTGTTGCAAAACATTCTTCAGATGTATTGCTAATGAACGTAGGCTATACTTAAATATTGATCGGCTGACAAACATTGTCACAACATAACATATAGCTATTCATTTATTGGGAAGACCATAAATATCCTAACTTCAGTTCAGCAGATTTGTGGCGCAATTGAGTAAGGGCATACAGTTACAAATCTTGACGTTTTAATGAGCAGTTCGAGGCCCAGTGATCATGTTTTTTGCATTAGATAACGTGTTTCTGTCCCTCAAAATGAACAACGTCTGGAATGAGGTCATGCCCGTTTGTTGTTACTGTAGCCTATGACATAAATCTATTATTTAAGGCTTGCATTCCTGTGTTTGCTCATGTCATGAGCCATCCCACTTAACGTGGACGTCATGATTTCAGTATAATAAGCTACGCTAGCTCTCAGTTTATCAGCGTTTACCGTAGTGCAGTGGTAAAGATGCAGCTCTTGGACCATTTTGCCCACGCGAGACTCATGCTCGAAATCCAACAAAGCCTTGTTGTTTTACTTGAACAATTTCTTTTTCTAGAGCATCTTGTGTGGATTATGCTTAAGCACACCTGCATGAATCGGTGATGTCGGCATGTTTTTGGCAAGATCTTTATTCCCAATTATCTCGCTCACTGCAGCTTCCTGAAAATGTGAATCTCCAGCACTCGAGGGGCGGAGGCAGAGCAGAGCGCTGTTAACAAGTAGGGAGGGTTCTTGTTGAATATTCAGTGATTTTATGCAAATATCACAATCTGAACTGATCACAAGATAACATGGTACACCGGCTCTGTTAGTAGTCATTTTCACCTGTGAAACGAGCAGCGTAATCAATACACGCAGCCGGAGGCGTGGCCAGCCAAGAAACGGCTCAATTTGGGAGAGACCAATTCTAAACTTGTTTAAAAAGAGGTATAATACGTCCCCTTTAATAATCTCACGGCGATGGTATTTCATCGTGCACCCCTTTCCTCTTTTTGGCCACTATGTACAGGTATATAGGATGTGGCACTATTGAGCACAGTATGTCAACCGCCATATGAAGAAGAAGAAGATTGACCACAGTCCACGCGTTATGGACTCAAAACAATGGTTTTTCCTCACTATTCATTAACCCAAGGTAAGAAGTGTAATCTATTTTTTATGGGTCTAATTTATCACGTTTATGTGGGATGTTGTGGCGTAGTTGTTACAATACTGACGCTGGTTTTAAGGTATCATTATGGCTATCTTAGCATCGTAGGTTTGTCCAGATACAAACGAGGCTTTTGGTGAAATGTCGCAGTAAGTGATGATTTCATACCATGTATTTATTTGTTCAGACGTATATTGTTAATGTCCTCGCGTTATATAAGCTCATGTGTCCGATTATGTCATGAAATATCAGTGTGTTGTCAACGGTAGTGTCTAGCATAGTATGAGCGCTATAATGGTGCGATCTATCAGTTCATCAATGACCCTGGCGATCTCTGGAGGTCCACTCTTTGTGAACGTTTGGAGACCACAGACATAACCTTAGTTAGAGTATTGGTTAATTTGCCTGAGGAAGACCCAAGGGTCGAAACGTTACTTTTTATAAACATGGGAGCTCAAGCAGTGTTGTCGACATTACCTTCTGTTACATCTCCCCAGGAAATGTTAACAGGTCTATAAGCACTGTGACCAGCTCTGTCTTTTGATTAGTATATAATTATTTTGCTTGTGCTTGTGTGCTTGTGCAGAACAACTCATCGTGATGGAGCACCTGTAGGCTACTTCCTGAGGGGCTGTGATACAGCAGGATTTTAAAACTTAGATCTTCTAGTTTTCAAATATATATTTGTTGTTATTGTTACGGAGAAGGCTGTTGATGGTCCTCATGTAGACACAGTCAAGACTGAAATTGCCCCAGAGGAGGTTGAGTGGGGGTAGGTAGGAGGTGTGAAATTGCCCCAGAGGAGGTTGAGTGGGGGTAGGTAGGAGGTGTGAATTGGAAAATGATTGGGTAAGAAGGTAACCAACCAAGACAGCTTTCCTGCTGCAACTTTCCTGCTTCATGTTTGTGATATCAATTCTATTTGCAGTCATCTCTTCTATTTGTATGTGCATTTATTATGTGCCTAGGTGTGTTTATCTTTTCGGTAATGAGTACAAATCTATGGAGCAAGTACTGTATACCACTTACAGTATATTAACTAGAAAAGCACTCAGAGAGCGCAGCTACCTCCGCCTGCATTGTTCTTCCTAGGTTGTCATACATTTGAACCTAAACTATTCAGAACGCCACCACGTGGCCATATCATGCCATTACACCACTAAGCTAAATACATAAACGCCAACGGAATCCCGATGGATCACTCCCAAAAATAATTGTTTCTTCCTTTGGTCAATTCAGACCTTCCCTGAAAATGTAATTGAAATCTATCCATAACTTTTTGAGTTATCTTGCAAACAAACAGACAGACAGACAAACAAACAAACCCCAATGAAAACATAACCTCCTTGCCGGAGGTAATGATCCACTTTCAGATGTCCATCTGAACAAACAATTGTATATAAACAAATAAACATAGATTCATAAAAACAGCATGCAGTGTTTTTTTTTCAGAACAGTGACAGTGGTAGAATAAAATGCAGACACTCAGTTACTAGGAAAGCAATTTTCATGTTCAGTTTGAAAAGAGTTTTGTACGGCATGTACATGTTCACATACTTGTGTTAACGCACACACGCATGTTTTGGAAAAACTTGATTTTCATTACATGAAAAAAATACCTTTTCTGTAAATTCAGTATTGTTAATGTTTAGCTCTATTGTGTACTTTCTGATGGACCTTAAGAGTTCAGATCCTACTGAAACTCTTCCCACAGTAATGATATGGTTTTACTCTTGGTATTCCATTAGACTACACATTTAACTAAAGGTCTTTCCAGTCAGAACAATGATGAGGCTTTTATCATTTGTGATCTTTCTGGTGTTTCATTAAAGAACACCTTTGACTAAAGGCCTTTCCACAGACAGAGCACTGATATGGCTTTCCTCCTGTATGAGTGCGCTGATGGATGACAAGCTCTGACCTGGTCTTGAAACTCTTACCACATGTAGTACACTGATAAGGCTTTTCTCCTGTGTGGATCCTCTGGTGTTTATTTAGATGAGACCATTGGCTAAAGGCCTTTCCACAGTCAGAGCACTTGTATGGTTTTTCTCCCGTGTGTGTGCGCTGATGGACAGTGAGTTCCCAGTTGGTCTTGAAATTCTTCCCACATGTAGTACACTGAGAAGGCTTTTCTCCTGTGTGGATCTTCTGGTGATCCTTTAGATTAGACCCCTGACTAAAGGCCTTTCCACAGTCTGAGCACTTGTATGGTTTTTCTCCCGTGTGGATCCTACAGTGTTCCGTTAGTATATGCCTGAAACGAAAGGCCTTCCCACAGTCTGAGCACTTGTATGGTTTTTCTCCTGTGTGTATGCGCTGATGGGCAATGAGTTCCGAGTTGATCCTGAAACTCTTCCTACATGTGGTGCACTGATATGGCTTTTCTCCAGTGTGGATCCTCCGGTGTGACTTAAGAAGACTCATCTTACAGAAGACTTTTCCACAGTCAGTACAATGATGTCCCTTAACCTCAGTATGTCTCCTCTCGTCTGTGTTGATTATAGCAGAAGAAAAATGGGGAAACATATTGAAAAACAAGTACAGTATTAATATTATGTTTTGACAATATGTAAACAATACAAATAAAAAAAAAATAGGAACTTGCCTGTAGGAGCAGAGTCTTTCTGAATAACTTCCTCCTGGTAAATTTCCATCAGTGGAGACTTTTCCTTTTTGCAGTCAAAAGTTGATGATGTATGTTTTTCGGTCTTGCAGTCTTGATCCAGTCCAGGGTTTTCTTCCACTTTTTGAACACCAAACAGGTATTCTGGAAGGAAATCATCAAATTCTTCTTCTTTTATCTCCTTCACTGGCATAGGCAGCGGTGTTGGTTCAGTAAATCCTGACATGACTGACTCTAGTTCTGTGATATGTGAAAAATTCCAGTCCAATATTATATCAACTGATGGATGAAAAAGCAAAGACTAACAAACTATATATGTTCTATGCTTAGAGCGTCCTCTTGCCCACCTCTCAACATGAGAGCTCAGAAATCTGACCACTCTGGTGTTTATAAAATGCTTTTTCTCTCTGACCCATTAGGATCAACTGACCAATCAGTGACTGGAGTATTTATGATGCTAATTAGAATGATAGGGCATCAAGTGGGCGTGGTCACCTGCAGACTCTCCACAAAGGAGGGTGGGAGGGGGTGGAGTGGAGGTGTGAAATTAAAGATGGGGAGAGTAGGAACAGGTTGTGGGTAATGAACAAAGAAAGCTCCAATATTTCCTTTTGTAAGTTTAAAGCATCACTGTGCCAAACTAAACATGTGAGTGCAGAAAACTAAAACCATCCCACAGTGTTGATATTATGATTTCTTACCTATTAGGTTGCTAGTTTCAAATAAACATCTACATTTGTTGGTAGTCTCGTTTCCATTCTTAACAGTCATTACACTAAATTGTTGTAGTCAGAACATAAAAATGTACTCTTGCTATGAAAGTATTCATTCCAAAAATAAAGACATTGCTTTGAGTTTGCTAAATGGTTAAATGTTATCTTCATGATTTTGTGCAATGTTTATTGTTCCACGTTTTTAAACAAACGATTACACGTATAATTCAATTTATTTGAAAATGCCCATATGGGAGAATGGTGGTGGTGCATTCATTGCTTTTTCAAAAGGGAGCAGTTATCCAACTGACGACAGTTACACAGAAAGGAGGCATGGTTGTTAGTAACGCACACTTGAAGCTCCCTGCAAACTTGCTAGTCTTTTCCATTGTGTGTTTTTGGAGTGCTAAGAAGAGGCCTTGTCTTCGTCTTTGAAGGATTTGACTCTTTTCTCAGTTCTACCAAGCCGGGTTTGATTAATCTTGATAAATGTCATAAAATGACATTTCAACCATTTGGTAGAGCTCGATCAAAGCATAAAATGACATTTCAACCATTTGGTAGAGCACGTCTTTAAAAATGTATTTGACTGTTATAAGAGTTATTTTTTTGCATTAAGTTGCATAATTATGTTCAATAACACATCTGAAATGATAATGTGTCAAAAAAGTATTCGTACCTTGGAAAATTTTGTTAAAATCAGTCCTCATGTGACGATCAAATTTTCTCGGCCTCAATTCATGTTTAAAAGAGTACTGGGAAAGCATACAGCTCAAAGACGCAATGCCATCTAGAGGATTTGTTTAGCATAGCTCAACTAAACCAAGTGGTAGGGAAGGCTCATTCAGGTTGAGTTAAGCTGAACGCATTACCGTCGACCAAACGGTTGCGCAGAACCTTTTAATTGTAGTCTACTTGCATTTCAAAAAGCCCTGCAATCAAATTGAGCAAGTTGAGCCCAGGAACCTACTGTATTGGGCATTACCTCACAACCAATGTGCTGTTTGAAACATTATTTTGTTGCCATGTTATTGAAGGTGAACCTTTACATTTTTTAAAGAGCTTCATATGTTGTATGTGTGACCGTTGAAAGTATTTTATTTTGTGTTTTTCTTTGTGTTGTTTCTTTTTCCATTGTGAACATTTTCAACCTGAATCTAACTAAGTAACTGAACCTAATTGCACTTATCTAAACTAAACAGGAAACAAAA
Source organism: Sardina pilchardus (assembly GCF_963854185.1). Lineage (NCBI taxonomy): Eukaryota > Metazoa > Chordata > Actinopteri > Clupeiformes > Clupeidae > Sardina > Sardina pilchardus. The sequence continues at coordinate 10,534,160 of NC_084994.1, forward strand.
TTGGTTTGAGTTGTTGGGGCCTTTTTGAAGATTAGATAAATGTCAAATCAGACTTTGGTAACCTGACAAGGTTATGATACAATTTGCCTTATTCAGACCAACATGAGCTACAGGTGCTCAAACCACAGGACTGTTGTGTTCTATGGATTTACCAGTGGGGGTTGATAACACACTACCTGTAATGCTAGTCAGTGTACCCTGTAGCCTTGTTTTGGACACCACAAAGGACACCACCTGAATACAGCTAGTACAGACTGCGCTCAGAATTCACCAACCTTTTGGAGTGCAAGTGGACTTGAGTTATGGGAGAAGCTTTTACATGAGTGAGCACTGTTTACACATTTGATGGTCCTCATGTAGACACAGTCAAGACTGAACTTGCCCCAGAGGAGGTCAAGTGGGGGTAGGTAGGAGGTGTGAAATTGCCCTAGAAAAGGTTGAGTGGGGGTAGGTAGGAGGTGTGAAATTGTCCCAGAGGAGGTTGAGTGGGGGTAGGTAGGAGGTGTGAAATTGCCCCAGAGAATGTTGAGTGGGGGTAGGTAGGAGGTGTGAAATTGCACCAGAGGAGGTTGAGGTGGGGGGTGGAGAGGAGGTGTAAAATTGCCCCAGAGAATGTTGAGTGGGGGTAGGGAGGAGGTGTGAAATTGCCCCAGAGGAGGTTGAGTGGGGGTAGGTAGGAGGTGTGAAATGGAAAATGATTGGGTAAGAGGGTAACCAACCAAGATAGCTTTCCTGCTTCATGTTTGTGATATCGATTCTATTTGCAGTCATCTCTTTTATTTACATGTGCATTTATTATGTGCAAAGGTGTGTTTATCTTCTCGGTAATGAGTACAAATCTATGGAGCAAGTATACCACATATATCTACAATATGAAAAAAGAAAACCATGTAACTTTAAGAAGCTTTATTTTTGCAACACATTCACATATATCATCATTTGAACCAGAATTCATATTCATATAATCCACTTTTAGATGTCCATCTGAACAAACAATTGTATGTAAACAAATAAACATAGATTCATTCATTCAATGTTTTCGATAGAACTGGTCAGTCAGGCAAAGCAACGATTTCAAAGCGATTTTATGGCTATGACAATTTTGCATAGGGTCTCTTTAATATTTAACTCTATTGTGTACTTTCTGATGGACCTTTACAATTCAGCTCTTACTGAATGTAATGCACTGATATAGTTTTACTCTTCTGGTATTTCATTAGACTAAACATTTCAGTAAAGGCCTTTCCACAGTCAGAACACTGATGTAGCTTTTCTCATTTGTGAGCTTTCTGGTGATTCATTAAAGAAGACCTTCGAGTAAAGGCCTTTCCACAGTCAGAGCACTGATGAGGCTTTTCTCCTGTATGTGTGCGCTGATGTGTGACGAGGTCTGACCTAGTCATGAAACTCTTCCCACATGTAGTACACTGATACGGCTTTTCTCCTGTGTGGATCCTCTGGTGTTCCTTTAGATGAGACATTCGATTAAAGGCCTTTCCACAGTCAGAGCACTGATGAGGCTTTTCTCCTGTATGTGTGCGCTGATGTGTGACGAGGTCTGACCTAGTCATGAAACTCTTCCCACATGTAGTACACTGATACGGCTTTTCTCCTGTGTGGATCCTCTGGTGTTTATTTAGATGAGACCATTGACTAAAGGCCTTTCCACAGTCAGAGCACTTGTATGGTTTTTCTCCCGTGTGTATGCGCTGATGGACAGTGAGTTCCCAGTTGGTCTTGAAATTCTTCATACATGTAGTACACTGACAAGGCTTTTCTCCTGTGTGGATCTTCTGGTGATCCTTTAGATTAGACCCCTGACTAAAGGCCTTTCCACAGTCTGAGCACTTGTATGGTTTTTCTCCTGTGTGGATCCTACAGTGTTCCGTTAGTATATGCCTGAAACGAAAGGCCTTCCCACAGTCTGAGCACTTGTATGGTTTTTCTCCTGTGTGTATGCGCTGATGGGCAATGAGTTCCGAGTTGATCCTGAAACTCTTCCTACATGTGGTGCACTGATATGGCTTTTCTCCAGTGTGGATCCTCCGGTGTGACTTAAGAAGACTCATCTTACAGAAGACTTTTCCACAGTCAGTACAATGATGTCCCTTAACCTCAGTATGTCTCCTCTCGTCTGTGTTGATTTATAGCAGAAGAAAAATGGGGAAACATTGAAAAACAACAAGTATTAATATTACATTTTGACAATATGTAAACAATACAAATAAAAACAAAAATAGGAACTTGCCTGTAGGAGCAGAGTCTTTCTGAATATCTTCCTCCTGGTGAATTTCCATCAGTGGAGACTTTTCCTTTTTGCAGTCAAAAGTTGATGATGTATGTTTTTCGGTCTTGCAGTCTTGATCCAGTCCAGGGTTTTCTTCCACTTTTTGAACACCAAACAGGTATTCTGGAAGGAAATCATCAAATTCTTCTTCTTTTATCTCCTTCACTGGCATAGGCAGCGGTGTTGGTTCAGTAAATCCTGACATGACTGACTCTAGTTCTGTGATATGTGAAAAATTCCACTCCAATATTATATCAACTGATGGATGAAAAAGCAAAGACTAACAAACTATATATGTTCTATGCTTAGAGCGTCCTCTTGCCCACCTCTCAACATGAGAGCTCAGAAATCTGACCACTCTGGTGTTTATAAAATGCTTTTTCTCTCTGACCCATTAGGATCAACTGACCAATCAGTGACTGGAGTATTTATGATGCTAATTAGAATGATAGGGCATCAAGTGGGCGTGGTCACCTGCAGACTCTCCACAAAGGAGGGTGGGAGGGGGTGTGAAATTAAAGATGGGGAGAGTAGGAACAGGTTGTGGGTAATGAACAAAGAAAGCTCCAATATTTCCTTTTGTAAGTTTAAAGCATCACTGTGCCAAACTAAACATGTGAGTGCAGAAAACTAAAACCATCCCACAGTGTTGATATTATGATTTCTTACCTATTAGGTTGCTAGTTTCAAATAAGCATCTAAATTTGTTGGTAGTCTCGTTTCCATTCTTAACAGTCATTACACTAAATTGTTGTAGTCAGAACATAAAAATGTACTCTTGCTATGAAAGTATTCATTCCAAAAATAAAGACATTGCTTTGAGTTTGCTAAATGGTTAAATGTTATCTTCATGATTTTGTGCAATGTTTATTGTTCCACTTTTTTAAACAAACGATTACACGTATAATTAAATTTATTTGAAAATGCCCATATGGGAGAATGGTGGTGGTGCATTCATTGCTTTTTCAAAAGGGAGCAGTTATCCAACTGACGACAGTTACACAGAAAGGAGGCATGGTTGTTAATGAAGCACACTTGCAGCTCCCAGCACACTTGCTAGTCTGTTCCACTGTGTGTTTTTGGAGTGCTAAGAAGAGGCCTTGTCTTTGAAGGATTTGACTCTTTTCTCAGTTCTACCAAGCATGAATCCTCTAGGGTTCTCGACTTTGAAAAACAGCCGTTGTCCAAATGAGCACCATCAAATTTGTAAACTGCGCTCATAAACATGGACGTTTCTCCCATAATTGTAGTCTACTGCCATTCCAAAAAGCCCAGCAATCAAAAAATTGAGCCAGGAACCTAATGGGCTTTACCCCACAACCAATACGCTGTTTGAAACATTATTTTGTTGCCATGTTATTCAACTGTCACACATATGTTTTATCTGTGAAAGTTGAAAGTATTGTATTTTGTGTTTTTTCTTTGTGTTGTTTCTTTGTCCATTGTGAACTTTTTCAACCTGAATTTAACTAAATAACTGAACCTAATTGCAATTATCTAAGCTAAACAGGGGAAGGAATTTGGTTTGAGTTGTTGGGACCTTTTTGAAAATTATACAGATGTCAAATCAGGCTTTGGTAACCTGACAAGGTTATGATACAATTTGCCTTATTCAGACCAACATGAGCTACAGGTGCTCAAACCACAGGACTGTTGTGTTCTATGGATTTACCAGTGGGGGTTGATAACACACTACCTGTAATGCTAGTCAGTGTACCCTGTAGCCTTGTTTTGGACACCACAAAGGACACCACCTGAATACAGCTAGTACAGACTGCGCTCAGAATTCACCAACCTTTTGGAGTGCAAGTGGACTTGAGTTATTGGAGAAGCTTTCATACGAGTGAGCACTGTTTACACATTTGATGGTCCTCGTGTAGACACAGTCAAGACTGAACTTGCCCCAGAGGAGGTAGGTAGGAGGTGTGAAATTGCCCCAGAGGAGGTTGAGTGGGGGGTAGAGAGGTGTGAAATTGCCCCAGAGGAGGTTGAGTGGGGGTAGGTAGGAGGTATGTAGGAAGTGTGAAATTGGGTAAGAAGGTAACCAACCAAGATAGCTTTCCTGCTTCAACTCTCCTGCTTCATGTTTGTGATGTCAATTCTATTTGCACGTGCATTTATTTTGGGCCTAGAGGTGTGTTTATCTTTTCGGTAATGAGTACAAATCTATGGAGCAAGTACTGTATACCACATACAGTATATTAACTAGAAAAGCACTCAGAGAGCGCAGCTACCTCCGCCTGCATTGTTCTTCCTAGGTTGTCATACATTTGAACCTAAACTATTCAGAACGCCACCACGTGGCCATACCATGCCATTACACCACTTAGCTAAATACATAAACGCCGACGGAATCCCGACGGATCACTCCCAAAAATAATTGTTTCTTCCTTTGGTCAATTCAGACCTTCCCTGAAAATGTAATTGAAATCTATCCATAACTTTTTGAGTTATCTTGCAAACAAACAGACAGACAGACAAACAAACCCCAATGAAAACATAACCTCCTTGCCGGAGGTAATAATCCACTTTCAGATGTCCATCTGAACAAACAATTGTATATAAACAAATAAACATAGATTCATAAAAACAGCATGCAGTGTTCTTTTCAGAACAGTGACAGTGGTAGAATAAAATGCAGACACTCAAGTTACTAGGAAAGCAATTCTCATGTTCAGTTTGAAAAGAGTTTTATACGGCATGTACATCTTCACATACTTGTGTTAACGCACACACGCATGTTTTGGAAAAACTTGATTTTCATTACATGAAAAAAATACTTTTTCGGTAAATTCAGTATTGTTAATGTTTAGCTCTATTGTGTATTTTCTGATGGACCTTAAGAGTTCAGATCCTACTGAAACTCTTCCCACAGTAATGATATGGTTTTACTCCTGGTATTCCATTAGACTACACATTTAACTAAAGGTCTTTCCAGTCAGAACACTGATGAGGCTTTTATTGTTTGTGATCTTTCTGGTGTTTCATTAAAGAACACCTTTGACTAAAGGCCTTTCCACAGACAGAACACTGATATGGCTTTTCTCCTGTATGAGTGCGCTGATGGATGACAAGCTCTGACCTGGTCTTGAAACTCTTACCACATGTAGTACACTGATACGGCTTTTCTCCTGTGTGGATCCTCTGGTGTTTATTTAGATGAGACCATTGACTAAAGGCCTTTCCACAGTCAGAGCACTTGTATGGTTTTTCTCCCGTGTGTACGCGCTGATGGAGAGTGAGTTCCCACTTTCTCTTGAAACTCTTCCCACATGTAGTACACTGACAAGGCTTTTCTCCTGTGTGGATCTTCTGGTGATCCTTTAGATTAGACCCCTGACTAAAGGCCTTTCCACAGTCTGAGCACTTGTATGGTTTTTCTCCTGTGTGGATCCTACAGTGTTCCGTTAGTATATACCTGAAACGAAAGGCCTTCCCACAGTCTGAGCACTTGTATGGTTTTTCTCCTGTGTGTATGCGCTGATGGGCAATGAGTTCCGAGTTGATCCTGAAACTCTTCCTACATGTGGTGCACTGATATGGCTTTTCTCCAGTGTGGATCCTCCGGTGTGACTTAAGAAGACTCATCTTACAGAAGACTTGTCCACAGTCAGTACAATGATGTCCCTTAACCTCAGTATGTCTCCTCTCGTCTGTGTTGATTTATAGCAGAAGAAAAATGGGGAAACATTGAAAAACAACAAGTATTAATATTACATTTTGACAATATGTAAACAATACAAATAAAAACAAAAATAGGAACTTGCCTGTAGGAGCAGAGTCTTTCTGAATAACTTCCTCCTGGTAAATTTCCATCAGTGGAGACTTTTCCTTTTTGCAGTCAAAAGTTGATGATGTATGTTTTTCGGTCTTGCAGTCTTGATCCAGTCCAGGGTTTTCTTCCACTTTTTGAACACCAAAGAGGTATTCTGGAAGGAAATCATCAAATTCTTCTTCTTTTATCTCCTTCACTGGCATAGGCAGCGGTGTTGGTTCAGTAAATCCTGACATGACTGACTCTAGTTCTGTGATATGTGAAAAATTCCACTCCAATATTATATCAACTGATGGATGAAAAAGCAAAGACTAACAAACTATATATGTTCTATGCTTAGAGCGTCCTCTTGCCCACCTCTCAACATGAGAGCTCAGAAATCTGACCACTCTGGTGTTTATAAAATGCTTTTTCTCTCTGACCCATTAGGATCAACTGACCAATCAGTGACTGGAGTATTTATGATGCTAATTAGAATGATAGGGCATCAAGTGGGCGTGGTCACCTGCAGACTCTCCACAAAGGAGGGTGGGAGGGGGTGTGAAATTAAAGATGGGGAGAGTAGGAACAGGTTGTGGGTAATGAACAAAGAAAGCTCCAATATTTCCTTTTGTAAGTTTAAAGCATCACTGTGCCAAACTAAACATGTGAGTGCAGAAAACTAAAACCATCCCACAGTGTTGATATTATGATTTCTTACCTATTAGGTTGCTAGTTTCAAATAAACATCTAAATTTGTTGGTAGTCTCGTTTCCATTCTTAACAGTCATTACACTAAATTGTTGTAGTCAGAACATAAAAATGTACTCTTGCTATGAAAGTATTCATTCCAAAAATAAAGACATTGCTTTGAGTTTGCTAAATGGTTAAATGTTATCTTCATGATTTTGTGCAATGTTTATTGTTCCACTTTTTTAAACAAACGATTACACGTATAATTCAATTTATTTGAAAATGCCCATATGGGAGAATGGTGGTGGTGCATTCATTGCTTTTTCAAAAGGGAGCGGTTATCCAACTGACGACAGTTACACAGAAAGGAGGCATGGTTGTTAATAACGCACACTTGAAGCTCCCTGCAAACTTGCTAGTCTTTTCCATTGTGTGTTTTTGGAGTGCTAAGAAGAGGCCTTGTCTTCGTCTTTGAAGGATTTGACTCTTTTCTCAGTTCTACCAAGCCGGGTTTCTCGACTTTGAAAAACATAATTTGTCCACATGAGGACCATCAAATGTGTAAACAGCCCTCATAAACATGGACGTTTCTCCCTTAACCCTTTAAGGTCCTCACCAAGAAAAAAGCAATGGATTTTTTTTTTTTTTGCATTTCTTAATTCATTAGGACAGCAATAACAAAACTCAATTGTTTTTTCAAACTCAGACCCCACCGTTTTCTAGATTTAGGCCTCTATCAAACGGTTGAGATGTCTGCTCATAGAAAACATCATGCATACAAAAAATATCAAATAAAAAGGGAATTTCTTCCATGTCTTTATTATTCATTCGTATGTCATTAACTACATGGGCATAGGCAACACTACAAATGTTTTGGAGGTCCTGCATCAGATTTGATTAATCTTGATAAATGTCATAAAATGACATTTCAACCATTTGGTAGAGCTCGATCAAAGCATAAAATGACATTTCAACCATTTGGTAGAGCACGTCTTTAAAAATGTATTTGACTGTTATAAGAGTTATTTTTTTGCATTAAGTTGCATAATTATGTTCAATAACACATCTGAAATGATAATGTGTCGAAAAAGTATTCGTACCTTGGAAAATTTAGCTAAAATCATTCCTCATGTGACGATCAAATTTTCTCGGCCTCAATTCCTGTTTAAAAGAGTACTGGGAAAGCATACAGCTCAAAGACGCAATGCCATCTAGAGGATTTGTTTAGCATAGCTCAACTAAACCAAGTGGTAGGGAAGGGTCATTCAGGTTGAGTTAAGCTGAATGCATTATGTCGACCAAACGGTTGCGCAGAACCTTTTAATTGTAGTCTACTTGCATTTCAAAAAGCCCTGCAATCAAATGGAGCAAGTTGAGCCCAGGAACCTACTGTATTGGGCATTACCTCACAACCAATGTGCTGTTTGAAACATTCTTTTGTTGCCATGTTATTGAAGGTGAACCTTTACATTTTTTAAAGAGCTTCATATGTTGTATGTGTGACCGTTGAAAGTATTTTATTTTGTGTTTTTCTTTGTGTTGTTTCTTTTTCTATTGTGAACATTTTCAACCTGAATCTAACTAAGTAACTGAACCTAATTGCACTTATCTACAAAATTGGTTTGAGTTGTTGGGGCCTTTTTGAAGATTATACAGATGTCAAATCAGACTTTGGTAACCTGACAAGGTTATGATACAATTTGCCTTATTCAGACCAACATGAGCTACAGGTGCTCAAACCACAGGACTGTTGTGTTCTATGGATTTACCAGTGGGGGTTGATAACACACTACCTGTAATGCTAGTCAGTGTACCCTGTAGGCTTGTTTTGGTTTCCACAATGGACACCACCTGAATACAGCTCATACAGACTGCGCTCAGAATTCACCAACCTTTTGGAGTGCAAGTGGACTTGAGTTATGGGAGAAGCTTTTACATGAGTGAGCACTGTTTACACATTTGATGGTCCTCGTGTAGACACAGTCAAGACTGAACTTGCCCCAGAGGAGATTGAGTGGGGGTAGGTAGGAGGTGTGAAATTGCCCCAGAGAATGTTGAGTGGGGGTAGGTAGGAGGTGTGAAATTGCACCAGAGGAGGTTGAGGTGGGGGGTGGAGAGGAGGTGTAAAATTGCCCCAGAGAATGTTGAGTGGGGGTAGGGAGGAGGTGTGAAATTGCCCCAGAGGAGGTTGAGTGGGGGTAGGTAGGAGGTGTGAAATGGAAAATGATTGGGTAAGAGCAGGGGTCTCAAACTCGCGGCCCGCGGGCCAATTGCGGCCCGCGAGATGATATTTTGCGGCCCCCGGCCTGAAGTTAAAGCTCAATGTTAGTGCGGCCCACGCATGCATCTGGGCATTTTATATTTTGTAACAATCGTGGGCTGGGCTCTATGGCTGCACTACCATAGCTCAGGCTCGTGACAACAACACGAATTAGCAATTGTTTACTTGCAACATGTTCCAGCCCGCAACTTTCTTTTTTTTTGTTTTCAACTGTTTATTGAGTTTTATAAACAGGGGAAGGGGGGAAGGGGGGGGGGGGGGTGGCAAGACGGTTACATGAGAGCTAGATAGTAAACCATACACATGGTAAAAGAGTTTACAGAAAGAAAAAAAACAAAACAAAAAAAAACACTCAACAGCAATATGTATCACACATAAAGGCAACTCATTGCACAAGGGGCATGAGATCTTGGACCCTGCATATTAATGCCTCCCATTTTTGCAGGGTGGACACCTGGGCCTTGTTCAACCGGGCAGTATGATATTCTAAATTTACAATGCTATCAAAATAGTTTATCCAAAAACGTTTAAATGGTATACAAGGGTTGATCCATAACTGTAAAATAACTTTCTTAGATGCCGTGAAACCTGCCATCAACATTTTCTTTTGGATTATGGAATAGTCAAGGTCCGAGTCATCATTCAAAAGACAAATGTGTGGTGTCCTGGGGATAGTGATATCAAGTAACTGTGACAGTTCCTCCACTACAAATGTCCATAGCTTGGCAACTGTGGGACATTCCCAAAACATATGTAGAAATGTGCCGGGTAAGACATTACAAATATTACAAATAGAATTAGGGGCCCGTTTCATTTTAAATCTCCTGTATGGGGTCGCATATGATCTATGTATACTTTTGTAGTGAATCAGTTGGTGGGCTACATTTTTGGAACATTGGGATAAGTTGAACCAAATTATCTCCCAGTCTAGGGGCTGATTAAATGTAGAGAGCTCCCTATCCCACATTTTTTCAATGGGTAGACATTTAGCAGAATTATTTAATAAGGCGTTGTAAATAAAAGAGACTCTGCCTCTCAAGCAGTTGGAAGGCTTAACCCATTCAAACAAAGGGTGGGATCTCGGTGGTCGGTCCCACGGGACCCCATATGCTCTGAGTGCAGAGCGTAACTGAAGAAAGACAAAATATGACGAAGCAGGTAAGTGGAATGAGTTTTGGAGATTCTGATATGAACACAGGCTATTATCATCATATAAATCACTAAACACATTTATGCCTTGAGAGGACCATAATGGATTTTGAAATGGCTTGCCACCTGTCAAAAGTTTAAAGTTGTGCCAGAGGGGTGCCTGTGCACTGGTGAAGAGTTGAATATTCATGCATTTCCCTGCTTGTTTCCAGATATTCAAGGAGTGTGCAATTATACAACCCAGCCTTAAATTCTGGTTGGCCCTACCCAACCCAGCAAAAAGCAGATCCTGTAATCTATGAGGCTTCTAGCCCGCAACTTTCTGTCAAAATAATAATGCCTAAGTCGCCCCTTGAGGGTATTTTTTATGCGATAAACGACACGGGTTAAAACAGACGGGAGGTACGGTGACAAGTCTCATTTGTAGCCTAGACTCCACCTGCTAGACATCAAGTGTTTCGATTCAAGCAACGTTTTCACGAACTAGCCCCCTCATTAAACTACACGCAGCTAGGAGACGTGCGGTTTGTAATGACGCGGAAGCGATGCATGCAGGCCATATTTGCACAAACTGAAGCAGAAATAGCCTACATCAAATGTTGAAACAAAAAATCACGTTTCATGAGGTCTTGGGTCTGTTATTCACATATCTGATTCTGAAGTATGTCTGCCTTTTGGAGATTATGATCGATCGTAATTTACAGTGATCTGGGTGCGTCTGTGAAGGTGCGTCTTTTGAGTGAACGTTTTCTAAGCGGCTACCATGATTCGACCCTCTGCCCAACATAAATGGAGGTGTTAGTGGTAATTGAGATGATAGTGTCCTGGACCCCGTACAGACAGCTGAAAAACTACAAAGTCACTTGACAGGCACTGATTTTACCAGGCTACTTCATTGTATACAAAAGCGTTGTGTTAGTAGCCTAGTAGGCGTAGCCATAGTTTACTGTTGTTACATTTTACTGTTTTGCTGTTAATTTCTTATGTAGGGGAAATTACAAAAAAAGTAAAGTAAAACTGCTCAAATGTTCAACATTCATTATTTACTGAGAGGTGCATAATTCGAGGTAGTTGTCATCCAGACATCATATGCTGATTAGATAGGTAGGCTATACAGTATTTACACCTTCGTAAACCACAGACTGGGGGGGGCAACCTATGCGGCCCCCCAACCAGTTGATGTTGGTTACAGTGGCCCCCAGCTCATTTGAGTTTGAGACCCCTGGGTAAGAGGGTAACCAACCAAGATAGCTTTCCTGCTTCATGTTTGTGATATCGATTCTATTTGCAGTCATCTCTTTTATTTACATGTGCATTTATTATGTGCAAAGGTGTGTTTATCTTCTCGGTGATGGGTCATTCCACCTCAATTCAACAAATGCCTTCTGCTTGACCATCTCAGATTTCCTTCAAATTTTTACCACCTGAAGAGTAACCATTTAAACTGACTTAGCCAACATATTAGATTGGTACACCTAATACATCCAGAGAAAAACGTTTTTGAACATGGTACCCCCCTTCTGATTTTTGGCACATTGGCGCCCTCATCTAAATCTGCAGCAACGTTCAGATGTCATTATCTCAAAAAGTGTTCAAGCTAAAGACTTCAAATTTTCTGGGAATAATGATTGCTACCTATAGATTCCACATATTCATTCGTAGGCCGTATGTATTGATACTGACTGTGTTTCAATCTTGTGAAATCAGAAATCATGGTTACTCTTTAGATGGTAAAAGTTTGAAGCAAATCTGAGATGGTCAAGCAGAAATTTTCTCTAAAATCCGTTGAATTGAGGTGGAATGACCCTAATGACTACAAATCTATGGAGCAAGTATACCACATATATCAACAATATGAAAAAAGAAAACCATGTAACTTTAAGAAGCTTTATTTTTGCAACACATTCACATATATCATCATTTGAACCAGAATTCATATTCATATAATCCACTTTCAGATGTCCATCTGAACAAACAATTGTATGTAAACAAATAAACATAGATTCATTCATTCAATGTTTTCGATAGAACTGGTCAGTCAGGCAAAGCAACGATTTCAAAGCGATTTTATGGCTATGACAATTTTGCATAGGGTCTCTTTAATATTTAACTCTATTGTGTACTTTCTGATGGACCTTAACAATTCAGCTCTTACTGAATGTAATGCACTGATATAGTTTTACTCTTCTGGTATTTCATTAGACTAAACATTTCAGTAAAGGCCTTTCCACAGTCAGAACACTGATGTAGCTTTTCTCATTTGTGAGCTTTCTGGTGATTCATTAAAGAAGACCTTCGAGTAAAGGCCTTTCCACAGTCAGAACACTGATGAGGCTTTTCTCCTGTATGTGTGCGTTGATGTGTGCCGAGGTCTGACCTAGTCTTGAAACTCTTCCCACATGCAGAACACTGATGTGGCTTTTCTCCTGTGTGGATCATCTGGTGTACCTTTAGATTAGACCTTTGACTAAAGACCTTGCCACAGTCTGAGCACTTGTATGTTTTTTCTCCTGTGTGTGTGCGCTGATGTTTGCCGAGGTCTGACTTAGTCTTGAAACTCTTCCCACATGCAGAACACTGATATGGCTTTTCTCCTGTGTGGATCATCTGGTGTTCCTTTAGATGAGACATTCGATTAAAGGCCTTTCCACAGTCAGAGCACTGATACGGCTTTTCTCCTGTATGTGTGCGCTGGTGGATGTTGACCTTCGAGTTGCTCCTGAAACTCTTCCCACATGTGGTGCACTGGTGCAGCTTTTCTCCTGTGTGGACCCTCTGGTGTGACTGGAGATGCGAACTTCGACTAAAGGCCATTCCACAATCAGAACTCTGATATGGCTCGTCTCCTGTATGTGTGCGCTGATGGTTGTTGACCTCTGACCTAGTCTTGAAACTCTTCCCACATGTAGAACACTGATATGGCTTTTCTCCTGTGTGGATCCTCTGGTGTTCCTTTAGAGTCGACCTTTGACTGAAGACCTTTCCACAGTCTGAGCACTTGTATGTTTTTTCTCCTGTGTGTGTGCGCTGATGTTTGTTAACCTTTGACCTAGTCATGAAACTCTTCTCACATGTAGTACACTGATATGGCTTTTCTCCTGTGTGGATCCTCTGGTGTTCCTTTAGATGAGACATTCGATTAAAGGCCTTTCCACAGTCAGAGCACTGATGAGGCTTTTCTCCAGTATGTGTGCGCTGATGTGTGACGAGGTCTGACCTAGTCTTGAAACTCTTCCCACATGCAGAACACTGATATGGCTTTTCTCCTGTGTGGATCCTCTGGTGTACCTTTAGAGTAGACCTTTGACTAAAGACCTTTCCACAGTCAGAACACTTGTATGTTTTTTCTCCTGTGTGTGTGCGCTGATGTTCGTTAACCTTTGACCTAGTCATGAAACTCTTACCACATGTAGTACACTGATACGGCTTTTCTCCTGTGTGGATCCTCTGGTGTTCCTTTAGATGAGACGTTCGACTAAAGGCCTTTCCACAGTCAGAACACTGATAAGGCTTGTCTCCTGTATGTGTGCGCTGATGGTTGTTGACCTCTGACCTAGTCTTGAAACTCTTCCCACATGCAGAACACTGATATGGCTTTTCTCCTGTGTGGATCCTCTGGTGTACCTTTAGATGAGACCTTTGACTAAAGACCTTTCCACAGTCTGAGCACTTGTATGTTTCATCTCCTGTGTGTGTGCGCTGATGGACAGTGAGTTCCCCGTTCGTCTTGAAACTCTTCCCACATGTGGTGCACTGGAGCAGCTTTTCTCTGGTGTGGGTCCTCTGGTGTGACTTGAGATGACTCATCTTACAGGAGACATTTCCACAATCAGTACAATGATGTGCCTCAGTATGTCTCATCTCATCTGTGTTGATTTAAAGCAGATGAAAAATTAAACAATTGAAAGTATTAATATTATTTTATGACAATAATTGTAATATGGCAATACAAATACAGAAAATAAGTAACTTGCCTATTGGAGCAGAGTCTCTCTGAATAACTTCTTTGGAATTAGAGTCTTCCTCCTGGTCGATGTCCAGTGGTGGAGGCTCTTCCTCTTTGCAGTCAAAAATTGATAATGTGTGTTCTTCGGTCTTGCAGTCTTGATCCAGTCCAGGGTTTTCTTCCACTTTTTGAACACCAAACAGGTATTCTTGAGGGAAATCATCAGACTCTTCTTCTTTTATCTCCTTCACTGGCATAGGCAGCGGTGTTGGTTCACTAAATCCTGACATGACTCCAGTGCTGTGATATGAGAAAAATCCAGTCAAATATTATATCAACTGATGGATGAAAAAGCAAACACTTACAAACTATATATGTTCTATGCTTAGAGTGTCCTCTTGCCCACCTCTAAACATGAGAGCTCAGAAATCTGACTGGACTTTGGTGTTTATATAATGCTTTTTCTCTCTGACCCATTAGGATCACCTGACCAATCAGGGACAGGAGCCTCTATGATGCTATTTAGAATGATAGGGCATCAAGTGGGCGTGGTCACCTGCAGACTCTCCACAAAGGAGTGTAGGTGGGGGTGGGTGGAGGTGTGAAATTAAAGCTGGGCAGAGTAGGAACAGGTTGTGGGTAATTAACAAAGGCTCCAATATTTCCTTTTGTAAGTTTAGAGCATCACCGTGCCAACCAGCAAACATGTGAGTGCAGACAACTAAAACCATCCCACAGTTGATGGAATGACTTCTCCATCTTACCTATTAGATTGCTAGTTTCAAATAAACATCGGAATTTGTTGGTAGTCTCATTTCCATTCTAAACAATCATTACACTAAATTACTGTAGTCAGAACATTAAAATGTGTCGTCAGAACATTAAAATGTATTGCAATGAAAGCGTTCATACCATAAATATAAACATGCCTCCAAGTGTTAAAAGCAATTCAATAAATATAAACATGCTTTCAGTAAGCTGAAGCTGAAGTTTGTTCTTCATGATTTTGCTTAATGTTTATTGCTCTGTCAAACAAATAAATGTATAATTCAATTTATTTGAAAATGCCCATATGTGAGAATGATGGTGGTGCATGCATTGCTTTTTCAAAAGGGAGCGGTTGTCCAACTGACGACAGTTACACAGAGAGGAGGCATGGTTGTTCATAACACACACTTGAAGCTCCCTGCACACTTGCTAGTCTGTTCCACTGTGCGTTTTTCGAGTGCTAACACCGTGTCCTAATTGTAAGCGACTGCGCGACTGTCGGATAGTTTGTGTCCACATTGTATGCGTTAACATTCTTTAATGAACCTTTGTTACGTCGTAAAAAAGTTAATGTCAAGGCGGTGCGACGCGACTAAAATAGAAACGGACAGCGCGACAAAACAGGGTTGAAGAAGTCGCGTTGCAAAGCAACTTGTCGCGTTCGGTCGCATCGCATTCAGTCAGGACATTCCAATTGAAAATACAGCGATGGAATTGATTTTGTCGCATGCATTAAGTCGTGTCGCTTGCAGTTAGGACACGGTGTAAGAAGAGGCCTTGTATTAGTCTTTGCAGGATTTTACTCTTTTCTCAGTTCTACCAAGTATGAATCCTCTAGGGTTCTCGACTTTGAAAAACAGCCGTTGTCCACATGAGCACCATCGAATTTGTAAACTGCGCTCATAAACATGGACGTTTCTCCCATAATTGTAGTCTACTGGCATTCCAAAAAGCCCAGCAATCAAAAAATTGGCCAGGAACCTAATGGGCTTTACCTCACAACCAATATGCTGTTTGAAACATTATTTTGTTGCCATGTTATTCAACTGTCACACATATGTTTTATCTGTGACAGTTGAAAGTATTGTATTTTGTGTTTTTTCTTTGTGTTGTTTCTTTGTCCATTGTGAACATTTTCAACCTGAATTTAACTAAATAACTGAACCTAATTGCAATTATCTAAGCTAAACAGGGGAAGGAATTTGGTTTGAGTTGTTGGGACCTTTTTGAACATTATACAGATGTCCAGGGACGTGCACAGGGGGGTTGCTCAGGTTGCTCGGGCAACTGCCCATATGCCCTTCTTGACTCATGTTGCCCTTACGAGGGCAAACAATAATAATAAATCGTAGGCTACAATGGATGCAGAATGTCACGTGGGCCTAGATTTTTTAAAAATCGCAAAGTAAAAGTAGCCTCATTCACTTCCATTGGGGCACCGAGAGCGAAAGTCAGAAGGAGGGCAAATTCTGTTTACGTATAGGCTACTGTTGCAGCGCTTCACGAGACCGGCAACTGAGTTGAGCCTGCATGACAGTCTATCGCGGCCCTCGACGAAAGATATTGTCGCGGTTGTCTGGTGAGACCGACTGCCTCCTCAACGTTGTCGGAAAAGGTTAGTTTGTGATGCATAACAAACGAACAATAATCATCATGAAGTTGTATGATATTACTTACAATCTCCATAAATCCAGGCTGAGTTTGCTACGTTTAACCTAATCAGACAGCCTGCAAGCAGACAAGCAGCCCATTGTTCCATAGCAGGCTAGCCTACTATTTTTTTTGGTATAGGCATAATAGTTCGTTTCTCACATTTCGTTTTAGCAAGAAGAATGAATGATGGAAGTAGCCTAATGCATCACATTCATTATTTCATTCAAAATGGTTGAATGCCTAAACCCTATCACTAGGGTATTGAAGTAAAAATGATCACTGAAAAAAATCAGGAGAGGGAGAGACAACTCAAGTAGGCAGCAAAGGGCAGCACATCAATGCAGGGTTGGCTACGAAAAAGCCAACCAGCAGGTGAGACAGAGACTATGCACTGTGATAAAGATGACATAAAGATGACACTGTGTAGGTGAATTGATTAATTAATGAGACTCATATTTTAGCCTAGTAATGACAATTTTTCATAGGCTAAGGCTACGTTACATCTAAAGCCTACCTTACATTGCCAGACTTTGCAAAGATTTGGAAAAGATTTTTGAAAGACTACAGTCTCAGACCCTCTCACATCTAAAGACAATTCATTGAGTTTTTAGTCACAGACTAGTCACAGGCCAGTCTCAGATTAGGATTTTGCAAAGACTGTGGTCACTATTTGCAAGACTGCTGCTAGATTCCTTCAAATTATTTCCATCGTGCACTAGGCTATACGTCATCATCAACAGGAACTCACATGATAGGCTACTCATATCAAAGTAATTTTTTCGCATTTCTGCAGCATTGTTTGATAGTGTGACATCACTAACAGATATAGAGTTGTTCTGTCACGTAGAATAGCCGACTAATAAATTATAAGAAATTAAATAACAAGTAATCATACAGGCTACAGCTGTCGCCTATTTTGCCCCTTCCGTTTTCGTGTTCGTCGACCGAGGTCACTATTGGTTTGTAATGTTCACGTCACTATTTGCATGAGCCACGACTGAAAAGACTTACGATAATATCAAACATGTTTGATATTGTCGTAACGGCAAAACTAGAAAAAGACTGACTCCGACGGACTTAAAACCGCTAAGATTGGCACCTTACACTTAACGATTTAGATGACGGGAGCGCGCCGAGATTCTAGTACAACTGGCAAGATTTCCGCCCGATTTTGGAAAAGTAGTCGCCGACTGTTAAAACAGACCAAAATCGTGCAATGTAAGCCAGCCTTAAGATGAGGAGCAGCCACAAGCCCCCAGACCCTGGAAAATGTGGACCAGAATGAGGCATATAGCAGATAGGCCAAGAGATGAGTTGTGTTTTTTTGTTTTTTTTTTAGGGGGGAGGGGGGGTACCCTTTTTTCCGGTCCGAGCAACTGCCCCTCAAAATTCCTGTGCACGTCCCTGCAGATGTCAAATCAGACTTTGGTAACCTGACAAGGTAATGATACAATTTGCCTTATTCAGACCAACATGAGCTACAGGTGCTCAAACCACAGGACTGTTGTGTTCTATGGATTTACCAGTGGGGGTTGATAACACACTACCTGTAATGCTAGTCAGTGTACCCTGTAGCCTTGTTTTGGTTTCCACAAAGGACACCACCTGAATACAGCTCATACAGACCTCTGTGCTCAAATTTCACCAACCTTTTGGAGTGCAAGTGGACTTGAGTTATGGGAGAAGCTTTCATACGAGTGAGCACTGTTTACACATTTGATGGTCCTCGTGTAGACACAGTCAAGACTGAACTTGCCCCCGAGGAGGTTGAGTGGGGGTAGGTAGGAGGTGTAAAATTGCCCTAGAAAAGGTTGAGTGGGGGTAGAGAGGAGGCGTGAAATTGTCCCAGAGGAGGCTGAGTGGGGGTAGGTAGGAGGTGTGAAATTGCCCCAGAGGAGGTTGAGTGGGGGTAGGTAGGTGGTGTGAAATTGCCCCAGAGGAGGTCGAGTGGGGGTAGGTAGGAGGTGTGAAATTGCCCCAAAGGAGGTCGAGTGGGGGTAGGTAGGAGGTGTGAAATTGCCCCAGAGGAGGTTGAGTGGGGGTAGGTAGGAGGTGTGGAATTGCCCCAGAGGAGGTTGAGTGGGGGTAGGTAGGAGGTGTGAAATGGAAAATGATTGGGTAAGACGGTAACCAACCAAGACAGCTTTCCTGCTTCAACTTTCCTACTTCATGTTTGTGATATCGATTTTATTTGCCGTCATCTATTTTATTTACTTGTGCATTTATTTTGTGCCTAGGTGTGTTTATCTTCTCGGTAATGAGTACAAATCTATGGAGCAAGTATACCACATATATTAACAATTTGAAAAAAGAAAACCATGTAACTTTAAGAAGCTTTATTTTTGCAACACATTCACATATATCATCACTTGAGCCAGAATACATATTCATATAATCCACTTTCAGACGTCCATCTGAACAGACAATATATGTAAACAAATAAACATAGATTCGTAAAAACAGCATGCAGTGTTCTTTTCAGAACAGTAACATGTTCGTTTTGAAAAGAGTTTTGTACACCATGTACATATTCACGCACACACGTATGTTGTAAAAACTTGATTTTCATTTCATGAAAAAATCCATTTTAGTAAATTCATTATTGTTAAAGAGAAACTATGAAGGATTGGCCATTTTATCTCCAGTTTCGCTTTTCGTTTTCGCTCGTTTTATTCTTGCATATTTCTCTGCAGAGCTTCCCCTACAGCTTAAGTGTGTATATTTATATACAGCGTCCTCCACAATTATTGGCACCCCTGGTTAAGATGCGTTAAAAGCCTTAAAATAAATACATTTTTTATTGTAGAAGCATACTCAAAGACGGAAACATTTTGAAAAATGTAACCTTCAACTCAAGCGAATTTTAAGGTGGGAAAAAAATCCCTGACTGAGAAATAATTATTATTGATAAAATCACCTGTTCCACAATTATTGGCACCCCTAACAATCCATAGGAAATAAATGTAATTAAAGTATTTCTGTCATTTCTGTCATTTCTACAGTAGTTTACAAAGTCAATCAGAGTATGTAGGAACATTTATTTAGTAATTCTTAACATCCTGTTTCCCTGGGCTATAAATATGACGTGACACAGAGGCCATTTCTCTTCAACATGGGAAAGACAAAGGAACACACTGTTCAAGTAAGGCAGATGTGTGTCGAAATTCACAAGTAAGGCAATGGCTACAAGAAAATAGCCACTCGCACACCTGCCCAGATCTATGGTCAGAGGAATCGTTAAGAAGTTTAAAACAACTGAAACAGTGGTAAACAAGCCTGGAAGAGGACGCAAGTTTATTTTGCCACCACACATAAGAGAAATAAAAAAATCTCCAAAACTCACTGTTACAGAATTGCATCAAATGGTCGCATGGGGTCATGAAGTCTCCAAAACAACCATCAGGCGCTATCTACATGCCAACAAGTTGTTTGGGAGGCATGCACGGAAAAAAACCTTTCTCACTTAAAATCATATGCACAAACGTCTGGAGCGGTACTGGGCCTTCAACTGGGACCGTTTGCTTTGGTCAGACGAGACAAAGTTAGAGCTTTTTGGCAACAAACACTCTAAGTGGGTCTGGCGCAGAGGTGGGACAAAGTCATCGTTTGGCAAGTCACAAGTTAGTCTCAATTCATTGCCCTCAAGTCCCGAGTCAAGTCCCGAGTCAAGACAGGCAAGTCCCGAGTCAAGTCCAAGTCAAAGGCCAACAAGTCTCAAGTCAAGTCCCAAGTCCTACGGTCTGACTTTCGAGTCATTTCGAGTCTTTTTAAAAATCGAGTGAAACAGGTATTTTGTCAATTGAATTTGTGTGTGCTGGAGAGATTGAGATGCAAATATGTCTAGCAGAAATGTCAAATGGTATCTCTAGCACATTCTCAATGAAATATAGGCCCTATGTGTTAAAATATGTGTTCAATTTGTTAAGAAACCACTGATAGTCCTACACAAGCTGAAATAGTTTTATAACGTGTGACCAGGTTTATTACATTACAAAAATGTAGGCAAAACCGTATTGCCATAAGGGGGATACAGATAACTCACAGCAGTGGCAATCCTAGTCTCTGCTCAAACCTCCAGTCCACACACACAGAAAATGGTGTGTCTTGTGTCTATTTCATATTTTGAATTCATAAACTTGACATATTTTGTTAACAATTTATAGTATTTTAGGATCTGCATAATTACTTATAGCTAAAAATATTCAGTAATTGGAATACTTCATATTGATTACACTTGTCTTAATGATATTACAGGGTGGTGTGTAGGTCTAATTGAGTGCCTGTCACTTTAAGAAGTACGTGAACGTAATTAGGTTTCATTCGGTTAGAAAAATAGTCACACATAGTTCAAGGATATATGTTTTCATTAAATAAAATGAATGTTCAAAAAACTGACAAGGTAAAGAAAATATTTCTGATGTCATAGAAAATATCTCGCAATGTTAACTTCTATGATTTAGGTAGGTTACCGTGGCATGGCATTGTTGTCCCTTTCACTTTTTCCTTGGTCATGTTTTGGGTGGGTGCTTAACTTACTCTACCATGACATGGAGTTTGATATCCAATGAGTAACAACCAGTGCTCAAAATAAAACGTTATGGTAGCCTATTCTCCTCCTGATAATGTTAGTGGAATGGATTTGATGTGAATGTACACAAAAAGACGCAGTGGCTATATGATACAGTGCACGTTTGAGGTGAAAATGTTCCACCTTTTAAAAGCCTAATCCTAATCGTGGTTTCCATCAATTAGACAACAGAATCAGTAGGGTAAGCTACCAGCTTGGTTTCATAGTAGCCTACCAGGCATATGTCAAAAGCAGGCTAGGATGAAGCTGGGAGGAATGTAACAAGTTCTACACAGTCATTCGTTGTTGGTCTCCACGTAATTTTTGTAGGCAAACGAATTAACGAAATAATCTTAGGTATCATTTTGCTGGCGCATTCACGTCCGTTGTCTGGCCCTGCGTGTTGTCTAGCTTGTTCCGCGTGGTTGGCCGCTGTCGAATCAAAACAATCTAGGCTTCAGTAAAAGATTTGATTGGATTTTGTGCCGAATACGCGCATTGTCTCACGCACAGGCGCACACACATAAATATAAATAGATCAGTCCGTGTCTACATTTTATCTTCTTGTCTTTCGTTTTTTTATGGGAAGTAGCAAGTCTTTACAAGTCAATGGGCGCAAGTCCAAGTGAAAGTCCGAGTCATTGATGTTAAAGTCCAAGTCGAGTTGCAAGTCTTTTTATATTTTGTCAAGTCGAGTCTAAAGTCATCAAATTCATGACTCGAGTCTGACTCGAGTCCAAGTCACATGACTCGAGTCCACACCTCTGGTCTGGCGTAACAAAAAGATGAGTATGCAGAACAGCACCTTATGCCCACTGTGAAGTATGGGGGAGGATCGGTGATGCTGTGGGCCTGTTTCTCGTCCAAAGGGCCTGGGAACCTTGTTAGGGTGCATGGCATCATGAATTCTTTGAAATGCCAGGACATTTTAAATCAAAATCTGGTGGCCTCTGCCCGAAAGCAGAAGATGGGTGGTCACTGGGTCTTTCAGCAAGATAATGACCCTAAACATATGGCCAAGTCTACACAGAAATGGTTCACCAGACACCGTATCAAGCTCCTACCATGGCCATCTCAGTTCCCAGACCTCAACCCCATTGAAAACCTGTGGGGTGAGCTGAAGAGGAGAGTGCAGAGAAGAGAACCCAGGTTGTTGGATGATTTGGAGATTTTGTGCAAAGAGGAATGGTAGAAGATCCCTCTTTCTGTTTTCTCTAATCTTGTAAAACATTATAAGACAAGATTAGGTGCTGTTTTATTAGCAAAAGGGGATTGTACAAAGCATTAACATCAAGGGTGCCAATAATTGTGGCACACATGAATTGATGTAAAATAATTAATGTGGGATTTTTTCCCTTCTAAATAAATGCACTTGTATTAAAGATTGGATTTTACAGGTTTTTTTTTCCATTGTGGTCCTATATTATTTGAAAAAAAAATTAGAATTTATTAGAAGCTAAAGAACACATCTTAACCAGGGGTGTCAATAATTATAGAGGGCACTGTATATATATAGGCTATATATAAATTGTGTGTTTTTTCTCGTTCCTTACGCGTCTCAGACTTCCTGATGTAAACAAGGAGCGATCGCTCCCTGGACAAACTGCAAGGCTGCAATAGCGGATAGGGACACTGGAGGCGGGAGGAAATCTGACTGTTTTCAATAGATCTGGTCAGTCAAGCAAAGCAATGATTTCTAAGCAATTTTAAGGCTATGACAATTTTGCAAAGGGTCTCTTTAATATTTAACTCTATTGTGTACTTTCTAATGGACCTTTACAATTCAGTTTACAATGTACAATGTAATGCACTGATATAGTTTTACTCTTCTGGTATTTCATTAGACTAAAAAGTTCAGTAAAGGCCTTTCCACAGTCAGAACACTGATGTAGCTTTTCTCATTTGTGAGCTTTCTGGTGATTCATTAAAGAAGACCTTCGAGTAAAGGCCTTTCCACAGTCAGAGCACTGATGAGGCTTTTCTCCTGTATGTGTGCGCTGATGTGTGCCGAGGTCTGACCTAGTCTTGAAACTCTTGCCACATGCAGAACACTGATATGGCTTTTCTCCTGTGTGGATCTTCTGGTGGTGGACCTTTAGATGAGACCTTTGCCTAAAGGCCTTTCCACAGTCAGAACAATGATATGGCTTGTCTGCTGTATGTGTGCGCTGATGGCTGTTGACCTCTGACCTTGTCATGAAACTCTTACCACATGTAGTACACTGATAGGGCTTTTCTCCTGTGTGGATCCTCTGGTGTTCCTTTAGATGAGACATTCGATTAAAGGCCTTTCCACAGTCAGAGCACTGATGAGGCTTTTCTCCTGTATGTGAGCGCTGATGTGTGACGAGGTCTGATCTAGTCTTGAAACTCTTCCCACATGCAGAGCACTGATACGGCTTTTCTCCTGTGTGAATCCTGTGATGCTGCTGAAGATGAGATCTTTGACTGAAGGACTTTCCACAGTCAGAGCACTGATACGGCTTTTCTCCTGTGTGTGTGCGCTGATGGGTGTTGAAGCCTGACTTTGTCTTGAAACTCTTCCCACATGTACACTGGTATGGCTTTTCTCCTGTGTGGGTCCTCTGGTGTGTCTGGAGATAAGACCTTTGATTAAAGGCCTTTGCACAGTCAGAGCACTTGTATGGTTTTTCTAATGTGTGTGTGCGCTGATGGACAGTGAGTTCCCACTTGCTCTTGAAACTCTTCCCACATGTAGTGCACTGATATGGCTTTTCTCCTGTGTGGATCATCTGGTGTTTCTTTAGATTAGAACATTGACTAAAGGCCTTTCCACAGTCTGAGCACTTGTATGGTTTTTCTCCTGTGTGTGTGCGCTGATGGATAGTGAGTTCCGAGTTCTTCCTGAAACCCTTCCCACATGTGGTGCACTGGAGCAGCTTTTCTCTGGTGTGGATCCTCTGGTGTGACTTGAGATGACTAATCTTACAGGAGACTTTTCCACAATCCGTACAATGATGTGCCTCAGTATGTCTCATCTCATCTGTGTTGATTTATATCAGATGAAAAATGAAACAATTGAAACACTAAGTATTAATATTATTTTATGACAATAATTGTAATATGGCAATACAAATACATAAAAATAAGTAACTTGCCTATTGGAGCAGAGTCTTTCTCCTTGTTGATGTCCATCGGTGAAGACTCTTCCTCTTTACAATCAAAAGTTGATGATATGTGTTCTTCAGTCTTGCAGTCATGATCCAGTCCAGGGTGTTCTGCTAGATACTCTTGAAGGAAATCATCAAAGTCTTCTTCTTTTATCTCCTTCACTGGCATAGGCAGCGGTGTTGGTCCTGTAAATCCTGACATGTCAGACTCCAGTTCTGTGATATGACAGAATCTGACTCCACTCTGGTGTTTATATAATGCTCTTTCTCTCTGACCCATTAGGATCATCTGACCAATCAGGGACAGGAGCCTTTATTATGCTAATTAGAAGGATGGGGTATCAAGTGGGCGTGGTCATCCAAAGGCACTCCACAAAGGATGATAGGTGGGAGTGGGTGGAGGTGTGAAAGAAAAGTTTGATTACGAATAAGTAACCTGTCTGATTGAAGAAGGAGGCATAGCATACGGTCACACTCCTCCCAAACTTCCGTTTGTAGACGTCATTACATGTAGCCTACACAAACCATGGACTGTTGTGTTCTCTGCACGTACTAGTGGTTGGTGAGAACACACTAATGAGTCATTCCGTGTGAAATCTGACAGAATCCACAAAAGTGGTTGCAACACCGACTCCTATTTTATTCAGAGTTTGTCTAAGTTTCCATAACTAAAACCTGGAAATATTGTTCATCTATATTGGAAGACCTCTTGAAAACATAAAACATTCATGCTATTTAATTGTGTATCTCAGGTAATGTCAATAAAAATGCAGTTGTTTTGGTGTGATTGAGTAAAGATAAATCAATTGAACATAACCCAATTCATTTCTTCTGACATCACATGGAAAACAAAATGAAAAAAAAATATTTATGAAAATTCATTTCAATGGTGAGCGTTTTGGAAAATAACTCATTATTGTTGTCATAGTCTTTTTGCCCTTGTTTTTTACAGTCTCCAAATAGCCTTAGCAGGTATTCATATGTACAAATGTATTCCTCCTAGCGTGACTGAACTTTATAGAATTTATATCTCATTAGTTGAACAGAAGTCCCTAGTTTCTGAAAAAAAACATGCAAAGTGACATTGAGGGTCTCAAAACTCAGAAAATGTGAAGTTATGGCCATGCCAATAATAAGGATAAAACATGGCGTGTTTGTACTTTTGTGTCATTTTCATAAAGCTGCTATGTTGGGTAGGTATAGGACAATGAAAATCTTTGTGGAAATATAGTAAGTATGGACTTAGTGTGCAAAATACCAAAATTGTACAGAGACCAATTCACAGAATACATGCATGTAGTTACATGTGTTTTGAGAACACCACATGTCTTGTGGAGACTTCAACATGTGGGAAAACATTGATAAAGTGATTTATTTTATATATATATATATATATATATATATACTGTATATATAGTGACTGATACCATTTGAAAAACTGGATTTAAAGAACTGTTCCAAGCACACATTTGAATCTGTCTTGAAGACCATTGGATATACTGTAATTTGTTATATAGTTGTGCTTACAGAGAATTATAATAATAATAAAAACTAATTTCATTACATCCACTACTCACATCATTGTTGTTAAGGTCTTCTAGAATATAACCATATGTGACACTTTAGCATAGATGTTTTTTAATTAGATTAGAAAAACTTAAAAATGTCCAGGTGTAGCAGACTGCCTCCTGTGTCTGAAAGCCCCCCCAGACCTCTGAGTCTGAATGTTGCTTTCTGGGTCGCTTTCGTACTTCTTAACCATCAGCCACATTATTTATGCCTCCTCTCTAGTCATTGCTGACCTCCATTCAAATCTAATCACCCAATTGCAGGAGCTTTTGGAACCCAAACTAGACTGAATGGGGAATTATGAGAAGGCATTCAAAATCAAATGAGCCTGTTTACACATTCAATGGTCCTCAGGTGGACATGGCAGTAGCCCAATCTGCCTGAAAGAGGTTGTGTGGGGGAAGTGTGGACGTGTGAAATAAAAAGTGATCAGGTAGAATGAGTGAATAGAGTATCAACAAAGAAAGTGTTCATTAATTCTTCTGAAAGCCAAATGTGCTATTTCCACCATTTAAAGCCATTTTGATACATTGTATGTACTCATGTATTTCATCAGACCCTTTCCACAGGTGTAAAAAAGCGCATAGATTATGAATACAGACTGCATGGTGCTTGATTAACTCGCCTGTAGAAAGAGACCTGATGAAACATATGAATATGTGCATTTTTGTCTTTTTTTTTCAACTTCACAATGGGTATTTTCATTTTGTTTATTATTTTTCCTATTTTAATTTTGTTCATTATTTTTCCAAGTATCTTTTAAAAAAAAGTAATTATGTGGATTCATCCAAACAGTTTATCTATATAGCCAATTGAGCGAATTTAGTTAATTCTTTTTTTGCCGTAACATTTACTGAACAAATACTTTCTTTTTTTTTTTTGTTAAATCTTTTTATTTCAAAGGACATTCAATGCAAATACATTTTCTTTGTCTTTCATATACTTTACAAGTCCTTTTTGATTATTTCCCCATGCCCCCCATCCCCACCCACACACAGGGATAATCCAATTAACAACTTAGAAATACTATAACCGAAAATTTAAAAATAAATAAATAAAAGTAAAAGAAGAGATTACGTAGAACAGAAAATACATTCATATGTCTATATATACACGCACGCACGCACGCACGCGCGCACGCGCACACACACACACACACACACACACACACACACACACACACACACACACACACACACACACACACACTGAGAAGATAAAAGATAGGGCTACGTTATAAAGAAAACAAAAAAAGTAAAGGAAATGTGTATGGGGGGCATTGCTTTCAATCTCAAAGTGTGCATATATTTAATAACCAACATCAGATTTATTATTAGTAGAAGTAGTATTGTTATTATTATTATCATTTTTTTTTTCTTTATAATGTGAATCATGTCAAGGCTTAGAATCTACCTGTTCATATTTATCAAACCAGAAATTATAGGGCACCAGAACTCATCAAACAGATAGCCTTTGTTATATTTCTCTAATGTCATTTTCTCTAAAGGCAAAAAAGAAGATATTTGGTCCACAAAAGTCTTAAAAGATGGGGGTAATGCATTCTTCCAAAATAAAAGTATACATTTCTTTGCAAAATAAGTAGTCAAAATGAATATTCTTCTTTTTGGCTGATCTAGGACTAAAGCCTTTGTATCATTAAAGGGATAATCCGGAGTGAAATGCACTTTAGATCAATTTTTCGGACTATTGGGAGTACGTACGTTGAGTTGACACCAAAATCATGTCATTCGGATGTATTTTGAGAAAGTTCGAGCTCACCGTTTTTAGCCAAAACTCGTTAGCCTGGAAGTGACTCGGGCATGTCCTTTCGCCGCTACAAAACGCTATTTTTATACCTCTTTTACTGTTCCAAACAACACTACACTTGCGTGGTAGTGAGTAGAGGGTCCCTAAAGCCAAACCGAAGTATCCCCACGTCTTTATGTGGTCGGATAGAGAGTCCAGAATGAATTTAATCGAGTCAGTACCTTTCCGGAAATGGCGCTGCTGCAGCTAGCAACGCTGAAACAACACTTTATTAACATTTCCGGAAAGGTACGGACTCGATTAAATTCATTCTGGACTCTCTATCCGACCACATAAAGACGTGGGGATACTTCGGTTTGGCTTTAGGGATCCTCTACTCACTACCACGTAAGTGTAGTGTTGTTTGGAACAGTAGAAGAGGTATAAAAATAGCGTTTTGTAGCGGCGAAAGGACATGCCTCAGTCACTTCCAGGCTAACGAGTTTTGGCTAAAAACGGTGAGCTCGAACTTTCTCAAAATACATCCGAATGACATGATTTTGGTGTCAACTCAACGTATGTACTCCCAATAGTCCGAAAAAATGATCTAAAGTGCATTTCACTCCGGATTATCCCTTTAAGTAGATATAGACTCCTGGTAGGTTCGAACTGTCTACCCAAGACTACTTCAATAAATGAATGTATTGAGCCCCAAAAGTTTTTTAACAGGCTACAATCCCAAAACATGTGTATGAACGTCCCTTCGGCCTTATTACATCTTTGACACACAGCTGTTATATCTTTTGATATTTTGTGCATTTTTGAAGGGGTTAAATAGGTTTTGTAGAAAAATTTGAAATTTGCTTCTTTGATTTTATTGCTAGTGAAAGGGAAATTAATATTATTACAAATATTTAACCATGCTTTGTCATCAAATATTTTCCCTATATCGTTCTCCCATATCTTTCTCAACCCCACAAATGATGATGGGCCTTCTCTTGTCATAAGGTTGTAAAATATACTTATTTTCCCTTTTAAAGTTTCAGAAGAACATAGCAACTCCTCTATTTCCGATAATTCAAACCTTAATTGCCTTTCTTTAATAAATGTTGTAATCAGGCTTCTTAGTTGTAAGTACTGAAAGAATAGCTTATCTGGGAGCTTAAACTGTAACTTTAAATCCATGAATGATTTAATCTTGTGATCCATATTTAACACATCTTTAAATTGTACTATACCAAGATTAGTCCATTGACTTGTATTAGATAAGGTAGCTTGGGATCTAAGGTCTGGATTTAGAAATATAGGTGAATGAACGGAGGTACCAAAGGATATTCCCATTTTCTTTCTACACTTTTTCCAAGTTTGTAAAGTGTTAACGACAGTAAAACACTTGCCGTACAAATACTTTCTAATAAGAATGAATAAGAATCCTGTAAGAAATGATTATGGATTCATTCAACCAGCCATTTTGAGATACCTTAATTCGACATTGAGTTCAGTTCAGTTCAATAATTTATTAAACTCATTTAATTGAAATGTCTTTGAGCCATTCCACTTTAAAAGGGCAGTATACACATACAGAACAAACAGTACCAGAAAAAAACACTTACATAGACAATCATTCATACCAATAAAGAGCTGTACAGTTAAAGGAGTCATAGAACGCATTTTTTGACCATTACAAATTGATCTTTGAGCCTAAATAATGTCATATGTAAATTTGTGGGGCTGAAAACGCCCCAGGAGCACTGCTAGATCGCCTAATACAAGGTCATAAATAAGCCTTGCAATGAAACAGTTTGTTTTTCCCGCCCACTCAGCAAGTTCATGAATATTCAAATGAGATGCGCGCTGATTGGTCTATTGGCCGATATGTCCTGAAAGTTGATTGGCTCAATCCACCGGTCTGAAGCTAGAGCAAAGTGAAACTACGTTTACTGCTGGTAAATAAAGCCAAAGTCTTTGATAAAGCTATCAACAATGGATTTAAATAAGGAATACAGCCGTACATGTATAAACCGAGTCAGAAGAAGGTTCTGACGAAGATGAAGTGCAGCAGATTCCCCAACAGAATGAATGTGTTAGATTGGTAAGTTTTATCAGTACATTTCTTAGTATAGTAACTCTCCAAAGTTAGCTGTAATAACGCTAGCATTACAACGTCTCTGCCATAGACCACATCTAGATACTAGCATCGTAAGAGCAGTTTAACAAGAATTATTAATCGAAGGTATGCAAATGAGAGGGGTGTATCTAAAGGGGGATGGGCGCCTATTACGTGTTATCTGAGCTCTGTTCAGATTGGAGCATTTCAACACGGCTGTTTCTATTTCCCAATTTGCATACGAAAGCAGGCGGGGGACGCGGTAAAGTCTTTGGTGTTGTCCTTTGGACACTGCTCGCAGCCTAAATTCAACAGGAACAAGGTGAATGTGGTTTTGAATTCTAGGACTCCTTTAAGCGTGTGGTATTTCAACTTCCCATAAAGTTCTCTGAGACATTTATTTAAGAGGAAACAACATTTACACCTTCAGTAATTATCAAAGCAACTTTCATAGTGGAATCATCCAATAATGGTGCAGTTTTGTTCAGTATGTCTGACTGCATGATGCATTTGTCCTGTACTTATATCCAGCTCATTCATTCAGCAGATGTCTCCTGTAATAATCTCCATAAGATGTGGCCTCTGATCAGGCCCGCTGCTGAGCTTCTGGAGGCCCTAAGCTTAAATGGACATGGAGGCCCCCAGATGCCAACGCCCCCCCCCCCCCCCACACACACACACTTCGTTATTTCAGCCTGTGTATTTCACAATGATATGGGAAGCATATTAAGCTATTATATTATATTCATTTTGTGGACATACTGTATGCAAAACTTTAAATGATAGCCTATTCTAATTTTACACATTAAACAAAACCATGAGGCATTTTGTAAATGACCAAAGGTAAAGATACCCTAGCACATTTTGGCCCAACCAAATGAAATTGAATGGAGATATTACATGCATGTGCCTTAAATAAGAGTTCTGAAATAATACTCACTATTCTTGATACATTGATCTGCCTGTGTAACTCCTGTCTAAATCTCTGATCGCTGATCACGTTGTGTCACCGCAGCCTTAGCAGAAAAGCTTTGGACTGAAGCAGCAGTGCGAATCTTGCAGTGCACTTTGCACAAACTGCTAGAATTTTGTTGACTTCATATTGAGTGCCAAATATCTGACGACTGTCAACTATTTGCAAACATGTCACATGCATTGTGAAGTCTAGATTTTATATAATTTAGGGCTTAGAGCTACATCAAATCCAACTGCTAGGTGACCTAGGCTAGGTTGCTGACGTTGGCTAGCGTTAGCAAAATAATTAAAACCAACACGAACCTACCAGCAAGAGCTGCACAAGCGTCATCTCTCAGTTTTCTTTTATTTTCTTTCGTTTTTCAGTGCCAGATCCATATTGCCTCGTACTTCCTATTATGAATCACCATTCGAATTCAGCTTGAATAAAGACGGGTTTTATTATTATGGCAAACTTCAGCAGAAGGATGTGCGCCAATTTGAAAACACGAGAACTTTGAAGGCTGTACCATTTCAGGGAAGCGGGGGAGATTCTTTTTATATATTAGGTAAAAACATCTAATTTGCCCGAATTGAGTGCTAGAACACAATTAAGAAGGAACAACGATGGGCATGTTCATAACTGATTTCTATATTCTTTGTAATGTAATAATATATTAATTATAATTTTTAAAAAAATAGCAACCTTAATTTTGGGGGCCCCCGCCAGGTACTTGGGGCCCTACGCGCTCTGCGTACTCTGCGTATGCGGAGCGGCGGGCCTGCCTCTGATTCACTCAGTTCATTATCAAACAACAGGTATATAACTAAACATAAGTCATTTTTCCAATAATTTCCCACATTTTAACATTTCAGATCAGATCAGCGGTGTCACTAAGATTGAGAGATAGGGGGGATTTAGCCCCAGGAGTGTTCACCAGAAAAATGTTCATCGCAAATTAATTCATTATTTGAGGAACATTTATCAGACTCTGTAATCTAGATCACTATCTTCTTTCCCTTCCCTGCCTTCTTGCCTATAACCTGGCCTATCTTTAACTCCCATGAGACTATTCAGTTTAGGCTATAGGCTAAGCCTGCATGCACAATGAGTGCACGTCAAGTATGTAGTATGTAGTAAGGGCAAAAAGGGCATGAATAGGCCTAAGACAACTCCTAAGAGTTTGAGATGTATTAGGCCTACACATCATCACTTGCTATGTGTTTTATGTGTTTATCCAAGATTGATTACATGTGTATGAATATGGGGATTACTTTCTGTTCAACTTTTCACTCTTATGATCATGTCATTCAACCGGGAGTTGATGCTCTGCATGTTGTCTTAACACTTGGAGGTCTGGGGCCTTTTCAGGCACTTTGAGGCAGTCTGCTATATAGGGTTATTTCACAAAAGCTAAATGTACTTTAAAGAGGCCCTATGCAACTTTTTCATAGTCATAAAATCGCTTAGAAATCGTTGTTTTGCTAGACTGACCAGTTTTATCGAAAACAGTCATATTTCCTCCCGCCCCCAGTGTCCCTATCCGCTATTGCAACCTTGCAGTTTGTTCAGGAGGCGATCGCTCCTTGTTTACATCTGGAAGGCTGAGACGCGTAAGGAACAAGAAGAACCACGCTTGCAATTTATATATTTATATATATACCCTTTATATGTATAAATACACACGCTAAAGGTGTCGGGGAAGCTCGGCAAAGGAATATGCAAGCATAAAACGAGCGAAAATGAAAAACGAAACCGAAACCGGAGATGAAATCGCCAATCCTGCATAGTTTCTCTTTAAGTAAAAGTTACTTAGTTACTTTTTTTGTTTAGGGGCAGCTTAAGGGGTGTACACACATAAAGATTTGATCAATCTCAACCAATTTTTTATCTGTGAGAAAACCCACATATTGTCACCACCAGGGGTGCTGTTCAATCTCTCCCACCCACCAAAGAACCACTGGGGAACACACTTTGCCCTTCAATAAGCCAGCGACCACGGAATACTAAAATATACAATTTATTGATACAAGAGTTAAAATAAGACAATGCAATATAAAAAGGTGTGATGTAAAGTCCAGCGAACTCCAATATTTAGTCCATGGAATAGTCCAGTGCTCAGTCCAGGTTAGTCCGCTCTGGTAGTGGCCTATGCCACCTCCACTTGCAGGAGCATTGGCCGCGCTCAGGTCTCCGACTGGAAGCTGTTCTGTGCAACAGAGATGGAGGGGGCACAGATTTAGCCTGGTCCCAATACACCCCACTAGTCTACTTCACCACCCATGACCAGGTTAGCTTTTAGGTACCACAGCACATTTACACAGCACGCAATCAAGGCTATAAGGCACAAGCACAGTTTCACAGCGCACTGTTAGAGCTAGGACACAGCAAGTTACACAGCACACTATTAAGGCTATAAGGCACAAGCACAGTTTCACAGCGCACTGTTAGAGCTAGGGCACAGCAAGTTACACAGCACACTATTAAGGCTATAAGGCACAAGCACAGTTTCACAGCGCACTGTTAGAGCTAGGACACAGCAAGTTACACAGCACACTATTAAGGTTATAAGGCACAAGCACAGTTTCACAGCGCACTGTTAGAGCTAGGGCACAGCAAGTTACACAGCACACTATTAAGGTTATAAGGCACAAGCACAGTTTCACAGCGCACTGTTAGAGCTAGGGCACAGCAAGTTGCACAGCACACTATTAAGGTTATAAGGCACAAGCACAGTTTCACAGCGCACTGTTAGAGCTAGGGCACAGCAAGTTGCACAGCACACTATTAAGGTTATAAGGCACAAGCACAGTTTCACAGCGCACTGTTAGAGCTAGGGCACAGCAAGTTGCACAGCACACTATTAAGGTTATAAGGCACACCGCAAACACACACACACGCTAGGCTAATAAGCTGGGGCTGAAGTGACAACAGGGTGAATTGCTACATAAACAGTCCAGCCTTCTGACGACCGAGTCACATCCAGAGGGAGAGGCGGAGCGGAGATCTAGCACCAGAGTGGGCCGGAGCCAGAGCGTGAAAATAGAGGAGAGTCACTTAGCTTGGTGAGGGGTGAACGTCTTCACCCCCCTCCTGGTCCACCGTGCCGTGTCGGAATCCTCCCGGTGTAAGTAGCACAACCACCTCGGTCTCCATCGGTCCACTGCGAGGGCGGGGAGAGGAATATAGAACGGCCTGGCCTCAGATGTCGTGTAGTAGTTACAGCACAACACGG
This sequence comes from Sardina pilchardus, assembly GCF_963854185.1. NCBI lineage: Eukaryota > Metazoa > Chordata > Actinopteri > Clupeiformes > Clupeidae > Sardina > Sardina pilchardus. The sequence goes on from NC_084994.1 coordinate 10,568,001, forward strand.
TTCAAACACAGAGGGTGAGTAGGTGAGATCCACTTAACTTAACGAGGGGCAGACGATTCCACCCCTCTCATGTCCGTTCTCACAGGCCTCCACACGTACGCCGCCCATAGTCCAGGACACTATAGTTCAGGGGTGCGTTTCCCGATAACGATGGATAGACACTCTTACGAGGGTTTTCTACGATTCATCTTAAGATCGATCGTTAGGATTTGCCGACTGTTTCCCGAACATGCTCGTAGCGTGAACGCGCGTGCACTGCTCTTACGATGCTCTTAAGGGAGCTGTCCACGATAAAAGTTCTGAAATATCCCCTAATTTGATGGTGATGTCAGGTGACTGCACGTCATAGCTAAGCAACCGTCTGAACTTCGGATCTATACATTAATTAACATCAATACGAAAACAGAAAACCTTTGACATCTGCATGTAAGCATTCCAATTAGCCTAGGCCATAGGCTATAGGCTACCACACGCATACATACTTTTGTATTATTTAACATTAGATTGTTGCCCCGTTTTTATGTTTGTTGGAAGATATGTATAGCCTATTAGGCTTTGGCTAGCTTACTCCTACATCGTTTATGCGAGTTCTTTGCTAACCTACTTGTGAGAGCACGGTGTGCTGTGTGCAATAATGTATCATGTCACTTAAGCAGACGTTTGAATAAAGAGGTTGATATGAAAATGAGGGAATGTGTAGGCTTAAATAACATAGCCTATAGACTTAGATTTTGACGCAGAACAGACTATTGTCACATATTCCTTTCTCTGTTTTTACCTCATAAGCCTAATAAAAAATAAAAGGCTACACAAAAAGATAATGGCAAACTTTTCTGGCAACGTCTCCTTTCATAACTTGTAGGCTATTCTTGTCCGGTTTTAATAACATTATGTCCATTGAATGAATGCTATTTTGCACGCTAAAATCTGAATCATCACAAGTAAATTTACAATAAAGAATGGTAAAGTAAGTCGGATCATTATATTCTTAGTTGCAATCCCCCTGCATATCCTGCTGGTGACTCCACTGAGGCATAGCGTTACGACGCTCTTAGGCAGTAACGAGAACTCTGGATCACTCGTAGATCTACGAGTGTTTTCACGATGCTCTTAAGCTACGATGGTTTCGGGAAACAGTCGGCAAATCTTAAGACGGTCGTAAGAGGGACTTTACGATCATCGTAGGCTTACGATGCTTTCGGGAAACGCACCCCAGACCAATTCATTCGTTCAATTTTTTTGGGGATTATGAAAACTATATATTTTTGGAATCCTTAGAACCTGAAGAATCAGGAAATCTTTGTTTGACAATTTTCAGAAGTCATTAAAGCAGTCATTTTGGGTCTTCAAAATGGTGTACTATTGCATTAAAAACGCCATATATAATGCTAGATAGGGTAACATTTTAAACTTTTATGTATCACCACAAGACTTCCCCAGTTATTCACTTACATTAAGACAAGATTCTTTTGTATTACAAGTTTTCTGAAATGTAATGTTTAAATATGCAAATGAATATGCAAATGAGGCTTAATATACTGAAATAGGCGGTAATTTGCACAAACTTCCAAACCTGACATGTACATATAAAAGTAGCTATCCTTTATGGAGGATTAAGGTTTTAGCCCTTTATTATTGAAATACTTAATAGTTCCTGATAAAAAAACAGTACGGTAACTATTAAAAACAATGATACAAATTAAAAAACTGATATAAAAACTGGTCATATGAATAAGCAGGGCAATTGTGTGGAAACAGCTCTTGCCAATGCTGTGGAACACAAAAATCTTCCAAGGCATGTATGCACACCTTCTCCTGAAGAAGGGAAACATTTGTCTGCTTTGCTGCCAACAACACTGATTTTGCTGAGGACACAGTTGATGGCAAGGGCGCCCTTTTGTGGCAGTTTACGAAAGAACTGATGCTCCTGGTGAAGTATACTGTAGTTCCCCCTCCTCTCACAATTAGTGACACTAAGAGTATGTCAGTCATAGCCTAGAAATCTAGATGCACCCTAGCAGCAGCAAATGTTGGTCATGGTAGTCGAGCAACTTTCCGTTGGCTTGCAAGCTGGAAAATGAAACTTCTATTGGGCCAATCCCATTTTTATAGAGTTGGTGGGTGGGCTTAACATAATGATGACTGATCTGCGACCATAAGTTGCGACTTAAGCGTGAATTCCCTGTCCTGCTACTTGAAAACAAGAAGATGATTGGATGTAGCACTATCCTATTGCGTGGAGAGGGAATTTGAAAGACAACCGTTTATTCAATCTTGATGTGGGTTTGGCTCGTCAGGCTATGTCAGTCACACCATGCCATGTAAAGATATTACATTGCAATCAGCCCAAACCAAAGCAAAATAAACCAGTGAAGCAGATTTCAGTAAACAAAGATGGTATCTCTGGAACCCATCAGCTGCGTCACCTAGGTTGGGTAGTTGCCTCTGCAGTACCCAGGTTGAAGTCAGAAGAGAGCACAAGTAATGTCCCATGTTAGGCTGGGCTAGCTGTACCGCTACTTCCCGAAGTGGCACATGCGCGGTCAACCCTCCTGACTGATTATGCAGGCAAACCAACTATGTCGCCTGGCAGTTGGTGAAGAACATCCAACTGTTATCTCTTTTGACATGGCCCTCTACGAGAAGACTGTTCAACTGTTGGATTCCAGACCTGATCTGAAAAAACTCTGTTGTTCCAAGGCTTGGGGAATTGCACACCACAATGGCTGCTCTGAGAGCTCTTGGGATTTCTATTAAAAATTCAGGTACTGTATAGATGATGCCTGGATAGAACCTGATGTCTTTGGTGCAGCAACAACGAGGCAAATCCTGAAATGTACACACAACAAGCGTTCTTTGCGTGCCCATTATTTACTCATATGTGGCTCTCTACGAATTGGTTCTGGAGGAATTCTTCATGGAGAACCCACAGCTGAGAGATGTTTGCTGGCAGGCAACAGAGCAAGTTGAACCGGCCTGCTCTGAGAAGGACAAATCTACCATGGTTGAGTGTACAATGCAGGCTAATAGTACATTCCTTGAAGCTTTGACTAATGCTGAATTTGTGAAATCATTAAATGAGTGGGAAGCAAACAAAGCTAAAAATGCAATGTTCAGATCCATCATGAATTACATCGAGTGGAGACAATTCTCTTCTAGGTGGCAGCTTCTCGCACTGCTGATCTTGCACTCCACCTTCAAGCTGCAGAAGGACTTAGCAAGCTTTTTTTTGCATTTGACAGAATCAGATAACTCCCCCAAGCTCATCATATCCTCTGCTGCAGGACACTCAAATAGCAACATCCAATTGCACTTTGAAAGAAACCATATAGAAGCAGATACCTTGATTCATCATACAGTTTTGGCATCAAATCGCAACCCCCCTGATGCAATGCTGATGTTCTTCTCTCCTGACTCCAATGTTCTATTATTGGTCATAGCAAACTAGAAGACTTGGTTGAGAGATACTTGTATTTCAATGACATCTGGGATTCTGCAGTGGAACCAATTTGGACAGCTCTAGGTGTAAATAATGCAAAGTCTTTACCAGCATTTCATGCATTCACAGCAGCAGCCAACACCAGGCGCTTTTCTGGAATAGAAAAGGCCACATGGTTCAACATCTACTTGAAAGCAGATGATTGTGTCCTCAGTGCTCTACAGATGCTCTCACAAAAAAGTTGTCGGAAGCAATGCAGACAAATGTTACCCTTCTTCAGGAAAGGGTGTGCATACATGCCTTGAAAGTGTTTTGTGTTTTCTACCACAGCATTGGCAAGAGCTGTTTCCACACAATAGCCCTGCTTATTCATAAGATCCACCAGTTTTTTTTTAAAAAAACTTGTATCATGGTAAACAGTCAATTCCACTAGCCTGATTACCATCGACTTTCAAAGGCTCTGCGAGATTTTAGTCTGACCAACAGCCTGTGCTAACACGGTTTCTTGTCAGCGCTGGTTGACCCGCCTCCTTTAAGTGCCTCGATTTGCTACTGGTAGATGTCAGAAAGCGGATTGCCGAGTTTAAACCAATAACAACACTCTTTCCTCTGCCTTGAACATGCCTCTACCCAGAGCCGTTGGAGCTGCTCAAAGTTGATTGGTTCTCGACCAAAGGGGGCAGTTCCGCAGATTTCGGGAACTCAGAAATCCTTCTCAATGAGCAGTTGACCAGACCAGCAGCAAAAGCCTGAAGGCGTTGCGTCACTGGGAGGGCGTGCCAGGCTACAATTCCACAGCCAGCAGCATTGAAAAGGTTCTTGATTGAGGAATACATAAATGAAGGCGTTTTCTGCCATTGTTTTTAAAATACTTAATAGTTACTTTTTTTTAAATCAGGAACTATTAAGTATTTTAATAATAAAGGGCTAAAACCTTAATCCTCCATAAAAAGGATAGCTACTATTATATGTACATGTCAGGTTTGGAAGTTTGTGCAAATTAACGCCTATTTCAGTATATTAAGCCTCATTTGCATATTCATTTGCATATTTAAACATTACAATTCAGAAAACTTGTAATACAAAAAAATCTTGTCTTAATGTAAGTGAATAACTGGGGAAGTTTTGTGGTGATACATAAAAGTTTAAAATGTAACCCTATCTACCAGTTTAGCATTATATATGGCGTTTTTTATGCAATAGTACACCATTTTCAAGACCCAAAATGACTGCTTTAATGACTTCTGAAAATTGTCAAACAAAGATTTCCTGATTCGTCAGGTTCTAAGGATTCCAAAAATATATAGTTTTCATAATCCCCCCAAAAATTGAACGAAATTACACAAGTAAACTGACTACCAGGGCAATAGGCTAGCACGTCAGCAACAGCGGTTCAGTCTAGATTCCGTGCCGTCCAGTCCACGACTGTATTCGGTCACTGCGAAGCACGTCTTCGTCACCCGACTGCCTCCCGTGTCCGTCTGAACTGTATAAAAGGCTAAACCCCACCAAAGTGCCCCAATCACAACCACCACCACTAAACTAGCACACCTGTGGATGATTAGTAAACAATGAATCCAATTGGAGGCGGCCATCTTGGTGCCCCACTTTCTGTTTCCCAATGAGAACTGCATCCCCAGTCAAATTGTTCCCCATCTAGTCACCCCGTGACAATATGAAGATAAAAAATGTTTCTCGGCTGCCCTCGGAGCACCCCACACACTACAGGATTTCCAGTTGTAAATATTGAACATGTGTAATATTTACGATGATCGGTGCCAAACATTTTCCATTGTGTCATAAAGGCTATTGCCGGGAGAATTTTGACTCACACCACACACTACAAAATAATCTCATAACACAATAAGAGTTTAAAGGGATATTCCGCCATTTGTGGAATTACGCTCATTTTCCACCTTCCCTCGAGCAAAACAATCGATATTTACCTTGTTCCCGTTCATCCAGCCATTCTGTGAGTCTGGCGATACAACTTTTAGCTTCAGCCTAGCATAGATCATTGAATCGGATTAGACCATTAGCTTCTCGCCTGCTAGCTTCATGTTTAAAAGTGACTAATATTTCTGGTAATTTTCCCATTTAAAACGTGTGTCCTCTCAAGTTAGAAAGTGCAATAAGACCAACTGAAAATGAACCCTGCCGTTTTTCTAGGCTGATTTGACATGGAACTACATTCTCATCTGGCGTAATAATCAAGGCAACTTGCAGCTACTGGCACTACTACTGCTTGATGTCTATGGGGACTATTTTCAGATGCTGCGTACGATATCACTGCGCCTATGGTATGTTTGCAAGTTGCCTTGATTATTACGCCAGATGAGAGTGTAGTTCCATGTCAAATCAGCCTAGAAAAACGCCAGGTTTCATTTTCAGTTGGTCTTATTGCACTTTCTAACTTGAGAGGAGACACGTTTTAAATGGGAAAATTATCAGAAATCTTAGTCACTTTTAAACATGAAGCTAGCAGGCGAGAAGCTAATGGTCTAATCCGATTCAGTGATCTATGCTAGGCTGAAGCTAAAAGTTGTATCGCCAGACTCACAGAATGGCTGGATGAACGGGAACAAGGTAAATATCGATTGTTTTGCTCGAGGGGAGGTGGAAAATGAGCGTATTTCCAAAAATGGCGGAATATCCCTTTAAGATAATCGCCTAGAAAGTAGGTGCTATTTCTGCTTATGTATGTTTATGTCTTGGTTTTGATGAATTAGGATAAGTTGTGCATAAGTTGTGCTATCATGAACATGAGGCCTGCCTTCCTTCATATGAAAATCTTGAACTTAAAAGGCACAAAAAAACTAATTAGAACAAAGCCTACTTGTGATGTAAAATATCGCAAAGCCATTGAAGTTCAATTGACCCTTCCAGAAGTCCCGCCCTCCATAGTTAGTGTTGCTACGCCTGTCAAGCTTTCACACCCTGCACGTCTATTACAATGGAGGAGAAAAGGGATTTTTTTAAAACAAATGTAATATACAAAGACATCATACCACACTTTGTCACTAGCAACCTACATCTGTCTACATTTTCAGCTCTGAACAAAACCGTTTATGAGTTATTTAAGCAAAAGTTGAAGGTATGTGTTGTTTTCAATGGTTCCTCCTGGCAAGTACGAATGAAACAGGCGGGAGGCAAAACTAGCATAACGTTTAAGCTATGTACTTCCCATAACGTCAATATTTGACAACATAACATGATTGGTACTTCAAATAAGTATTATTTTAGACAGAATTGCTGACGGGCTATACATACGTCTCGTTGAATGTCTGTTAAAAACTTTTTGCCGCCATCGTGAAACGTATCTCGCGGTTATGGAAAAATCACGCAATATGCAATTTTTTTAAGTTAGAAAAATAAGGTGTTTCAAACTATATCATGTCTATATAGTTCAACATGTTATTTCACCGTGATTTTACGTGTTTGGGGGCACCACACATCCAAATAAATGTCCTTAATGGCCCACAGGCTATGCAGTCTCATAGGTTAACATGGCATAAACTCAAAAGCTTGCCAGGCCTTGCTTGCCTAGTTACGGGTTGCTAAGCCACGATTGGCCTGTGGCTGTTTTAGGGTGTGGCTCTGGAAGAGTTAATTGGGGTTGCCAAAGAGGGCGCCATTTAGTCAAAAGGACCATTTCAATACCCAGTCTAAATATAAGGCTTTCACTGGGCTTGTAAAATTGCAATTGAGTTTATTATATAGAAATCAAAGTTGAGCATATACTTTTTTAACATCAGAGAACACAGTACAATACTCGATTCATCCATTCTATGTCCTCTTTAAATGTCAAAACGTATGTCAGATTAAATTTAAAGTTTGCTAAAGGCTATCTAAGGTTACCCTCATTCTCCCTTGCTAATGCGCAAAATGGTAGGCCTATAGTCCACCTGCACAACGATTCATAAAGTAGGCTATATTTTGTTTATTTTGTTGAGCAGACTGTTTATTTAGCTGAGAACTAGTTGGTTAGTGGACCACTTCATGCCCTATTGAAGGACATGCTAATCATTGTCTTCTTAGTGGTTCCGGCATTCACTTTTTTCCTCTTTACTTTTTACTCAAGTAACTGATTGGATTTGTGATGTAATGAAGTAAAATTTAAAATACCCATTTTTAAAACTACTTAAAAAACACACAAAATACACAAAAAAAAAAAAATACTCGATACAGTAACTTGAGAAAATGTGTTTCGTTACTTTCCACCTCTGTGATTGACTTAGTTAATTATCAAACAACAGGAATATAACTAAACATCAGTCATTTTTTCAATCATTTCTTGAATTTTAATGTTTCAGATCAGGGGCGTCACAAGGATTGAGAGATAGGGGGGACTTGGTGTTCTCAAAACACCTGTAACTACATGCATGTATGCTTTGATCAACACTGACTTTCAATGTCATCAAAATAACATGATTCAAATGAGCTTGGCTAATATTTAACTCAACTGTGGACCTTCTCATGGGTCTGGAGAGTTGAGTTGCTCCTGAAACTCTCCCCACAGTCAGAGCATGGATATCACTTTTCTCCTGTGTGGATCCTCTGGTGTACCTTTAGATAAGATACATGACTAAAGGCCTTGCCACAGTCAGGGCACTGATGCGGCTTTTCTCCTGTATGTATGCGCTGATGGATGTTAACCTCAGACCCCGTGTTTACCACATGTAGTACGCTGATACGGCCTTTCTCTTGTGTGGATCCTCTGGTGTTCCTTTAGGTGAGACCTACGAGTGAAGGCCTTTCCACAGTCAGAACACTAATGCGGCTTTTCTCCTGTTTGTGTATGCTGATGTCTGATGAGCCCTGACCACGTCTTGAAACTCTTCCCACATGTAGTACACTGATACGGCTTTTCTCCTGTATGTATACGCTGATGGATGTTAACCTCAGACCCCGTGTTTACCACATGTAGTACGCTGATACGGCCTTTCTCTTGTGTGGATCCTCTGGTGTTCCTTTAGGTGAGACCTACGAGTGAAGGCCTTTCCACAGTCAGAACACTAATGCGGCTTTTCTCCTGTATGTGTATGCTGATGTCTGATGAGCCCTGACCACGTCTTGAAACTCTTCCCACATGTAGTACACTGATACGGCTTTTCTCCTGTGTGGATCAACTGGTGTCTCTGGAGACCTGAAATTCGATTAAAGGCCTTGCCACAGTCAGGACACTGATGCGGCTTTTCTCCTGTGTGGATCCTCTGGTGTTGCTGGAGATTTGAAATTCGATTAAAGGCCTTGCCACAGTCAGGACACTGATGCGGCTTTTCTCCTGTATGTGTATGCTGATGTCGCACGAGCCCTGACCACCTCATGAAACTCTTCCCACATGAAGTACACTGATACAGCTTTTCTCCTGTATGTATACGCTGATGGTTGACGAGCTCTGCTTTAGTCTTGAAACTCTTCCCACATGTAGTACACTGATATGGCTTTTCTCCAGTGTGGATCAACTGGTGTCTCTGGAGACTTGAAATATGACTAAAGGCCTTTCCACAGTCAGAACACTGATACGGCTTATCTCCTGTGTGGATCATCTGGTGTTCCTTTAGGTGAGACCTTTGAGTGAAGGCCTTTCCACAGTCAGAACACTGATGTGGCTTTTCTCCTGTGTGGATCCTCTGGTGTTGCTGGAGATTTGAAATTCGACTAAAGGCCTTTCCACAGTCAGAACACTGATACGGCTTATCTCCTGTGTGGATCATCTGGTGTTCCTTTAGGTGAGACCTTTGAGTGAAGGCCTTTCCACAGTCAGAACACTGATACGGCTTTTCTCCTGTGTGGATCTTCTGGTGTTTCTGGAGATTAGATTTTTCACTAAAGTCCTTTCCACATTCAGAGCACTGATACGGCTTTTCTCCTGTGTGGATCTTCTGGTGTTTTTGGAGATTAGATTTTTCACTAAAGTCCTTTCCACATTCAGAGCAATTGTATGGTTTTTCTCCTATGTGTGTGCGCTGATGGATAGTGAGTTCCGTGTTGCTCCTGAAACTCTTCCCACATGTGGTGCACTGGAGCAGTTTTTCTCTGGTGTGGATCCTCCGGTGTGACTTGAGTTGACTCATCTTAGAGAAGACTTTTCCACAATGAGTATGATGCTCTCCCTTAGCCTTAGTATCTCTTATCTCACCTGTGTTGATTTATAGTAGAAGAAAAATGGGGAACAACAAGTGTTATTATTATTTTTTGACAATATTTACACAATACAAATAAAAAAAAATAGGAACTTACCTGTCAGAGCAGCGTCTTTCTGAATAACTTTTCTGGAGTTAGAGTCTTCCTCCTGGTTAATTTCCATCAGTGGAGACTCTTCCTCTTTGCAGTCAAAAGTTGATAATGCATGTTCTTCGGTCTTGCACTCATGATCCAGTCCAGGGTGTTCTGCTAACAGATACTCTTGAAGGAAATCATCAAACTCTTCTTCTTTTATCTCCTTCACTGGAATAGGCAGTGGTGTTGGTCCAGTAAATCCTGACATGCCTGACTCTAGTTCTGTGATATGAGAAAAATCCAGTCCAACATTATATCAACAGGCCGATGAAAAACCAAACACTAACAAACTGTGTATGTTCTATGCTTAGAGAGTCCTCTTGCCCACCTCTAAACATGAGAGCTCAGACATCTGACTCCACTCTGGTGTTTATATAGGCCTCATGCTTTTGCTCTCTGACCCATTAGGACCATCTAACCAATCAGGGATAGGAGCCTTTATGATGCTAATTAGAATGATAGGGCATCAAGTAGGCGTGGTCACCTGCAGACTCTCCACAAAGGAGGATGGGTGGGTGGAGGTGTGAAATACAAGTTTGGTTTTGGGGCAGGAGGCGATGGGGTTAAGAAGAAAAAGCTTCCACACTTCATCTAAACAAACACACTTTTGTACGTGTGTATGTGAATCAACTTGTTAAATTGTGTGTTGTTTAAATAATCCTGTGTTCATCTGTATACATATGAGTTCAGAAGAAATGTTTTAAAGTTACTTTTAAAAGGAGTAACTGTGGCAACATTGCTTGTGTCGTGCACAAGGGCTACTGTTCCCCAAGTCACAGGCCTAAGATCCACCCAAGACACAGACAACACAACTTGGTTTAAGTTTTAGTTCAATTTTTATTCATACCAAGACACACAGGACTGAAGGTCAGCAGACTGATGTAGAAGGGGCACCACTAGGGGCAGTCACACACTCAATTAACATTTGCAAGACTAGGCAGGTTTAACACCCCCACACACACAGTGCATACACCCACTAGGCACACTTCAAGAGGACTCACGGCAGTCTTCACACAACCAAGCCAAATTCAGCAATAAATATGTTCCATTATCAATTCATTACAGTGCAATAAACCACACAATAAAAGGGGGAAAATGGGGAAGCTCCCAACCCAGCAATGACGAGCAGTGATGCAGCCTAGCACGCTCCACGTCCCCTGCCAACAGTCCAGTTAGTAAAATAAGTCCGTACTGGTCGGCTGTCCCCACCGACCAGTATATAAGACAACACTTCCAGTCCCCGATAATCCACAGAGAAACGAACCCACAGATGCGGCGAAGTTCACCGTCGGTGTCGTAGTCTTGCCGTTCCGGCCACGGTGAACATCCCCTGTCGACGTCTGCAGGCGTAGTAGCCCAGGCTCCGCCTCCACGGCTATACCGGAACCAAAACACACAGTGGCTCAGTCACAGCTCTCACAGAGCAGTTGGCAAAGGTTATAAGCTAGAGTTTAGTACGAACAAAGACTTCCCTTAATTTTCCTCGGAATAGAGAGCGATGAGAGTTGTCCAAGACACCCACGGTTGGTTACGAGATGATTGGAACTTTCGCCGTGGTCCTCACGCAGTGTGTCGGCTTCCCCCGTCAGCTGATGGCCTCCTCTGACGCCCTCACTCCGCTGCAACACAGCTGTAATCAGAACACCCGCCGATGTACACAGCAGCTTCTCAAACAGGTAGAAATACACAGCAATGAAACAACAGCGTCCCTGTTGGTAATACTTAGCTTGCGTGGAATGTCAACCCGGCGTCGATCGTATAGCCGTCTTCCCCCGCATAGCCAGCCGCGTTGTGCCTCCCAGACCGTCGGTACCTCCGTGCTCCCCCACCATTCCAGACTGCCCCTTTTTATCAGGAGGGGGGACCTATCCCATTCCAAAGCTCATTTCAAACCCATCAAGCAATTACAGAGTCAATGGCAATTAGACTGTTGTCCCACCCAGTCGCAGCTTAGTTCATCATAACAAACGCTAGTCTGTTAAAAGTCCCCCACGTACGGAACAGCCAGCGCGTTCCCAATCAGCAATGAACCATATACCACACATATTCACAGTATAACATCAGTACACAATATTAAGGCACAGTCCAGCATTGTCCACAGCCATTCATTATATAACATTAGTACACAGTATTAAAGCACAGTCTAGCATTGCCCATAGTCATTCATGACACTTGTCTGTATTATGGAGGTATGGAAATTAAATAAAATTGCATCATATTTACAATGTGTTCTGCTCTGCGTTCACATGCACACCCATTACTCTCGTTTTAATGATAATGGCTGAATGGCAAACGTTAGATCAACGTTGACTCTATGTTGTCATACCGTTAAAGTGCTGGCGGGTGGGGGCACAGCTCTAGGTGGGACCATGATGGGAGGGACGATTGATTATGATACATTTTATCACATGTAAAACATGTGTAACCTGTAAGAAAGTAAACAAACATTGAAGTTAAAAAGAACAACTGTCTCGGTTGTCAATGAGATTATTTAGAACGGTCCGAACAGCCGTTTACATTATAGAACTTTCAGTCAGTTTGACTGCTTCACTTCCCACCTGCTCAGCTTTCATTTTGTTTGTTGTAAGCTGAATAATGGTAAATAAAAATAAACCTTCTGTTGATTGTGCACTTTGATGCTAAACGGTAGCTGTAAAATGAGAGGCCTATCTGTGTGACATATAGGACCATATCTACATCATAAGTAGTAGTTGCTTTGTTGTACTGTCTGCTCTACAAAAACTTCCATTGTGATGAGTGTTGTCTCAGCCTCTCTCCCACAGTGTCATCTTCACATGGAGCCCTGGTTGCAGCCTTTTGTTTTTTTTTCATTTAAATGTCAAGTTTTTTGTTATTTTCTAATCAATGTTGTGAATCAACCTGAATGTAAAAAAAATAAATATACATACATTTATGAAAATGTTAGCTTTTAGATAATGGTTGAACCATATAGATCCACTAACATTATTGGAACTTAAATCAACAGGAATTTAAATGTAGATTTCCATTTGGATGATGGTTGGATCAACATTAAATCAATGTTTATAGGGTTGAATTCAATACTGATCCATTAACATTATTTTAACATAAAATCAACTTAAATGTAAGTGTAGATTCCCATGTAGGTGATGGCTGAATCACCATTTATTCAAAGCCAATATGGTTTAAAATCCAATGTTGATTCAACACAAAACAAAGGGGACACTTTCAATATAATTTTAATGTCAGACTTCAACATAGTTTCAATATTTTTGCTAAACCATACACTTCAACTGATTCAACTGAATACACTATCTGGGTTGCTTTTTAACCATCAGCCACATTATTTATGCCTCCTCTCTGCTAGTCATTGCTGACCTCCATTCAAATCTAATCACCCAATTGCAGGAGCTCTTGGAATGTAAACTAGACTGAATGGGGAATTATGAGAAGGCATTCAAAATCAAATGAGCCTGTTTACACATTCAATGGTCCTCAGGTGGACATGACAATAGCTCTACCTGCCTCAAAAGAGGTGAACTGGGGGAACTGTTATGGTGTGAAATGTAAAGACATCAGGTAGAATGGGCGGAGTACCCAACAAAGAAAGCGTTCATTCTTCTGAAAGCCAAATGTGCAATTTCTGCCATTTAAATCCATTTTAATATATTGTTTGTACTTATACATTTCATCAGGCCCTTTCCACAGGTGTAGCACAGCCTCCCATAATGTTCCATCTTAAAAGATTGAGTTTAGTATGGTGATGATCAGGAGTACAAACGCACCTAGATTATCAATGCAGACTGCATGGTGCTTGATTAACTTACCTGTGGAAAGCCACCCGATGAAACCCCTGAATATATGCGTTTTTGTCTTCGTGTGCTTGTATTCAAACAAGGCAATATAGTGTGGTACCTCATCTATAAAGAAGTAAATTCCTGAAGCAAAAATACAATTATATTTTCAAACAAAGGAAAGTTCTCTGCGCTTCTGCAGTTATGCGACAATCTGGTGCAACCAGGCCAGGACAGAGGCGCACCAATTTTTCACTCACTAAAAATAAAAATGCACAACCAATAAAGACATTCAAGGTGGTTTATTCAGGTTCTGTCTTTCCTGAAAATTACAGAAAAAAATGTTTCATGATTACACACTGATGAAGTGGTAAATCTGGTAGATGGTAGTGGTAAATATAATACCTTTTGGTCATGCTCTATAGCTCCTCAATTTCTAGCGTTAAGCGTCTTAATTTGAAGATGTTTCTTTTCGCAGTCAAGTTGGAGCATTCTTTTTATACAGGCTGTGTCCGTCTTCCGTCCCAGCCGTCTCACTGCACGCCCTGTGGGATGGTCAAGGGTGATGGGGTCACTGATCTATAAAGAATACCTGGATAGTGCATCTACGTCAAAATTATGAAGCCTCTCTGGCGGCGGCCATTATGGGACCACTTGCCATAGGAATGCATAGACAGTAAAAGACAGTTAAAGAATGTTGCCGTTCTGCAACAATGGAATTGGAACACCACGCCGCCATTATGGGACCACTCGGGACAGTTCCATTGGCTTCATTGTTGATAGGTCAGCAACAATGAGATGGTCTATCCAGGTATTCTTTATATGGTTATGGTTATGGTTATGGTTATGGTTATGGTTATTTAGCAGACGCCTTTGTCCAAAGCGACATACAAATAAATAACAGTACAAATTAAATTAACAGTGAACAATTACAATAGGGAGAATAGTAATATTATCAGAAAAACAATAATTTTAAGCACTAACCTAATGAGAAATAAAAACAGTGAAATGAGAATAGCAATCAAATAAGTCACTCAGTTAATTATATATAATAATAATAACTAAAGCAAGGTATGGCTAAATTTAAGGACAATAGCAAAATAAATGTCAAATTCTATCAATGGACAAATTATAACAAAACAATACTATTATACAAACCATAACACATCACAAACTCAAAGGACTAAGTGCATATTGAACAAATATGCCTTAAGACCCCTCTTAAAAGATCCAAAGCTGTTGCTGGAACGGAGAGCACTGGGCAACTCATTCCACCAACACGGAACCACTGAAGAAAAGGATCTACAATTTGACCTAGCATGTATGGTTGGTCGACATAACAGACGCTCCTCAGAAGATCGCAATGGGCGGTTGGGAATGTACATCGTGATTAAAGAACTGAAGTAGCTGGGAGCAGATCCAGTCAGTGTCCTATAGGCCAGAGTGAGAGATTTAAATTTAATTCTGGCTACTATAGGGAGCCAGTGGAGAGTAACTAGGAGAGGGGTTACATGTGTCAATTTCAATTTCAATTTAATGTCGCTTATAGAGCGCCAATACATTACACATGTCTCAAGGCGCTTTACAGAGTGTTAGACATTCAAAGAGAGCCCATGAGTAACAGGGGCAAGGAAAAACTCCCTAGAATTGGAGATACATATAGGAAGAAACCTCAGACAGACCCACGACTCAAGGGCCCAACCCATCTGCCTTGGGTCAGTTACAGTACAGTCATTTGTAGTTTGAAAGTTACAATGACAATGAAAGTTCAAATAGTCCAGTGTAGGGAATAAATTGTCCATTAGTAATCCATTAGTTATTTCTGAAGGTGATGGGTCGCTGGGATCCGAGGGCCAAAGATTTGGGCAGGGAACCACAGCAGGCGATGTTAGGGCAGTCATAGGGATGGCGAAGGCAATGGCGATGGTAGGGCAGTCAGAGGGATGTGACTTCAGGTGTGATGAGGGACAGGCACAGAGATGGTTGATGGCTGGTAATGGTTTACCTCACAGGTGAGGTATAGGGGAAAGGGAAGAGAAATAGAGTGTGTTAGTATTACTGTAAGTCATATTAAGTATTAATAAGTATATCAATGGTGATATAAATGGTTATACTATAGAGGGTTTACAATGTGTCCTCTTTGGCTGATTGAAGACCAGTCGTGCTGCAGCATTCTGAATCAACTGTAGTGGTCTTAATACACAAGCAGGTAGGCCAGCTAACAGAGAATTACAGTAGTCCAGCTTGGAGATAACCATTGCCTGTACAAGAAGCTGAGTGGAATCTTGTGTCAGATAAGGTCTGATCTTCCTAATGTTGTACAGGGTATACCGACATGACTTTGCAATTGAGGCAACATGCCTCATCAATTATGACACCCAAGTTACGTGCCGATCTAGTTGGAGTCAGTGAGGATGAATCAAGCTGGATATTGATCTGTTGGGGAATAGCTGTTAGATCAGTGGGGTCCACAAGGTCTCGGGGTAGTGGAAGATGGTGTGGCACTCACTCTTTTCTGATGGTGGCTACGTTGTGTACATGGAGGTATTATAAGAACTGGAGAAAGTGAACAAGTCCCGCCCCCATTCATTTTAATGGGAATGCTAGGCTAGTGAAAATTGCCAAAATTCAACATGACGTTTCAAAGGGCTTGTTTCCGGTGTCGTTTTACTTAGCAAATCAAGTGCCAGGTTACTGATTGACGTAAGGTACAGAAGGAGAGCTTGTGCCCACACTAAGCTCGTGCATGAGCTGAGAGTGGAACAGCTACCAATCAGCATGAGGAGAAACGGCATCGGACATGATGTATTTCTGGAAAATGGCGACGAGGAAGTGCCTTGTTAATCGGCGAAGCTAATCAGTCAAATCCTGACCCCCTGGTTGTGTAGCACCACACAGGCAGCTACCACCTGACAGGCCCTCTCAGACTTCACACGAAGGCCTTTGAGACAGGCAAACCGTGCATTCAAGATCCCAAAGGTCATTTCAATTCTTGCCCTTGTAATACTATGGGCAGAATTGAAACGCCCTTTGGGACCTTGGCTCTGGCTCAGCATACGGTGTCAAGAGATATGTAAGGCATGGATACACACGATCCCCCAGCAGAAGACCATCAAAACTCCCTTAGATGAAATGGAGAGCAAATGTTACGTACGTTTGCGCACAAAAACAATTCAAGGATGCTGATTGCTTTACCCTCTTCTGCTGAGAGCGTGGACTCTTGGAAAATGCGGGAGTTGTGGACTGAGCCTGGCCGCCTTGCGTCCAAGCTTGTCAACATGTACTGGTGATCACATGTGATGTCATCTAAGAGTTCAAAGCTTTTTGATCATTTTGGTAATGTTGGGGCAAAAGTTAGGAACATGACAGGTTGAAGCAAACTGTTTAGCCTGAAAATGATCAGCAGAACCACCCCATGTGGAGGACAAAAAAGGATGAAAAACATAATTTAGAAGGAATGTAAAGTATAAATTTGAGTTTCGAAAAAAAAAAATGCAAACCAACATCCTATGTGGATCCAGTAGGTGAAGAGAAGGTAAACTTGAGGTAGGACATGCTGGCCTATTACAATCACATTAAAATACATCTAATACCTGCACGTTGATGCTGTGATAACATAATCACCCTCATGCTCTGCCAGGGTTGCACTGATTGGAATGTGGGTGCAATCAATGGCTCCTGTTAATCTTCGGAAACCTAGGGGGGATTGTTAGTCATAAATAAGTCTTACACTTGTATTTATGGAAGCATAGCCTACATTAAAACCGATTTTGATGTTGGCAATTACCCGCGACTGCATAAAACCCTTAATTTGCAAAGTGGTTAAATGGCCAGGGAAAACGACAAATGCATCCAATAGTTTAGATAGAGCAAGTACCACTTTGCGAATCATACGGCATACAGTGTTCTTGCTCAGATGTTCAGCATCACCGATGGAATACATGAATTGTCCACTGGCACATTATCTGCTCTGTCGTCAGGGCATTGCTAC
The DNA here is from genome assembly GCF_963854185.1 of Sardina pilchardus. Classification (NCBI taxonomy): domain Eukaryota; kingdom Metazoa; phylum Chordata; class Actinopteri; order Clupeiformes; family Clupeidae; genus Sardina; species Sardina pilchardus. Next base: position 10,585,486 of record NC_084994.1, read on the forward strand.
GGCGGGTGATATTAGAGACGTTCGCCTCGATCAGCTGACAAAGATAACGAAGTCCCTCGGCTGAAAATCTATATCTTTCATGAATATCGTCCGGATATGCCAGCGGATTCTGGCGGTCTCTAAAAACCCTCGCCCTGCGAAGAGAGCCCCGCACAATATGCGCTCCAATGTCTATCGGATCATCCAGGTACGCCGGCATTGTGTCAAGAGGAATTGGTGGTGGAGGGGTGGTACTTATAGAGGGTGTGGTTAAGCGCAAACCTTGGGGTTAACCAAGAACATAACCTGCTCGGAGCAGGTTTGAGATGCAGCGTAAATAGCCATGGCAGCATACCTCGGTTAAAACCTATCCACCTTTCGTAGTGCAGGTAATCCGGGATGATACGCCACACGTGATCAACTTACTCTCGAAGTTACCCAGCTAAGCCAGTAGTACAGGCCCCAGGATAACCAAAAAACCCGGCTTAATCCCTTATCTAAATTTTGTGAAATACCCCTCGGGGGTGTCAGATTGAGAGATAGGCGGGATTTGGTGTTCTCAAAACACCTGTAACTACATGTGTTCTGCCCCCGCTCGTGTGTGTGGTTGCTAGCCGGCTAAACTTGCTGGGCAGACAGACAACAGTTTCCCCAAGACAGACACTGATGTTCCTTTGAAGTCTTTTACTTGGAAACTCTGTAAAACTAAATATACATACAAAGTATGGCTTAGTTATTTGTTGAAATTGCATCAGAAAAGTATATACAATCACGTAACATTACATACATGGAAGGATTAGCTTACGGCTAATATGAATGGTGAATTCCATTGGGTTGCCAACAATTAGCATATTCGTCATATGGTACACATTCAAAACGAACAAAAGTCCATAGAGAAAGTTACACATAAGAAGATCGTCTTTGTGTACAATTTAAAAGGATAAAACTGAGAAATACTCACAGGCAAATGTTTTCTGGCTGTGTAATACTGAGTGGTGTAAAACGTGTCTGAATAAATCATCAATGTTGTTGAACTAACTACGGAAACACCGTAGGCACAAAATAACATTACTGAATTTTGTTTTTGACCACTAGAGGTCAGCCTAAACCTAAATGTAACAACAAAACAGCACAACATGCATGTATGCTTTGATAAACATTGACTTTCAATGTCATCAAAATAACATGATTGAAATGAGCTTGGCTAATATTTAACTCAAGTGTACACCTTCTCATGGGTCTGGAGAGTTGAGTTGCTCCTGAAACTCTCCCCACAGTCAGAGCATGGCTATCACTTTTCTCCTGTGTGGATCCTCTGGTGTTGTTTGAGATGTGAAAGTCGACTGAAGGCCTTGCCACAGTCAGGGCACTGATACGGCTTTTCTCCTGTATGTGTGCGCTGATGGATGTTAACCTCTGACCTAGTCCTGAAACTCTTCCCACATGTAGTACACTGATATGGCTTTTCTCCTGTATGGATCCTCTGATGAATCTGTAGGTAAGACCTACGAGTGAAGGCCTTTCCACAGTCAGAGCACTGATGCGCCTTTTCTCCTGTATGAGTGCGTTGATGTCTGACGAGCGCTGACCTCGTCGTGAAACTCCATTCACATGTAGTACACTGATACGGCTTTTCTCCAGTGTGGATCAACTGGTGTGTCTGGAGATGTGAAATTTGATCAAAGGCCTTGCCACAGTCGTAGCACTGATACGGCTTTTCTCCTGTATGTGTGCGCTGATGGATGTTAACCTCTGACCTAGTCCTGAAACTCTTCCCACATGTAGTACACTGATATGGCTTTTCTCCTGTATGGATCCTCTGATGAATCTGTAGGTAAGACCTACGAGTGAAGGCCTTTCCACAGTCAGAGCACTGATGCGCCTTTTCTCCTGTATGAGTGCGTTGATGTCTGACGAGCGCTGACCTCGTCGTGAAACTCCATTCACATGTAGTACACTGATACGGCTTTTCTCCAGTGTGGATCAACTGGTGTGTCTGGAGATGTGAAATTTGATCAAAGGGCTTGCCACAGTCATAGCACTGATACGGCTTTTCTCCTGTATGTGTGCGCTGATGGATGTTAACGTCTGACCTAGTCCTGAAACTCTTCCCACATGTAGCACACTGATATGGCTTTTCTCCTGTGTGGATCCTCTGATGATTCTGTAGGTAAGACCTACGAGTGAAGGCCTTTCCATAGTCAGAGCACTGATGCGCCTTTTCTCTTGTATGAGTGCGTTGATGCCTAACGAGCGCTGACCTCGTCGTGAAACTCTTCCCACATGTACACTGATACGGCTTTTCTCCGGTGTGGATCATCTGGTGTGTCTGGAGATGTGACATTTTTTTAAAGGCTGTGCCACAGTCAGAGCACTGATACGGTTTTTCTCCTGTGTGGATCTTCCGGTGTTCCTTTAGGTGAGAACTTTGAGTGAAGGCCCTCCCACATGTAGTACACTGATACGGCTTTTCTCCTGTGTGGATCCTCTGGTGTGTCTGGAAATTAGTAATTTGACTGAAGGCCTTTCCACAGTCAGAGCACTGATACATCTTTTCTCCTGTGTGGATCTTCTGGTGTTTTCTGAGATTAAATTTTACACTAAAGGCCTTTCCACAGTCTGAGCACTTGAATGGTTTTTCTCCTGTGTGGTTGCGCTGATGGACAGTGAGTTGAAAGTTGCTCCTGCAACTCTTCCCACATGTGGTGCACTGGTGCAGCTTTTCTCCTGTGTGGATCTTCTGGTGTGACTTGAGATGACTCATCTTAGAGAAGACTTTTCCACAATCAGTACAATGATGTCCCTTAACCTCAGTATGTCTCATCTCATCTGTTTTGATTTATAGCAAAAGAAAAATGGGGAAACAATTGAAGCTCTAAGTATGAATATTATTTTTGACAATATTTGCACAATATAAAGACTTTTTTAAAGATTTAAGAAACTTGCCTGTCGGAGCAGAGTCTCTCTGAATAACTTGTCTGGAATTATAGTCTTCCTCCTGGTTAATTGCCATCAGTGGAGACTCGTCCTCTTTGCAGTCAAAAATCAGTAATGTGTTTTCTTTGGTCTTGCACTCATAATCCAGTCCAGAGTGTTCTGCTAATAGATACTTTTGAAGGAAATCATCAAACTCTTCTTCTTTTATCTCCTTCACTGGCATAGGCAGCGGTGTTGGTCCAGTAAATCCTGACATGCCTGACTAGTTCTGTGATATGAGAAAAATCCAGTCCAATATTATATCAACTGACGGATGAAAAAGAAAAGACTATAACAAGCTATGTTCTATGCTTAGAGTGTCCTCTTGCCCACCTCTAAACATGAGAGCTCAGGTATCTGACTCAACTCTGGTGTTTATATATTGCTTTCTCTGACCCATTAGGATCATTTGACCAATAAGTGACTGGAGTATTTATGATGCTAATTAGAATGATAGGGCATCAAGTGGGCGTCACCTGCAGACTCTCCACAAAGGAGGGTGGGAGGGGGTGTGAAATTAAAGATGGGGAGAGTAGGAACAGGTTGTGGGTAATGAACAAAGAAAGCTCCAATATTTCCTTTTGTAAGTTTAGAGCATCACTGTGCCAACCAGCAAACATGTGAGTGCAGACAACTGAAACCATCCCACAGTGTTGATATAATGACTTCTCCTATAAGGTTGCTAGTTTCAAATAAACATCTACATTTGTTGGTAGTCTCGTTTCCATTCTTAACAGTCATTACACTAAATTGCTGTAGTCTGAACATTCAAAAGTACTCTTCCTATGAAAGTATTCATTCTATAAATAAAGACATCGCTTTCAGTTTGCTAAATGGTTAAGTGTTCTCTTCAAGATCTTGCTCAATGTTTACCGCTCCACTTTTTAAAACAAACAATTACACGTATAATTCAATTTACTTGAAAATGCTCATATATGAGAATGATGGTGGTGCATTCATTGCTTTTTCAAAAGGGAGCGGTTATCCAACTGACGACAGTTACACAGAAAGGGGGCATGGTTGTTCATAACACACACTTGCAGCTCCCAGCACACTTGCTAGTCTGTTCCATTGTGTGTTTTTGGAGTGCTAAGAAGAGAACTTGTCTTTGAAGGATTTGACTCTTTTCTCAGTTCTACCAAGCATGAATCCTCAAGGATTCTCGACTTTGAAAAACAGCATTTGTCCAAATGAGGACCATCAAATGTGTAAACTGCGCTCATAAACATGGACGTTTTCCCATTATTGTAGTCTACTTGCATTCCAAAAAGTTCTGCAATCAATTGAAGCAATTTGAGCCCAGTAACGTTGTCTTGTGTTTTGTACTGTTGTGTACAGAGATCACAGTAGCCATCTTTAGGCAGGTATGTTGTGTACTGCTGTGCTTTGTAGTGATGTGTACAGAAATATAACCATCTTTAGGCAGTGGGGTGTCCTACGAAGCAAGTTAGACAAATATAGGTTATCTAGACATATCGAGGCTGCACAAAGCCTTAACTCGGGTATTAAGTTAAGTGATCCTACGACAGCAGGTATGTGATAAATTTGTCAAACTAGGCTTTCAGCTCAGATCTGTGCGCGTTCTCGTGGTTGGGGTGATTTTGACCAATCGGGAAACGTGGAGACGCACAAGACAGCCTAGGTTTAAAAACGATTACTTCCGCATTTATGAGCGGTAGCGAAATCTAGGGTGGTCTTTTTAAGTGTCTAACCTATAACATCAAAAAGTCGATGGTCATCAGATATTGTATGGCATGCATGTCCACAGTAGTGACATATTTGCACGCACAACATACTTAAAAGCGCCTTCGAGATTCAAAATGTTTGCAGAGGCGGGGCCGAACCTGTTCAAAGTATGACAGATTAGCACACGTGAGATAACTTCGTTGTTCAAGATAATGGATTGGTTAGAATTGGTCAGAGGGCGGTGATATTTCACGATTTGAGCTATAACTAAGCACATAACCCGCTCCCGAGCAGGTTTGGTTGCGAGCATAAGATACCATGGTGATACAGCGACGCTAAAACAAATCCACTTTCGTATGACAGCATACCCTGGTTTTGAGCGCAACATACCTCGCTAAGCCACTAATCGAGCTTCGTAGGACACCCCACAGGTGTGTTGTGTACTGTTGTGCTTTGTAGTGATGTGTAACCATCTTTAGGTCGGTGTGTTGTGTACTGTTGTGTTGTGTGCTGTTGTGTACAGGGATAACAGTAGCCATGCATCTTTAGGCAGGTGTGTTGTGTACTGTTGTGGTTTGTACTGTATTGTTGTGTTTTGTGCTGTTGTGTACTGGAGTTAAAGTAACAGTAGGCTTTACCTCACAACCAAAGATAGCTTTCCTGCTTTAACTGTCCTGCTTCATGTTTGTGATATCAATTATATTTGCTGTCATCTCTTTTATGTACATGTGCATTTATTTTGTGCCTAGGTATGTTTATCTTCTCGGTAATGAGTACAAATCTATGGAGCAAGTATACCACATATATTAACAATATGAAAAAAAGAAAAACATGTAACTTTAAGAAGCTTTATTTTTGTAACACATTCACATATATCATCATTTGAACCAGAATTCATATCATAAAATCCACTTTCAGATGTCCATCTGGACAAACAATTGTATGTAAACAAATAAACATAGATTCATAAAAACAGCATGCGGTGTTCTTTTCACAACAGTAACAGTGGTAGAATAAAATGCCGACACTCAGTTATTAGAAAAGCAATTCTCATGTTGAATTTGAGAAGAGTTTTGTACGTTTTCACATAATTGTGTTAACGCAAACAATTATGTTTTGGAAAAACTTGATTTTCATTACATGAAAAAAATACTAAATTCAGTATTGATAATATTTAGCTCTATTGTGTACTTTCTGATGGACCTTAAGAGTTCAGATCTTACTGAAACTCTTCCCACAGTAATGATATGATTTTACTCCTGGTATTCCATTAGACTACACATTTAACTACAGGTCTTTCCAGTCAGAACACTGATGAGGCTTTTATCATTTGTGAACTTTCTGGTGTCTCTTTAAATAACACCTTTGACTAAAGGCTTTTCCACAGTCAGAGCACTGATACAGCTTTTCTCCTGTATGAGTGCGCTGATGGGAAACAAGCTCTGTCCCACTCTTGAAACTCTTACCACATGTAGTACACTGATACGGCTTTTCTCCTGTGTGGATCCTCTGGTGTCTCTGGAAATTAGTCCTTTGACGGAAGGCCTTTCCACAGTCAGAACACTGATATGGCTTTTCTCCGGTGTGGATTCTCTGGTGTTTAATGAGAGTAGAATAGTCACTAAAGGCCTTTCCACAGTCTGAGCATGTGTATGGCTTTTCTCCTGTGTGTGTGTGCTGATGGACAGTGAGTTCTGAGTTGGTCCTGAAACTCTTCCCACATGTAGTACACTGATACGGCTTTTCTCCTGTGTGAGTCATCTGGTGTTTCTTTAGATTAGAATATTGACTAAAGGCCTTTCCACAGTCTGAGCACTTGTATGGTTTTTCTCCTGTGTGTGTGTGCTGATGGACAGTGAGTTCTGAGTTGGTCCTGAAACTCTTCCCACATGTAGTACACTGATACGGCTTTTCTCCTGTGTGAGTCATCTGGTGTTTCTTTAGATTAGAACATTGACTAAAGGCCTTTCCACAGTCTGAGCACTTGTATGGTTTTTCTCCTGTATGTGTGCGCTGATGGATAGTGAGTTGCGAGTTGCTCCCGAAATTCTTCCCACATGTGGTGCATTGGAGCAGCTTTTCTCTGGTGTGGATCTTCTGGTGTGACTTGAGATGACTCATCTTACAGGAGATTTTTCCACAATCCGTACGATGATGTGCCTCAGTATGTCTCATCTCATCTGTGTTGATTTATAGCAGAACAATGGAAACCCTAAGTTTTTAATATTATTCTATTCATGACACTATTTAGACAAGACAAATAAGAAATTAGGAACTTGCCTGTCGGAGCAGAGTCTTTCTGAATAACTTCTCTTAAATAAGAGTCTTCTTCCTGGTTCATTTCCATCAGTGGAGACTCTTCCTTTTTGCAGTCAAACGTTGATAATGTGTGTTCTTCATTCTTGCAGTCATGATCCAGTCCAGGGTTGTCTTCCACTTTTTGAACACCAAACAGGTATTCTTGAGGGAAATCATCAAACTCTTCTTCTTTTATCTCCTTCACTGGCATAGGCAGCGGTGTTGGTTCACTAAATCCTGACATGCCTGACTCTAGCTCATGTGATATGAGAAAAATCCAGTCCAATATTATATCAACTGATGGATGAAAAAGCAAAGACTAACAAACTATATATGTTCTATGCTTAGAATGTCCCCTTGCCCACCTCTAAACAGGAGATCTCAGAAATCTGACTCAACTCTGGTGTTTATATAATTCTTTCTCTCTGACCCATAAGGATCATCTGACCAATTGAGGACTTGAGCCTTTATGATGCTAATTAGAATCACAGGGCATCAATTGGGCGTCGTCAATTGCAGTCACTCCCCAAAGGAGTGTAGGTGGGGGTGGGTGGAGGTGTGAAATTAAAGTTGGGGAGAGCAGGAACAGGTTGTGGGTATGAACAAAGGAGTGTAGGTGGGGGTGGGTGGAGGTGTGCAATTAAAGCTGGGGAGAGCAGGAACAGGTTGTGGGTAATGAACAAAGACGACTTCCCTTTTGTAAATTTAGAGCATCATTGTGCTTAAGGCTGGCTTACATTGCACGATTTTGGCCTGTTTTAACAGTCGGCGACTAAATTTCCAAAATCGGGCGGAAATCTTGAGAGTTGTGCTAGAATCGCAGCGCGCTCCCGTCATCTAAATCGTTTAGTGTAAGGTGCCAATCTTAGCGGTTTTAAGTCCGTCGGAGGCAGTCTTTCTCTAGTTTTGCCGTTACGACAATATCAAACATGTTTGATATTATCGGAAGTCTTTCAGTCGTGGCTCATGCAAATAGTGACGTGAACATTAAAAACCAATAGTAACCTCTCGCGAACACGAAAACAGGAAGGGGCAAAATAGGCGACAGCTGTAGCCTATATGATTATTTGTTATTTCATTTCTTATAATTTATTAGTCGGCTATTCTACGAGACAGAACAACTCTATATATGTTAGTGATGTCACACATCAAACAATGCTGCAGAAACACGAAAAAAATACTTTGATATGAGTAGGCTATCATGTGATTTCCTGTTAATGATGACGTGTAGCCTATTGCACGATGGAAATAATTTGAAGGAATCTAGCAGCAGTCTTGTAAATAGTGACCCACAGTCTTTGCAAAATCCTAATCTGAGACTGGCCTGTGACTAGACTGTGACTAAAAACTCAATGAATTGTCTTTAGATGTGAGAGGGTCTGAGACTGTAGTCTTTCAAAAATCTTTTCCAAATCTTTGCAAAGTCTGTCAATGTAAGGTAGGCTTTAAGGCTGGCTTACATTGCACGATTTTGGTCTGTTTTAACAGTCGGCGACTAAATTTCCAAAATCGGGCGGAAATCTTGGGAGTTGTACTGAAATCGCAGCGCGCTCCCGTCATCTAAATCGTTTAGTGTAAGGTGCCAATCTTAGCGGTTTTAAGTCTGTCGGAGGCAGTCTTTTTCTAGTTTTGCCGTTACGACAATATCAAACATGTTTGATATTATCGGAAGTCTTTTCAGTCGTGGCTCATGCAAATAGTGACGTGAACATTAAAAACCAATAGTAACCTTGCGCGAACATGAAACAGGAAGGGGCAAAATAGGCGACAGCTGTAGCCTTTATGATTATTTGTTATTTCATTTCTTATAATTTATTAGTCGGTTGTTCTACGTGACAGAACAGCTCTATATCTGTTAGTGATGTCACACATCAAACAATGCTGCAGAAACGCGAAAAAATTACTTTGATATGAGTAGGCTATCATGTGATTTCCTGTGAATGATGACGTGTAGCCTATTGCACGATGGAAATAATTTGAAGGAATCTAGCAGCAGTCTTGTAAATAGTGACCCACAGTCTTTGCAAAATCCTAATCTGAGACTGGCCTGTGACTAGACTGTGACTAAAACCTCAATGAATTGTCTTTAGATGTGAGAGGGTCTGAGACTGTAGTTTTTCAAAAATCTTTTCCAAATCTTTGCAAAGTCTGGCAATGTAAGGTAGGCTTTACTTGTAAACATGTGGGTGCAGTAAACTAAAACTATCCCACAATGTTGACATACGACTCCTTCATCTTACCTATTACATGTTTTCATTAATGTAGTCAGAACATTAAAATGTGGCTTTGCTATGGAAGTATTAATGCCAGAAATACAGTATAAACATGCTGTGAGATGGCTAATTAGTAACGTTTTCTCTTCGTGATTTTGCTAAATGTTTGCTGCACCATTGTTTGTTTTAGCAAACTAATACATTCAAGTATGTTGATCTGTGGCCTGCTCTTTATCCAAGTTTTTCAGTTTCCTTTGGGTGCTCTTTGGTACAAGGTCAAAATCCAGAAGTCAAAAAAGAGAAAAAGTTTTCTCAGACCAAGGCACTCCTTTGTTAAAAAAGTCTTTATTAAATTAAGGACATATCCTGTATGGACTGGTTTAAAAAGCCCACACGTAACGGCATGTGGCCTTCTTCAGGGCAAAGTGAATTCAATTTATTAAAAAAAAAGCAGGTGTCCAACTAACCACAGTTACGAAGAGAGGAGGCATGGTTGGCAATAAAGCACACTTGCAGCTTCCTGCACAAGTCTGTTCCACTGTGTGTTTTTTGAATGCTAAGAAGAGGCCTGGTCTTTGTCTCTGAAGGATTCGAGTCTGTTCTCCTTTTTACCCATCATGAGTCCTAGAAACAGCTTTTGGTCCGCACAAGGTCCATCAAATGTGTAAACAGTGCTCGTTCAGAAGTTGCTCTCATAATTCTAGTCTTCTTTTATTCCCAAAAGCCCTACAATCAATTAATACATTTTTATTTCAAAGCGCCTTTCAAAACACTCAAGGACACTGTACAACATTAAAACAGGAGAAACAACAGTAAAACAATAAGCCAAGGCATACACACACACACAAACTAAAATAAAAAAGAAAATATGTGCATATAAATCAATCAATCAATCTAAACAGTATGCAAGCTGGAAGAGATAAGTTTTCAGTCGGGATTTAAACAGGGGGAGAGAGTCTATGTTGCGGATGTCAGGGGGGAGAGAATTCCAGAGTTGAGGAGCAGAGCGACTGAAAGCTCTGCTCCCCATGGTACTGAGGCGGGCAGAGGGGATAGTGAGGAGGCTGGAGGAGGAAGAACGGAGGGAGCGGGAGGGAGTGGGAATGTGGAGGAGATTGGACAGATAGGGAGGGGCGAGGTTGTGGATGGCCTTAAAAGTGAAAAGAAGGATTTTGAAATTAATTCTGAATTTAACCGGGAGCCAGTGGAGATGCTGTAGTACAGGGGTAATGTGGTGGTGAGAAGGGGTTTTGGTGATAGTGCGAGCAGCTGAGTTCTGGAGAAGTTGTAGCTTATGGAGGGATTTCTGAGGAAGGCCGAACAGAAGAGAGTTGCAGTAGTCTAGGCGGGAGGTGACAAGACTATGGACAAGGATGGAGGTGGAGTGGGAGCTGAGGGAGGGGCGGAGACGATTGATGTTGCGTAGGTGGAAATATGCAGAACGTGTGATGTTATTGATGTGAGAGTGGAAAGATAAAGAGCTGTCGAGGATGACACCCAAGCTTTTGACCTGAGGGGAGGGGGAGACTAGGGAACTGTCAATAGAGAGGGAGAAACTGTCAGCTTTGGATAAGGTGGATTTGGTGCCTATAAGGAGGACTTCAGTTTTATCACTGTTAAGTTTGAGGAAGTTAGAGGTGAGCCAGGATTTTATTTCAGAAAGGCAGGAGGTAAGGGAGGGGGGAGGGAGGGTGGTGGATGGTTTGCCAGATAGGTAGAGCTGGGTGTCATCCGCATAGCAGTGGAAATGGATATTGAATTTACGGAAGATATTGCCAAGGGGAAGGAGGTAGGTGATAAAGAGGAGGGGCCCCAGGACAGAGCCCTGGGGCACACCAGAAGAGACGGGGGATGGACGGGAACTGAAGGACTTGAGTTGAATGAACTGAGTGCGGCCAGAGAGATAAGAGTGAAACCAGTTAAGGGTGGTGTGAGTGATGCCGATGGAGGAAAGTCTATGGAGGAGGATGGTGTGGGAGATGGTGTCAAAGGCTGCACTGAGATCAAGGAGGATGAGGATGGAGAGTAAACCAGAATCAGCTGCCATGAGGAGGTCATTGGTGACATTTGAGGGACATTTGAGCCCAGGAACCGAATGGGCATTTCATCACCAGTGACCTTACCTGAAAACTGTATCGAAATCCATCCATCGTTTGGATGGAGCACCAATGCGAGGGTGAACTTCTTGGGTCATCAATCCACAAAAGACATTTTGTGATTCTGTAAAATTCCGGTCGTTCAAGAAATGCAAGCAATGTTGCTGAATGTATTTCAAGTTACTATTTCATGACACATACAGTACAGGCCAAAAGTTTGGACACACCTTCTCATTCAATGAGTTTCCTTTATTTTCATGACTATTGACATTGTAGACTCACACTGAAGGCATCAAACTATGAATTAACACATGTGGAAAACAAAAAAGTGTAAAACAACTGAAAATATGCCTTATATTCTAGTTTCTTCAAAGTAGCCACCTTTGCTCTGATTACTGCTTTGCACACACTCTGCATTCTCTGGATGAGCTTCAAGAGGTAGTCACCTGAAATGGTTTTCACTTCACATGTGTGCCCTGTCAGGTTTAATAAGTGTGATTTATTGCCTTATAAATGGGGTTGGGAATCAGTAGTGTTGTGCAGAAGTCAGGGGTGATACACAGCTGATAGTCCTACTGAATAGACTGTTAGAATTTGTATTATGGCAAGAAAAAAAGCAGCTAAGTAAAGAAAAACGAGTGGCCATCATTACTTTAAGAAATGAAGGCCAGTCAGTCCAAAAAATTGGGAAAACTTTGAAAGTGTCCCCAAGTGCAGTCGCAAAAACCATCAAGCGCTACAAAGAAACTGGCCGTCCCAGGAAAGGAAGACCAAGAGTCACCTCTGCCTCGGAGGATAAGTTCATCCGAGTCACCAGCCTCAGAAATCGCGCGTTAACAGCAGCTCAGATTAGAGACCAGGTCAATGCCACACAGTTCTAGCAGCAGACACATCTCTAGAACAACTGTTAAGACGAGACTGCCTGAATCAGGCCTTCATGGTAGAATAGCTGCTAGGAAACCACTGCTAAGGACAGGCAACAAGCAGAAGAGACTTGTTTGGGCTAAAGAACGCAAGGAATGGACATTAGACCAGTGGAAATCTGTGCTTTGGTCTGATGAGTCAAAATCGGAGACCTTTGGTTCCAACCACCGTGTGGACTGCAGAGTGAAGGCAAAAGGGCCAACAAGTGCTAAGCATCTCTGGGAACTCCTTCAAGACTGTTGGAAGACCATTTCAGGTGACTCTTGAAGCTCATCAAGAGAATGCCAAGAGTGTGCGAAGCAGTATTAAAAGCAAAAGGAGGCTACTTTGAATAACCTAAAATATAAGACATATTTTCAGTTGTTTCACACTTTTTTGTTAAGTATATAATTCCACATGTGTTAATTCATAATTCTAATGCCTTCTGTATGAATCTACAATTTTCATAGTCATATAGTATGAAAATAAAGAAGGGGTGTCCGAATGAGAAGGTGTGTCCAAACTTTTGGCCTGTACTGTAATTCATTCTGTAAACTCTTCACTCACGAAATGTATTGTAACAAGTCATGAAACTGATTTGAATGGGATTCTTTAAAAAAAAAAAAACAGTGGATGCGAAATTGCTAAAGACGAAGACAAGGCCTCTACTTAGCATTCACAAGGACTCACAATGGAAAAGACTAGTGAGCAGGAAGCTGCTACCATGCCTCTAACCGTGGTCAGGTGGACATCTGCTAAGCTGCTACCATGCCTCTAACCGTGGTCAGGTGGACATCTGCTAAGCTGCTACCATAGACCTCTGAAGTTCGCCTACAAAAAAGCTGCCATCTTTGAGATTCGGTATCTGGCGATTTTTCCTATGGGAAAATAACATGGGGATTTTGAATTATCGCACCTGTTAAACTCTCGCGGGGACGATATAGTCTTAAATAAAGACGTTTTCCTGAACACACTTTTGTCCTCTGCCTTCTTGTGCCTACTTTGATCTCCGGTACGTGAAGTCGGCACACTTTCATTTTTGCTACCCCAGAGCTAACCGGCTAACTATCTTAATGGCAAGTTGCATTGCAAGTTAGCTCTGGGGTAGCGAAAATCAAAGTCTGCCGCCTTCGCGTACCGGAGATCACAGATTCCTCTCGAAGGCAGAGGACAAAAGTGTGTTCAGGAAAACACCTGAATTTCCGATTTTGTCATCCCCGCGAGAGTTTAACAGGTGTGATAATTCCAAATCCCCATGTTAATTTCCCATAGGAAAAATCGTCAGATACCGTAACTCCTTATATGGGCAAAGATGGTAGCTTTTTTGTAGGCGAACTTCAGAGGTCTATGCCTCTAACCGTGGTCAGGTGGACATCTGCTTAAGCCTACCTTACATTGCCAGACTTTGCAAAGATTTGGAAAAGATTTTTGAAAAACTACAGTCTCAGACCCTCTCACATCTAAAGACAATTCATTGAGGTTTTAGTCACAGTCTAGTCACAGGCCAGTCTCAGATTAGGATTTTGCAAAGACTGTGGGTCACTATTTACAAGACTGCTGCTAGATTCCTTCAAATTATTTCCATCGTGCAATAGGCTACACGTCATCATTCACAGGAAATCACATGATAGCCTACTCATATCAAAGTAATTTTTTCGCGTTTCTGCAGCATTGTTTGATGTGTGACATCACTAACAGATATAGAGCTGTTCTGTCACGTAGAACAACCGACTAATAAATTATAAGAAATGAAATAACAAATAATCATAAAGGCTACAGCTGTCGCCTATTTTGCCCCTTCCTGTTTCATGTTCGCGCAAGGTTACTATTGGTTTTTAATGTTCACGTCACTATTTGCATGAGCCACGACTGAAAAGACTTCCGATAATATCAAACATGTTTGATATTGTCGTAACGGCAAAACTAGAAAAAGACTGCCTCCGACGGACTTAAAACCGCTAAGATTGGCACCTTACACTAAACGATTTAGATGACGGGAGCGCGCTGCGATTTCAGTACAACTCCCAAGATTTCCGCCCGATTTTGGAAATTTAGTCGCCGACTGTTAAAACAGACCAAAATCGTGCAATGTAAGCCAGCCTTAAAGGGATATTCCGCCATTTTTGGAAATACGCTCATTTTCCACCTTCCCTCGAGCAAAACAATCGATATTTACCTTGATCCCGTTCATCCAGCCATTCTGTGAGTCTGGCGATACAACTTTTAGCTTCAGCCTAGCATAGATCATGGAATCGGATTAGACCATTAGCTTCTCGCCTGCTAGCTTCATGTTTAAAAGTGACTAAGATTTCTGGTAATTTTCCCATTTAAAACGTGTCTCCTCTCAAGTTAGAACATGCAATAAGACCAACTGAAAATGAAACCTGGCGTTTTTCTAGGCTGATTTGACATGGAACTACACTCTCATCTGGCGTAATAAGACAAGGCAACTTGCAAACGTACCATAGGCGCAGTGATATCGTATGCAGCATCTGAAAATAGTCCCCATAGACAACAAGCAGTAGTAGTGCCAGTAGCTGCAAGTTGCCTTGATTATTACGCCAGATGAGAGTGTAGTTCCATGTCAAATCAGCCTAGAAAAATGCCAGGTTTCATTTTCAGTTGGTCTTATTGCACTTTCTAACTTGAGGAGAGACACGTTTTAAATGGGAAAATTACCAGAAATCTTAGTCACTTTTAAACATGAAGCTAGCAGGCGAGAAGCTAATGGTCTAATCCGATTCAATGATCTATGCTAGGCTGAAGCTAAAAGTTGTATCGCCAGACTCACAGAATGGCTGGATGAACGGGAACAAGGTAAATATCGATTGTTTTGCTCGAGGGAAGGTGGAAAATGAGCGTATTTCCACAAATGGCGGAATATCCCTTTAAGCTGCAACCATGCTTCTAACCGTGGTCAGGTGGACATCTGCTTCTTTTTGAAAATCTGTGAATGCACCACCATCATTATTCCATTTAGATATTTTCAAAATTAATTTCATTATATATTTTTTTTGTTTGCTATATACGACAGCAATAAACATTAAGCAAAATTGTGAAAACTTCACCAATTAAGATACGGAAAGTATGTTTATATTTTATACTATATTAAACTGACTATACATTTAGTAGAAAGAATGTTTATACTTATATCACGTTATACTGACTATACATTTTAGTGCAATGACTATTTAGAATGGAAACGAGATTAGCAACACATTTCGATTTTTATTTGATACTAGCAGTCTAACAGGTAAAATAGAGGAGTTATTATATCAATATTTTTGGATGGTTTTATTTTTCTGCCATCACTTGTTTACAGGTCGGCGTTGGGGTACTCTAAACATACACTTTTTACAAAAGTAAGTGTGGAAGCTTTCTTTCTTCAATACCCACAACCTGTTCCTACTCTCCCCGCCTCTAATTTCACACCTCCACCCACCCCCACCTGCACTCCTTTGTGGAGTGTCTGCAGGTGACCACGCCCAGTTGATGTAGCATCATTCTAATTAGCATCATAAAGGCTCTTTTCACTGATTGGCTAGATTAACCAAATGGGTCAGACAGGGGGCATTATATAAACCCAGTGTAGTCAGGTTTCTGAATCTTGAAAGGTAAGCATGGGGATGCTCTGAACCACCATTCATTTATACTTCTATTGAACTGACACTACTGCTGTGCTCCATTTTATTGCTCTTCTGCAGATGTTTAATCTCTTCAATTCATGTCGTGTTTGGCTGGATCTGTTTTAGAATTTAGAGCTGGAGTCTGAAATGTCAGGACGTGAACCAACACCGCTGCCTATCCCAGTGAAGGAGATAAAAGAAGAAGAGGTTGATGATTTCCTTCCAGAGTACCTGTTTGGTGTTCAAAAAGTGGAAGAAGACCCTGGACTGGATCCTGACTGCAAGACTAAAACACAGACATCAGCAACCTTCAACTGCAAAGAAGAAAAGTCTCCAATGATGGAAATTCAACAGGAGGAAGAATCTGATTCAAGAGAAGATCCCCGGAAAGACTCTGTTCCTACAGGTAGGTTGTAAATTACTTGTTTATATTTTGGAATCATGACCAAAACCAAAAAAAAACATTTGTACAATAAACAAATATAAACAGCATGTTATAATCTATAATATTTAAGAAATGTCACTATTATTTTTATTGTAATTATTTGATTGTTTAAACGTTCTTCAATACCTATTTTGCAAATCATCAACACAGATGAGATGAGCCATACTGCAGTAGAGGAACACCTGAGGAACCAGAAGCCGTATCAGTGCCCTGACTGTGGAAGGGATTTCAGTCAAAGGTCTTCTCTAGCAAATCACCAGAGGATGCACACAGCAAAAAAGCCATATCAGTGCTCTGACTGTGGAAAGACCTTTAATCAAGGGTGTCATCTAAAGGAACATCAGAGGATCCACACAGGAGAAAAGCCGTATCAGTGCCCTGACTGTGGAAGGGATTTTAGTCGAAGGTCTTCTCTAGCAAATCACCAGAGGATTCACACAGTAGAAAAGCCATATCTGTGTACTACATGTGGAAAAACTTTCAAGACTAAGGAAGAAGTTAACACCCATCAGTGCACACATACAGGAGAAAAGCCATATCAGTGCCCTGAGTGTGGACAAGTTTTTAGGCAAAAGCATAATCTAAAGCAACACCAGTTGATCCACACAGATGAAAAGCCGCATCAGTGCACTACATGCGGGAAGAGTTTCAAGAGGAGTTCAGAGGTCAAAATCCATCAGCGCATACATACAGGAGAAAAGCCGTATCGGTGTTCTGACTGTGGAAAGGCCTTTGCTCACAAGTCTTCTTTAATCGGACACCAGAAAGGTCACAAATGAGAAAAGTCACATCGGTGTTCTGACTGTGGAAACGTCTTTACTGAAATGTGTAGTCTAATACCAGAGAATGTCTAATAAGGGGAGAAGGACCACTAGCGAAATACTTCCGCATGGTACTGCAACTAGAGGGCGATCGCGAGCAAGTGATGAATGAATGGGTAGCAATGGAGCTGAACCCCCCAGTACCACATTTGTCGTTATATAATTTTTTCTCCTAAAATTGCATTAATGCATGCGATGCAGGATAACTTGACTTGACAATCAGCTGACCAATAAAATGTTCAATATGTGTTGTTATTCCTAAAAACCCTTTCAAAGTTTTCATGTCACGTGACACAAGCGAACCACTTTACGGCCATAGACCTAAAAGAAAGTTCAGCTTCACGACGGTCGTAATCGGTCGCGAGTGTCGCGAGCATCCATGAGCTAAATGCTAGCATGTTACAGGGAAAACGGCCCATCCTATGAAAAGCAGAAAGGACATGAGTGACTTTTTATTTCATTTCCAGTGGAAAACCTATACTCAGGTAGCTACTACGACAATGTACATTAAGAAATGAAGTTGTCAACTGTGAAAAAAACGAGTTCTAGCCGCTTAGCCCCATAGACCACAATTCATTTATCACTTGCTCGGCAACGTCCCTAGCGGAATTTCAACAGAATGCAGGAACAATCCGGTACAATGGAGTTAATAGGAAGTGGACCGGCTCTCCCTAAAGGGGCTCTGCTAATACCCTCCTGAGTATTAATTTTGAGATTTTTAAGACGATTTAAGTATTTTGGTCTAAAGAACATAAAAACAAACAAAACAAAAAAATCCAAAAATGTTTTGCTGTTTTATCAGATGTCCTCTGCAGTGGACATTGGGACTATCCGAATGTCCTAACTCTATGGGAATTATGAATGTGTAGTAATAGTATTGCATTGAAGTCAATGGAGTGATAGGGTATGTGAGATATTACAGGCAAATAGGTGGCCAAGAAAAGCTTTGCTCCCCCTCAAGTGTTTTTAACATAGCTTTCAGAGATGGCTACTATAATGAAGTGTTGCCATAATGGCTGAATAAGCATTCAGACGGCCATAGTAATGAGCCTGGCTCATCGATGTTGCAACCAGTCTGCATACATGGCACACTGTAGAGCTAGGTTTTAGGGTAGTAGGGGTTACTACTACACTCTCTCATGTGTTGAAGAAGTGCAATGGCTTGCTGTGAGGGCATCAGAGAGTATACACCATGATAGGGACTCTCATAATTGGACCTCTGACGCCTGTGCCACAGACCCAAGAGATGAATGAAACTTTAGTGTTCAGGGCATCCTAGGATGGCAGAGGTACACTGAAGGGATGCTTGATGGATAAATTGTAAATGTGAAAGCACTTTTAGAGTGGCAAATAATCATTTACAGGTAAATGGAGTAATCAGTTACCCAAAATACACTTTTTTACAAATTGGGTAATGTACATTGAGGCAAATTCACCACAATGTACTTATTCCTTATTAAACCTTAGAGCTCTAGCTCACACATTGCTTCTGGGGCTGTATTGTATCTTAAGGAATCCTCTTTTATCCTGTATCTCCTTTTATTAATTTGAAATAAGTAGAAAAGACCTTGTTGTCTCACTCAAACCTCTGCCTTCTAAAACATAGAAATTGGTTAAAAAGCAGGGGGTATAAGTCCCAATGTCCACTACAGGGGATATTGAACAAAAATTGTGTTTTTTTTACTGGATCTTTCTGAAATCTTTCTAAATTCAAGTTGATACTGTCATTTATTTACTCATTTACTGTTTACACATTTGATGGTCCTCATGCTGTTTTTCAAAGTCGAGAACCTCGAGGATGTATGTTTGGTAGGAGTGAGAAAAGAGTTAAAGGGATAGGCTATTCATTTTTGGAAATAAGCTCATTTTCCACATTGATATTTACCTTTTTCCGGTTCATCCAGCCATTCTGTGAGTATGGCGATACAACTTTTAGCTTCAGCCTAGCATGGATCATTGAAACGTATTAGACCAGTAGCATCTGGCCTGCTAGCATCATGTTTAAAAGTGACCCATTTAGTCTGACTTTTTTCCAATTTGTAGCAAAAATACATAATATTTTTGTAATGTTCTTTTTACTTATATGGAGCCAACACCGTTGTTTTCAAGGTTCAAACTTTGTCGTAGCTCTATATATTTATAGTGTGTTCTTTGAAAATCGTTTATGTTTACACTGAATTATAATTAAAAAAAGTAATTTCATTACATCCACTTTACTCTCATACAATTATTGTGGAGGACCTGTAGAATATAACCATATGTGCCACTTTAGAATAGATGTGTTTAGTTAGATGAAAAAGTAAAAAATCTCAAGGTATAGCCGATTGCCTCAAAGTGAATGAAAAGGCCCCAGACCTCCAAGTGTTAAAGAGACCCTATGCAACTTTTTCATAGTCATAAAATCGCTTAGAAATCGTTGTTTTGCTTGACTGACCAGTTTTATCGAAAACAGTAATATTTCCTCCCGCCCCCAGTGTCCCTATCCGCTATTGCAACCTTGCAGTTTGTTCAGGAGACGATCGCTTCATGTTTACATCTGGAAGGCTGAGACGCGTAAGGAACAAGAGGAACCAGACTTGCAATTTATATAGCCTATATATGTATAAATATACACGCTAAAGCTGTCAGGGAAGCTCTGCAGAGAAATATGAAAGCATAAAACTAGCAAAAACGAAAAACGAAATGAGATGAAATCGCCAATCCTGCATAGTTTCTCTTTAACAATGAAGTTTCACAAAACATATGTCAGATATGATTGCAGCAAACACACAACTTATTTAAAACAGTAATCAATTTCATTTCCAAAGTAACCTTCCCGAAACTGAATGTATGTGAGATTCAACACATTCTTCCTGTTATGTGACTGTGGAATTGTTTTTAATTGCGATGAATTTAATTCTACTTCCTGTCATTCCCATTCAAATTCAACTTCCTGTGGGGTGGGGCCAATTCAATTCAAATTCCAATTCATGAATTGAATGGAGGCCAATTCTAAAATTCGGAATTGTGCACAAGCCTGACTTACACTGTACAAACCAGGCTTGTGCACAAATAGTCCCCATAGACAACACGCAGTAGTAGTGCCAGTAGTTTGCAAATTGCCTTGATTATTATGCCAGATGAGAGTGTAGTTCCATGTCAAATCAGCCTAGAGGATTCATTTTCAGTTGGTCTTATTGCACTTTCTAACTTGAGAAGAGACACGTTTTAAATGGGAAAATTACCGGAAATTTTAGTGAGTGTCTCTTTCAAATGCAAATTAAGGTGAATGGGCTTTTTGAATGGGCTGCAGGTGAGAGGACTGAAATCCTAGGATTTTCTTTTCTTGTTTTTACAAAGTGTCATTGATACATTATCTTTTAAAACATGTGTTTGGAAAGTAGTTGATTAAAGGTTTCTAATGGTGTCACTTGTATGTTTCTATGATAAACATGTGCAGAGATTGAGATTTGTTTGGAACAGTTTTTCAAATCCTCCATTGGGTTTTAAACACTACCCTTAAATTACTGTATGTACTGTATATGAATTTCATTGAATTTCAATTCTGCTTCATTTAATTCAAATTCGAATTGTAATTCTGCATCCTGTTTTTGACCTCAATTCAAACTCAAGAAATCAATTGGAATTTCTCAGTTAAATTCTGAATTTTGCACAAGCCTGTAAGCAGCCCGTTCTCATCTCAGGGCGTCATACGGACGTTTTGTCACGTCCTTGATGAGAACGGGTTGCAATTAGGATACTGGAGGTATGTTTATATTTATAGTCCATTATCCTGGCTTTACATTTAGTACAAAGTATGCTTATATTTATACTATATTATACTGACTATACATTTTAGTGCAATGACTGTTTAGAATAGAAACAAGATTACAAACAGATAATATTTTTATTATAAACTAGTAGTCTAACAGGTAAGATAGAGATGGAGTAGTCATTATATCACAATGGATGGTATTAGTTTTCTGCAGTCACTTGTTTACAGGTCGGCGTTGGGGTACTCTAAACATACACTTTTACGAAAGTAAGTGTGGAAGCTTACTGGCTTCATTGCCCACAACCTGCTCCTACTCCCCCCACCGTCCATTTCACACCTCCACCTCATCCCCACCTACGGACCCACCCTCTTTTGTGGAGTGTCTGTAAGTGACCACGACCATCATTCCAATTAGCATCATAAAGGCTCCTGTCCCTGATTGGTCAGATGATTCTAATGGTTTAGAGAGAAAAAGCATTATATAAACACCAGAGTGGAGCCAGATTTCTGAGCTTTCAGGTGTAGCAGTGGGCAAGAGGACACTCTAAACACAGAACATTCGTTTGCAATTGTTTACTTTTAAACCATTCAACCGATATAATATTTGACTGAATGTTCCGCGTATCATAGATCTGGACTCTGACATGTCAGGATTCACTGAAGCAACAGCGCAGCCCATGCCAGTGAAGGAAATAAAAGAAGAAGAGTTTGATGATTTCCTTCAAGAGTTTATGTTTCCTGTTGAGAAGGTAGAAGACAACCCTGAGCTGGATTATGACTGCAAGACTGAAGCACACATTTCAACCACCTTTAAGTGCGAAGAACAACCGTCTCCACTAATGGAAACCGTCAAGGAGGAAGACCCTAATTCCAGAGATGTTATTCAGACAGACTCTTATCCTACAGGTCAGTTGCAAATTTGTTGTTTTGTAAGTTGTAAATATTGACATAAAAAAGACAGAATTGGAATAATAATAATTAGTGTTTCTCTTTTTTTCTCTTAATAATCAATAAATCAACACAGATGAGATGAGACATACTGCAGTAAAGGCACATCATTGTTCTGAGTGTGGAAAAGCCTTCTTTAGATTGGATCATCTCAAGACACACCTGAGGATCCACACAGGAGAAAAGCCATATCAGTGCTCTGACTGTGGAAAGGCCTTTAGTCAAAGATCTACTCTTAAAAATCACCTGAAGGTCCACACAGGAGAAAAGCCATATCAGTGTTCTGACTGTGGAAAGACCTTTAGTCAAAGATTTCTTCTAACAAGACACTTGAAGGTCCACACAGGAGAAAAGCCATATCCGTGTCCTTACTGTGGAAAGGCCTTTATTGACACATCTGCTCTAACAAAACACCAGAAGGTCCACACAGGAGAAAAGCCATATCAGTGCCCTGACTGTGGAAAGACCTTCAGTGAAAGGTCTACTCTAAAGCAACACCAGAAGGTCCACACAGGAGAGAAGCCATATCAGTGCCCTGACTGTGGAAAGACCTTCAGTGAAAGGTCTAATCTAAAGCAACACCAGATGGTACACACAGGAGAAAAGCCATATCTGTGTCCTGACTGTGGAAAGGCCTTTAGTCGAACATCTGCTCTAACAAAACACGAGAGGGTTCACACAGGAGAAAAGCCATATCAGTGTCCTGACTGTGGAAAGACCTTCAGTGAAAGGTCTAATCTAAAGCAACACCAGAGGGTCCACACAGGAGGAAAAACATATCAGTGCCCTGATTGTGGAAAGGCCTTCAGTCACAGGTTTACACTAACTATTCACCAGAGGATCCACACAGGAGAAAAGCCATATCAGTGCACTGACTGTGGAAAGAACTTTAGTCATAGGTCTTGTCTACTGAAGCACCAGAGGATCCACACAGGAGAAAAGCCGTACCAGTGTACTACATGTAAGAAGAGTTTCAGGACTAAGACAGATGTCAACACCCATCAGCGCACGCATACAGGAGAAAAGCCACACCAGTGTTCTGACTGTGGAAAGGGCTTTGGTCAAAGGTCTCATCTAATGCGACACCAGAAGGTCCACACAGGTCTTCTTTCATGAAACACCAGAAAGTTCACAAATGAGAAAAGCCACATCAGTGCTCTGACTGTGGAAAGGCCTTTTACTCAAATGTGTAGTCTAATGAAATACTAGTACTTTATATTGACCCTATGAGCCCTAGGCTGTTTTAAGGGCATTTTCACTACTTCTAGTTTTAAGCATTTTTCCTGGTCATTGTAAGTGCCATTCGTACATGCTAAATATGTTTTTATTCAGCACAGTCTAGGCTACCCAGATCTGCCACAATATCATGTATAAATCCTTGCATTGATTTGATTGAGATTTTTAAATAATAAAAATTCAAAAAGCATACTATACAAATTCTTACATTTTGACGTACAGTAGGTGTCGAAATGTGATGGCCTTTCTCTCACGCTTTGCGTGATCCACGCCCTGCGTGAAATGTATTACAACTGTATTACAACTTACCGCCACAAGGTGGCAGTACAGTCCGCGGTAGCACTTTAGCTTTTTAGGACTCCTAATTTTATTCAATAAAAGCAATTCACGAGGCATAGCCTAGGACAGCTTAAAATAATTTGAGAAGACTCCTAACTCACTAAGACATATTTACAAACCGCTTTTAGTGGCCTTTTTTTGCGCAATGTCGTGAAATGTGGGCCTACGTGCAGTTACAGCTGTCAGAGGGAAGGGAGGGAATAATTGCATTGCAACTAAGGGATACAATAACGCCACCGACAATCAAAACCACCACTACATGTAAACTAAATGTAACGTCTCATTGTAGGCCTAAATTAAATTAAAATGTTTCTGCTCTTTGCGAATGTAGGCTACGTGCTTTCATACAGATTCATTCAAAGCATCTGACAAAGAAACTGTCATGCCTTTTCATGTCTGCAATTGAGTAGCTCAATGGGTAGCATTGCACACTTTGACATGAGGATGCGAGGTTCCCGTCTCACTTGAAGCGCTCTTGCACGGTGTAGTGCAATGTAAGAGAAACGTATCGTTATTTATCATCATCAAACATGGAGAGAAAACGCCAATGAGGAATACTAAAGCCAATTTATGTAGCCTATTTGTCTAATTCTCTGCACAGCACTGTCTAAGCATTCAGCATTCGCTGTTCTGGGCTGCGTTTCTAGAAAGCCTCGTATGCTAACTTGCATCGCAACCTTGAAAGTTCCCTGGATTTGGTGTTTCTAGAAAAAGTAGTTCCAACTCTCAAACTCTCAATTATTGCAAACAAGGACTGGGCAGTCACACTTGTGGCGTAGACTACCTTGGGAGTTGCGGTTGGTGATGTCGTCAGTGTCAGGAGCGCCTAACCAAAAATCACAAGCGCCCAACCAAAAATCACTAAGTTGATGTTTTTCTTGTGACTCAATGATTGCGCTTTACTGCAGGCTAATATAAGTTAAAAGACCGACTCCCCTGTTGGGCTCATTCTTGCTACTTACCTTACGTTAATTTGCGTGTTGGTTTGAGTTTTGGTGAGCTTCTATTATGGAATGTACAAACCCACATTTATGCACACCAGTCCTTTGTGCAGTGGCTAAGTAAGGGATAATGGACGACACGCCGTGCGGTTATTCAAAGTTAATGCACGTTCTAGACGGTGATACGGCCTAACGCGAAGCGAGAGACTCGTTATCGATTCATTGCAGGTTCTAACCCGTATGCAATCAACATGCTTTTGTTTCTGACTACAGTGAAACGTGGAAATAACCTTGTAATGCCGTGGAGCTATTATTTAAACTGATGTCGTGTTCCTGGCCACTCGATGTAAAGTAGGCTAATTAAATATATTTAGGGTCTAATCCATTGTTGTGTGTGGTATGCCTCCTTTTACTCAAACGTGACATGGAAGGGTGAGATGAGAACCTTGGCCGTGCACGCTATGTACTGACGCGAAACAGCTGAACCACTATGCTTTCGTTTCCGTGGCCTACCGAAGGGAGCTATCTTTCCCCAAATCAGTAAGAGCTGCAGACTGCACTCTCCCAAATCAACACGAACTTAGGGTTGTGGAGCAATAACTGGTCTTCAACTGATTGCAGAAATAAGGTTAGTTTTTGTAAATTGTGTTATGGACACGTCAATACCATATAATATTATGTTCGCGCAGACTTCTGTATCGCGCAGAAGTAGGCTTGTGGTTTTATGATTGACTGTTTGTCGAATCAGAGTAACATCTGCAGTAAATTAGATAAACTGCCTGCTCGTGATGACGTGCTATTTGTTTATCTATGGTTTATCCTTGAATTTTCAATTAAGTATCTATCTATCTATCTATCTGATGATCCCATCGAGATCCGTAACACCGACATTCCTAACCCTGCTCACAAGTGCCACCTGGTGGTTGTTTGGGTCATTGCAGCTTCACTAGGGAAAAATCAATAAGTGTGATTCACACATGAGGTCTCGTGAGGATCTCACGTGAAGCCGGCCAATTGAATCCAACACCTACTGTATATATCACCACAGCAAGCTGACTTGCATGGTTGTGTAGGCCTGACTGCCCTGAAAATGGCAATATAAGAACCATGGTGGAGGGATACTTTGGGGTTGAGCAATTTACAGAAATATGTGGTGTGTGCCTTCCAGAAATAAATGGCAATTTTTATTTAGTGATTAAAAATGACTTTTTGACACTTTTTGCGCACCATAGTTGTGAGCTGAAGCTGCTGAGCTGACCTGACTTGTTAGCGTGGTAGCACACATGACGTGTACACATGATGATTTTACTGCATTGCAATGAACAACATAAAGGCAAATAAAGTGTTTATTTGTCACTACTTCAACTAATTTGGATGCAATATGAATCTTGAATTGGAAACCATACAGGAGTTTGCTAGGATCTCAAAACCATATTATGAACGTGCCTTGCCATAGAGAAACACATGATAACGTTGGATAATGAACAAAGGCTATTATGGCACACAAAAACATGGGGTAAGTGGAGCTAAATTAAGTTATTATTGTGCTGTCACTTCGTCTGTTTTATGACCTAGAAGGTTGTATTTGGTATCTATGGATAGCTCTATCTCTCCTCTGTCATCTGACATGTATGCCATATCTCTCTGATCGCGGGTTGACACGTAAATCAAATGATAGAAATGGTAGCCTAAGCTATATGACATTATTATTTGTTTGTCACTTCTTCTGTTTTCATAACACAAAAGGATCAATGTCTTTGTTATCAATGGAAAGCTCTGTTTCTCCTTTTTTCATTTGATATGCGTGGCATGTCTGTGCGATGCCGGGTTCACGAGTAATTCAAGGGAGAGTAATAGATGTATGGGTGAGCGCAGAGCAATATAGACTGTAAATATGATATACTTTGATTTAACTAATAATCGCGGAGCAATGTAACAGAGAATAATGGGTGTTTTGTTTGATGCACTTTGCGTCCGTCGGGCTCATAGGGTTAAGACATATATATTCACCATTAATTTGGCATACTAACCATTTGTTAGTCATCGTAAGTCACTAATTAATACCTTATTCTACCCTTACTAGACTCTAAAATTAAGAATTCTCCCCATGTGAGCTCCTAATTACCCCTTATGCATAGTTATTAAATACGCTGTTGCATATTCATTATGACTAAATACATGGCTCAGTATGGGGCTTGTAAGATGGCAGTACCACAGTTAGTTCCACAGTTATATAAAACAGTGATTCACCCCTAACAATACCTATCAAAGATGATGTATTCAAATTGAACTATAGACACTAAACCACAAGTGCTAATAACTGAGTTTGGACATTTTATTCTATCACTGTTACTGTTACTAATGCATGCTGATGATGCTGATGGCTGTTTTAATGAATCTAAGTTTATTTGTTTACATAAAATTGTCAGTTCAGATGGATGTCTGAAAGTGGAGAATTTAGAGTGGAGACACTTAGTGAAAAACAAAAACGGCTCTGGAATCCCTACGGTGTTCCGGATTACTCCGAAAATGTAATTGTTTCTTCCTTGGGTCACTTCCTGTGGACTCTTTTTAAAAAATATTTTTCCGTTTCTCGGTTTTAGGTTAGCCCTTTTTCAGTAATGTGAAGTGGGTGGAGTTAGAGTGGAGTTACACTTGCTGCAGACAACGCGTACGTGTTCGTATCATGGCTGCCTCGCGTATTTTGCGGTCATTTGGTGCGTCGGTCGTGCACGTCGTCGCAAGCGAACATGACGCATCCGCGAGATGCAATACTGACAAGAAAGTAGGGGGCGATCATTGCCAAAAAAGTGACCGCAAGATGCATTATCCACATCAACGACGGGGGCAAACATGAGAGTAAACAATGGCACATGGCCAACTTCCTCAGCTGAACTACTATACTGTAGTCTCCCCCTAGTGAAGACCTCCAGTTGGGTGCGTAATGCTGCAGCGAGTCTGTAAACAGGACACAGCAGGTCGCACATGGGCGCATACGCTTACGCTTGGTCTAACAGCAAGTATAATTCCAGCCTTACACTTTAATTTCACACCTCCACCCACCCCCACCTGCACTCATTTGTGGAGTCTCTGCAGGTGACCACGCCCACTTGATGCCCTATCATTCTCATTAGCATCATAAAGGCTCCTGTCCCTGATTGGCTAGAATCATTGAATGCACGCTCATACCACCACTCAATTGCATGCCTGTATTTTTGAAGACGCCAAACTAGCGAGTATTTCCTGATTGCAGAAAGGTTTGTTTTCTGTTTCTGTCGGGTCCGCGATTGTTTGATCAGTTGCAAATCAGACGAAGCGCCGGGAATAATTTCACTATAGTGGCTCCGTAGGCCTGCAGTGTTCACGTTGCGGACCGGTGACGGTCTGCGTCCCATAGTTTGAGAACTAGTAGCATGTAGCATTGACATCAATTCAATCATTTGCACAAAGACACCGTTTTACTCAAAATTCAAATGTACATGTATGTATGTGTAGTCACTGTCAGGGACTTAAAAGTTGAGTTGAATAACAGTGATTCACGCCCCCCGTTTGTGCCCGAGCGCCCCCCTCTATGCTGCCTCGTCCACACCGCCCCCCAACAATGTCCAAACGCCCCCTGGGGGGCGGTACCGCCCCCGTTGAGAAACCCTAGGCTAGATTAACCAAATGGGTCAGACAGGAGGCATTACATACACCCAGTGTAGTCAGGTTTCTGAATCTTGAAAGGTAAGCATGGGGATGCTCTGAATCAATAAAATTGAGTTCTACCAATTCTAGTATCCTTGTGTCTTCCATTTTGTACACATCATTAGAGAATAAGGTTTAGTTCTTGACCCTATACATAATCACAGAATGTTTCTACACCATTATTAGCACCTGTTTTGGGGTCAGCTATCAACATTTCAGAGTATATGGCAGCAGTTATCATATGAATAGTGTCCTTCCCCTGGTTGTCTATTATTCTACATCACAGGTACCTTCCACATATTAGCACCTGTTCCTAGGTCAGCTATCAACATTTCAGAGTGTATGGCAGCAGTTATCATATGAATAGTGTCCTTCCCCTGGTTGTCTATTATTCTACATCACAGGTACCTTCCACATATTAGCACCTGTTCCTAGGTCAGCTATCAACATTTCAGTTAACTCCTGGTTAACTCAGGATTAATCGCATATTAATTGCACATTTTTATCTGTTCAAAATGTCCCTTAATTTATCATTTTACTCTCATCAAAGTAAAGTGGATAGGCTTGCTTTGTGTAAATGTTTTTTTTGTTTTTCGTTTTTTTGTTTTATTATATTGCAAACCACAGTATAGTGTTACAGCCTTTCATGTCTGTTAATACCCTAAGTATTAGGACAGATGACACAATGTTGGCAGCACCACTGAGCAAGAAATAAACTTCTGTCCTCCTAGAAGTTACTACTGCTACTGCAGTTACTACTAAATAACCACATAAAACAGATCACCAAAACTTCATTCTACCATTTAAGGAACATTTCAAAGATCATGAATTTTTCACCCTATACTTTCAGTTTAGACTATTGTAATGCGTTATACGCCGGCTGCAATAATACCTGTATAAAGAGCTTACAGCTTACACAAAACACAGCCGCTCACACATTCATAGGGCCGAAAAATATGAACATATTTCCACCATCATAGCATCTCTACACTGGTTGTTAAAAATTGCATTGACTTCAAAATTCTTCTTCCAACATACAAAGGCTGTTAGCCAAACTTGACATATGTTTGAGAGATAAGAAGACTTGGATGACTAAAGCACTTTTAAATGTGGAAGCTTTCTTTGTTCCTTACTCCCTCTTCTTCTACTTCCCCCACCTTCAATTTCACATTTCTACTACCCCCATCCTTATTCATTATTCATTGTTTGATTCTTTATTCTCTTTAGTCGACACTGCAGTCTGATCAAATGCTAAATTTAATTATTGTGTTGTTTTGTTTGTATGTCACTTTGGAAAAAAGGTGTCTGCTAAGTACCATCACTGTAACTGTTTATAAAAAATAAAGACTGTAAAATATCCTGCATTCTTTATCTATGCATGTATTGCTGGGTCGTTGTAGTGGTCTGAACTCACGTGTTTACAAGTCACCATTGGGGTGCTCTAAACATAAACTCTTACAAAAGTAAGTGTGGAAGCTTTCTTTGTTCATTACTCCATCCCCTCCTACTCCCCCCGCCTCTAATTTCACACCTCCACCCACCCCCACCTGCACTCCTTTGTGGAGAGTCTGCAGGTGACCACGCCCAGTTGATGTAGCATCATTCTAATTAGCATCATAAAGGCTCTTTTCACTGATTGGCTAGATTAACCAAATGGGTCAGACAAGAGGCATTATATAAACCCAGTGTAGTCAGGTTTCTGAATCTTGAAAGGTAGGCATGGGGATGCTCTGAACCACCATTCATTTATACTTCTATTGAACTGACACTACTGCTGTGCTCCATTTTATTGCTCTTCTGCAGATGTTTAATCTCTTCAATTCATGTCATGTTTGGCTGGATCTGTTTTAGAATTTAGAGCTGGAGTCTGAAATGTCAGGACGTGAACCAACACCACTGCCTATGCCAGTGAAGGAGATAAAAGAAGAAGAGGTTGATGATTTCCTTCCAGAGTACATGTTTGGTGTTCAAAAAGTGAAAGAAGAACCTGGACTGGATCCTGACTGCAACACTAAAACACAGACATCAGCAACCTTCAACTGCAAAGAAGAAAAGTCTCCAATGATGGAAATTCAACAGGAGGAAGAATCTGGTTCAAGAGAAGATCCCCAGAAAGACTCTGTTCCTACAGGTAGGTTGTAAATTACTTGTTTGTATTGTGGATATCATGACCAAAAACATTTGCACAATAAAAAGAATATAATTATAATGTTATATGATGTATAATATTTAAGAAATGTCATTATTATTATAATGACTTGATTGTTTAAATGTTCTTCAATACTTACTTTGCAAATCATCAACACAGATGAGATGAGCCATAGTGCAGTAGAGGAACACCTGAGGAACCAGAAGCCGTATCAGTGCCCTGACTGTGGAAGGGATTTCAGTCAAAGGTCTTCTCTAGCAAATCACCAGAGGATCCACACAGGAGAAAAGCCATATCTGTGCCCTGACTGTGGAAGGGCTTTTAGTCGAAGGTCTTCTCTAGCAAATCACCAGAGGATCCACGCAGGAGAAAAGCCGTATCAGTGCCCTGACTGTGGAAGGGCTTTTAGTCGAAGATCTTCTCTAGCAAATCACCAGAGGATGCACACAGCAGAAAAGCCATATCTGTGCACTACATGTGGAAAAAGTTTCAAGACTAAGGAAGAAGTCAACATCCATCAGCACACACATACAGGAGAAAAGCCATATCTGTGTTCTGACTGTGGAAAGGCCTTTTATCAAGAGTCTCATCTAAATGAACACCAGAAGATCCACACAGGAGAGAAGCCATATCAGCGCACTGACTGCGGAGAGGCCTTTAGTCAGAGCTGCAATCTAAAGGACCACCAGAGGGGGCGCACAGGAGAAAAGCTGTATCAGTGTTCTGACTGTGGAAAGGCTTTCAGTCGAATTCCTGATCTCCAGAGACACCGGATGATCCACACTGGAGAAAAGCCATATCAGTGCTCTGACTGTGGAAAGGCCTTTATTCACAAGTTTCACTTAAAGGTACACCAGAAGATCCACACAGGAGAAAAGCCGTATCAGTGTTCTGACTGTGGAAAGGCCTTCATTCAGAAGTCTAACTTAAAGGTACACCAGAAGATCCATATAGGAGAAAAGCCTTATCAGTGATCTGACTGTGGGAAAGCCTTTAGTAAAACATCTTATCTAAAGGAACACCAGAAGGTCCACACAGGAGAAAAGCCATATCAGTGTGCTGCATGTGGGAAGAGTTTTAGTCAGAACTCAGCCCTTAAGACCCATCAGACAGTACACTAGATTTATATCAGGGAAAACTGATTTGACTGAAATGGTAGTTGAATGATATTGAATGATAATTCTGGGTTTACCATAGCATGAAGAAAGGTCCATACTGTATGCATATTGGTGTGCAATAAAGTGATCACGTTAACCCTAAAATTGTATCTTGCATTACATCCTATTTTAGATATTCTAATCATTTGACCTCATATGAGAAAATGGCTTACTTTTATTTATTGGGCCCTATATCATGATAGCCTAAAGTGCAGCTCTAATAATCATCACAATGCAAAACGTATTCCTATCATACACTCAAGTTGGGCTGCTTCAGTCTGTTTTCTATCACTGCTTTCTCTGCTCGCTGCTTTGCAATCCACCTCCACCCCAGCTCCCTCTCACCATGCTTTAACTTGACATCATGACATACTGTGTTTGCTGTACATTTTTGTTTGCTCCATTCTAGGGGGGAATAGAGTTACTCTCCCAGTTTTAAACTGAGAGGGTAGAACCCTGAGGGTGCTGTTGTTATCTTTCTTGCCTTTCCATGGAGTTCATGGAAAGACAGGGAACTACCTCTGAATAGAGGCAAAATTAAAAAAAAAATAAAGTGGGTTTTAAAAATTTGTATCTTGTGTATTTTTTAAGTGGTCTTCACATAATTAAAGTTCATTATTTTATGTGTGCTTTAGGTCTTAACTTGTTCATAGATGAGGTATTACATTTACTGTGGCCTTGTTGTCAAAAACACATACAGACACAAAAAACACATATATACAATATATTTGAATTGACTTGGAAGATAAAGCACTTTTGTCTTGCAGAAAAGCTGTCAGGAAAACTGGAGGCTTTCTTTGTTGGTGACTCCACTCATTCTATGTGATCTCTTTTCACTTGTGTAAAGGCCTTCTAGTCACAAGTCTTCTCTAATGCGACACCACAAGATCCATACAAGAGTAAAGCCCTATCGGTCCTCTACATTTGTGAAGACCCATTGGAAAACATTTGCCATATTTACTGTAACTCTATATATCTATCTATCTATCTATCTATCCATATATCTCTCTATATATTTATTTATTTATATATATCTCTATCTATCTATCTATCTATCTATAATAAACACAAGTTAAATATTAGCAAAACTGATTTGACTGAAATGCCTTTTCAATGCAATCAAAGTCAAGGTTTACAAAAGCATGTGTGTGCACAAAAAAAAATGTGAAATGCATATAGGTGATTTTTATTTTTTAAACTCTTTGTTGCATTGATAATACCTGAATGTGGAAATAATGTTTCCAACAAAATGTCTCAATACCAGTGACAAGGCATTTCATAATGGACGTTTGAATTAATACACATTCATTTTTTAAGAAATAGTTTGGTCAGTAAGTGTTAGGGATGTCCCGATCCGATCACGTGATCGGAAATCGGGGTCGATCACGTGGTTTCAGACTCGATCGGAATCGGACTTTACATCCCGATCAGGGATCGGATATATATATATATTTATATATATTTAACAGATCTATAATATTTCAAAACAAATGGGGAAAATAACAGCTTAGTTAGTATTTGCTGTTATGTGGTGGTACAGACAGGGCTCAAAATTAGCACCCGCCAAGCGCCAATGGCGTGTAGATTTCTGTTCTGGCCAGTGAATTATGACAAAGTGTGATCCGCCACTTTGGCGTGTGTAAAACGGCGCAAGTCATCAACTAAATACTAGTTCTATTACGTTAACGACACAACTCTGCTGTGTGTGTGTGTGTGTGTGTATGTGTGTGTGTGTTTGCCCCTAGCCCCCTCCTTCGCTCACCGTCTCTCTCGCAGGCAGCCGTGTGATTTAAACAAGTGTCTGCTCTGCCCAGTGGCAGTGAATGCTATAGACAGCGGTCTGATCTGGATCTCGAAAACTGCAGACAGTTAGTTGAGCTCGGACAAAGCTCAGCTAATCCTGTCCATCCCCTGCCATTTTCCGTTCTATAGCCTATTCAATTATTGACGCCTTGACTGGCGCTATATGACGCAAAATGAAAGTAAATAAAACTGACAGCGATCGCGCAACTTCTGTTTCAGTGATTCAGTCCAGAATTAAACATTGTATCCATAAGTGAGGCGGAAAACTATCCTGAGAGTCACGTGAAAAGGTGCTCGAATGAAAAGGCCAAACTTCATGGAGGGCATAGTGGATGAAGAATAGACACATGTCTATGAATTTAGTTTGATTAGGCTACTTTGCTTCATAATTATGTTCAGTTCTTTCATCCTTATGATTGAACAAGTATCAATGAGATACACGTAAATTAGATTTAAGGTATAAACACTGCAGGTATAAAAAATGGTTAGTTTAATAAATGACTGGAAAGTAAAAAAATGGTCTTTGTTAAATATTTTCAAAATATAGCCTAGTGTATATGCCTAATGACATGAAAACAAGCAATAGTTAACCCTTATAGGGTCTTCGTTTTTTGGTTACACAGGGGGTCCTGCTGGGTCTGGTAGACCCATGGCATTTTGGGGTCTTTAATTCAACATATTGAAACCTTTTTTTGTTAAAATACTCAGCAGATGTTTACTTCAAGCCATTTGCAAGTCATATAAACAACATTTGTTACATTTGTTGCCTTGACCTTTGTTAAATCACATGGTTATGCACAGAAGTGCTACTCGTTTTTGTTGCACAAATGCAACAAACTAAGGAAATGCATCATGAAACAGCCATAAATGGACAATGATCAACTACTGTACAAATGAAGGATGTTTTTCCAGAACTATAGTGAATTATTTATTAGAAATGGAACTTTCTCACTACATCTGCCATGATCCTCAGATTCTGAAACTTCATCCTCTGCATCATCTTCAAATCCCCCTATCTCTTCCAGTATCAATTCTAAGGCAGTCTGAACTGAGAATCACTTTGCCATCTTGTGTGGTATTCATTCCCGCAGGACAGATGGTGAAATGTGTGGGAATATGGGTGCAGATATTGTTGGGTTAGGGGTTGGGTTAGGGTTGGGTGCTCCAATTTTGTAAAAATGTTGCAACCTTGTGCGGGAACTGCACTGGTGGCTCACACTAAGGGCCCATTCACCTGCTTTACTCTCTCTCTCCCTCTCTCTCTTTCTCTCTCTCCCTCACTCACTCACTCTCTCTCTCTCTCTCACACACACACACACACACACACACACACACACACACACACACATACACAGGCCCAGAAACCTAAAAGGGCAAATGAGGTAACACAGGACCTATGATTTCCACACATTATAGCCCCGGGTCCAGTAGACCCACGAAGACCCTGTATGTAATAGAAATGTGCAGGGGGGGATGCAGGTTTTTTTTTTTTCTGAATTATGTTCCTCACACAAAATGAGCCAAGGCCAATGAATCTCAGTTTGAAAAAATTATTATTTGTATCACTTTTCTTTAGATGAAAACTGAAAACGGGTCCCACAGACCCGAAGACCTTATAAGGGTTAAAGGTAGTAGGCTATATCATTGATACTTAAAAGTATCGGATCGGGACTCGGTATCGGCAGATACTCAAAATCAAATGACTCGGACTCGGACTCGGGAGAAAAAAAACCTGATCGGGACATCCCTAGTAAGTGTTATACCTAAAAAAGAATGAACTAAATTGGCTCGTTCAGATAATTGGGGGTCTAGCAGCGAAACCTCATGAACTCTGACATATTGGACATAACTGCAATACAATAGTAGCTCATGAACTCTGACATATTGGACATAACTGCAGTACAATAGTTCCTCATGACCTTTGACATATTGGACATAACTGCAATACAATAGTTTGAACTAAATTGGTTCATCCAGATACACTTTTTTTATTTGGGCTTTTTGGATGAATCCATATACATTTTTTACAACAACAACAACAACAACAAAAACAGATAACAATACCCATTACGAAGTTGCAACAAGTTCATGATTATATTTTGGCTGCAATTACCACTCTACTTACTCTATGGCCTTGTTCTCACCAAAAAAAAAAAACACATGGAGGCAAAAATGCAAATATTCCTACAATATATTTAAATGATTTTAAATGGTAGCGCATTCGGCTTTCAAACCTTTCTTTGTTGGGTACTCCACCCATTCTACATCAACAGTTTTTATTTCACACGTCCACACTTCCCCCACTTATGCTCTTTTGATGCAGGTTGAGCTATTATGACGTCCACATTGAATGTGCAAACAGTGCTCATTTCAAGCCCATTGCCTTCCCATAATACCCTGCTCGCCTGCTTTGCATTCAAAAAAATGAAAATTCCTAAAATGAGGTGGTAACATTTTAATGCAAGAACCTAATCAAGGAGAGGAGATGAGGGATAAATATTGCGGCTGATGATTAAAAATAAGTATGAGAGTGTCATTTTTGCTGGGTTCTCCACCCGTTCTAAATTATTTCACACCTCCACCTTCCCCTACTTCACCTCCTTTCAGGCAGATTGAGCTACTGCCATGTCCACCTGAGGACCATAGAATGTGCAAAAAGTGATCATTTCATGTCAAATGCCTTCCCATAATTCCCTGCTTGCCTAGTTTACATTCCAAAAGCTCCTGAAATTGGGTGACTAATGGCACTTCATGTTTGCTGTGTCTTCTGATGAGGCCCTTCACAATGCATCCCCCTGAGATATATTTGACATCTTTAACTCACTTTGGATAAAAATGTTACTGTAAATGCTAGATTCATGTAAATATGATATACATTTACATTTGTCAAATGTTCATCTGAAGTACAAATAGATCTTTAGTATAGAGACAATAATTTGATAGCAGCTGTTGCTGCAGAGCGCTGTTAACTACTGTATAGTGAATTATTTATTTGACATGAGGCACAATTCATTATTGGGAAATGGTGTTGATACTGTTGATTGTTCATATATCTGCAGTGTTTTGACAACACACTTTACTCATAGTGTATACGTATCTGAGGCAGCTTTGAGATTAAGCACCAATGATCAACCTCTTGCCTATTATTTTGCAATCATTTTGACATTACTACAGACACAAACACAGACCCGTTATCCAATACATCTGGTAAAAGTGGGATAATTTTTATAATGGCTGAATGTTGCACTGAATATTGACTTTAGTTTGTAATAAAAAATAGTTGCAGTCCTTGATCTTGATTGGCTGTATCACATTCAATGTAGTTGTAAAACCCAACATAAACATACACCCTGACTGCATTTTGTTCAGTAGTAATGCTTTACGACAGCAAAAGTAAGAGTAGCTGTGTCTTAATGTTGAAAATATATTTCTTACTTATTGTTTGATGATTTTAGATTTCTGACCTCACATGTTTACAGGTCAGCATTGGGTTACTCTAAACGTCTCTCTGACAAAAGTAAGTATGGCAGCTTTCTTTGATCATCACCCACAACCCCCTCCTACTCCCCCCACTTTTAATGTCACACCTCCACCCCATCCCCACCTGCTGTCCTTTGTGGAGTATTTGCATGTGATCATGCCCATTATGACGCCCTTTCATTCTACTTTGCATCATAAAGGCTCCAGTCACTGATTGGTTAGATGGTCCTAATGGGTCAGAGAGCAAAAGCAAAAGGCCTATATAAACACCAGAGTGGAGTCAGTTGTCTGAACTCTCATGTTTAGAGGTGGGCAAGAGGACACTCCAAGCAAAGAACATATACAGTTTGTTAGTGTTTGCTTTTTAATCCGTCAATTGATACAATATTTGACTGGATTTTTCTAAAACCACAGAGCTAGAGTCAGGCATGTCAGGATTTACTGAACCAACACCGCTGCCTCTGCCAGTGAAGGAGATAAAAGAAGAAGAGTTTGATGATTTCCTTCAGGAGTATCTGTTAGCAGAACACCCTGGACTGGATCATGAGTGCAAGACCGAAGAACAT
This sequence comes from Sardina pilchardus, assembly GCF_963854185.1. Taxonomy (NCBI): domain Eukaryota; kingdom Metazoa; phylum Chordata; class Actinopteri; order Clupeiformes; family Clupeidae; genus Sardina; species Sardina pilchardus. Next base: position 10,622,589 of record NC_084994.1, read on the forward strand.
GCATTATCAACTTTTGACTGCAAAGAGGAAGAGAAAGAGTCTCCACTGATGGACAGTAACCAGGAAGAAGACTGTAATTATTCAGAAGTTATTCAGAAAGACTCTGCTCCGATAGGCAAGTTCCTAATTTTTTATTTGTATTACTAAAATAATACATAATTTCTGAATGTAAATATTGACTAAAAATAATATTAATACTTTTTCCCCCAATTTTTCATCTGCTATAAATCAACACAGATGAGATGAGACATACTGAGGTTAAGGGACATCATTTCACTGATTGTGGAAAAGTCCTCTCTAAGATGAGTCATCTTAAGTCACACCAGAGGATCCACACAGGAGAAAAACCATATCAGTGCTCTGACTGTGGAAATACCTTTAGTCATAGGTCTACACTAAAGAATCACCAGATGATTCACACAGGAGATAAGCCGCATCAGTGCTCTGACTGTGGAAAGGCCTTTAGTCAATGGTCTAATCTAAAGAAACACCAGATGACCCACACCGGAGCAAAGCCGTATCAGTGTACTACATGTGGGAAGAGTTTCAAAACCAACTTTGAACTCACTCTCCATCAGCAAACACACACGGGAGAAAAACCATACAAGTGCTCAGACTGTGGAAAGGCCTTTAGTCAATGGTCTCATCTAAAGACACACCAGATGATCCACACAGGAGAAAAGCCGTATCAGTGTACTATATGTGGGAAGAGTTTCAGGACTAGGACAGAGGTCAACATCCATCAGCACACGCATACAGGAGAAAAGCCATATCAGTGCTCTGACTGTGGGAAGGCCTTTATTCGCAAGTCTAACTTAAAGGTACACCAGAAGATCCATACAGGAGAAAAGTCCTATCAGTGCTCTGACTGTGGAAAGGCCTTTCGTCGAATATCTGATCTCCGTCAACACCAGAAGATCCACACAGGAGAAAAGCCTTATCAGTGCTCTGACTGTGGGAAGGCCTTTATTCGCAAGTCTAACTTAAAGGTACACCAGAAGATCCATACAGGAGAAAAGTCCTATCAATGCTCTGACTGTGCAAAGGCCTTTATTCACAAGTCTAACTTAAAGGTACACCAGAAGATCCATACAGGAGAAAAGCCATATCAGTGATCTGACTGTGGGAAGGCCTTTAGTAAAACATCTTATCTAAAGGAACACCAGAAGGTCCACACAGGTGAATAGTCATATCACTGTGCTGCATATGGGAAGAGTTTCAGTCAGAACTCAGCCCTTAAGACCCATCAGAGAGCACACACTAGATTTATATCAGGGAAAACTGATTTGACTGAAATGCTAGTTGAATGATTTTGAATGATAATTCTAGGTTTACCACAGCATGAAGAAAGGTCCATACTGTATGCATATTGGTGTGCAATAGAATTGAACAGTGATCACATTAACCCTAAAATGGTATCTTGCATTACATCCTATTTTAGATATTCTAATCATTTGACCTCATATGAGAAAATGGCTTAGTTTTATTTATTGGGCCCTATATCATGATAGCCTAAAGTGCAGCTCTAATAATCATCACAATGCAAAACGTATTCCTATCATACACTCAAGTTGGGCTGCTTCAGTCTGTGTCCTATCACTGCTTTCTCTGCTCGCTGCTTTGCAATCCACCTCCTCCCCTGCTCCCTCTCACCATGCTTTAACTTGACATCATGACATACTGTGTTTGCTGTACATTTTTGTTTGCTCCATTCTAGCAGGAATAAAGTTACTCTCCCAGTTTTAAAGAGGAACTATGCAGGATTGGCGATTTCATCTCTGGTTTCGGTTTTTTTTTTTTGTTTTCGCTCGTTTTATGCTTGCATTTCCTCTGCAGAGCTTCCCCGACAGCTTTAGCGTGTGTATATATATAAATTGCAAGCGTGGTTCTTAGTCTCAGACTTCCAGATGTAAACAAAGAGCGATCGTCTCCTGCAGAATGTTGCATAGGGTCTCTTTAAACCTTTCTTTGTTGGGTACTCCACCCATTCTACATGAACCGTTTTTATTTCACACGTCCACACTTCACCCACTTAACCTCTTTTGATGCAGGTTGAGCTATTTTGACGTTTACATTGAATGTGCAAACAGTGCTCATTTCAAGCCCATTGACTTCCCATAATTCCCTGCTCGCCTGCTTTGCATTCCAAAACCTCCTCATATGAGGTGGTTAGATTTTAATGTAAGAACCTAATCAAGGAGAGGAGATGAGGGATAAATATTGTGGCTGATAATTGAAAATAAGTATGAGAGTGTCATTTTTGCTGGGTTCTCCACCCATTCTAAATTATTTCACACCTCCACCTTCCCCCACTTCACCTCCTTTCAGGCAGATTGAGCTACTGCCATGTCCACCTGAGGACCATAGAATGTGCAAAAAGTGATAATTTCACGTCAAATGCCTTCCCATAATTCCCTGCTTGTCTAGTTTGCATTCCAAAAGCTCCTGAAATTGGGTGACTAATGGCACTTCATGTTTGCTGTGTCTTCTGATGAGGCCCTTCACAATGAGGCCTTTCTTAATGCATGCCCCTGAGATATATTTGACATCTTTAACTCACTTTGGATAAGAGTGTTACTGTTGCTTTTTATTTTGCAATCATTGTGTCATTACTACAGTACAATATCAACATGGGAGCAAATAACCAAAAAAACACAGACACATTATCCAATACATCTGGTAAAAGTGGAAAAAGTATAAGTGGCCATTATTGTTTGATGATTTTAGATTTCTGACCTCACATGTTTACAGGTCAGCTTTGGGTTACTCTAAACGTCTACTCTGACAAAAGTAAGTATGGCAGCTTTATTTGATCATTACCCACAACCCCCTCCTACTCCCCCCACTTTTAATGTCACACCTCCACCCCATCCCCACCTGTTGTCCTTTGTGGAGTATTTGCATGAGGTCATGCCCATTATGATGCTCTTTCATTCTACTTTGCATCATAAAGGCTCCAGTCACTGATTGGTTAGATAGTCCTAATGGGTCAGAGAGCAAAAGCATAAGGCCTATATGAACACCAGAGTGGAGTCAAATGTCTGAGCTCTCATGTTTAGAGGTGGGCAAGAGGACACTTCAAGCAAAGAACATAAACAGTTTGTTAGTGTTTGCTTTTTAATCCATCAATTGATACAATATTTGACTGGATTTTTCTAAAACCACAGAGCTAGAGTTTGACATGTCAGGATTTACTGAACCAACACCACTGCCTATGCCAGTGAAGGAGATAAAAGAAGAAGAGTTTGATGATTTCCTTCAGGAGTATCTGTTAGCAGAAAACCCTGGACTCATAGGCGTAATTTGCGGGGGGGTTAGGGGGGTTATGACCCCCGCAAAAATCAGATCCAGCTAATATAACCCCCCCAATATCAAATCAAAAAATAATAATAAAAAAAATATTATCAAATTATAAAATATTCTGAATGAATAACTTTCGTTTCTTTTCTTTATTCATTTCATTTTCCAGCAAGATAGTATCATGTTTTAAATATTCTGAAATGTACCCCCCTGCCCACCGACTACTTGGTATTACCCAACCTGCGTTCTTTACCGAAAGTTTGTTTACTATTCTGCGCAGTCGCTAGGATGAATGGTTGGAGAAAGCTCTCAACTCAGGTGGGAAGATTAAAAAGACATTGAAAGGCAGCCAGACAGCATTTTTTCATTGTTGGTTGACACCAACCAAAAATAGGAAAAATCATGACCAAATGGAGGTATACCCCTATTGCTAAGTTAGCTGTTAAATTAGCTGATGATTTGTTGACTGGAGTTGGCTGGCTAGCCCTATGAGCCCGACGGACGCAAAGTGCGTCAAAAACACACCCATTCTTCTCTGTTACATTGCTCCGGGATAATTAGTCACAGGGAGATGAGACCTATATTGCACGAAAGAGCAGAACCGGGGCTTTCCAACGAGACTAGACATTTGTCTGTACGATCAAGTATGAAACTAAAATAAAATCATGAAGTTAAATCAAAGTACATCATATTTACAGTTGCTCTGCATTCACCCAGGCATCCAGTACTCGCTTGAATTACACGCGAACCCGCCATCGGAAAGATATGGCACGCATGTCAGATGAAAGAGGAGAGCTAGAGCTATCCACAGATACCAAATACAACCTTCTAGGCCATAAAACAGACGAAGTGACAGCAAAATAATAACTTCATTTAGCTCCACTTACCCCATGTTTTTGTGTGGCATAATAGCCTATGTTCATAATCCAACGTTATCATGTGTTTCAGTTTCTCGATGGCAAGTCACGTTCATAATACGGTTTTGAGATCCTAACAAACTCCTGTATGGTATCCAATTCAAGACTCATATTGCATCCACATTTGTTTGACAAATAAACACTTTTTTGCCTTTACTTTGTTCATTGCAATACAGTAAAAAATATTATAGAGAATCATCATCTGTGCACATCATGTGTGCTACCACGCAAACAAGTCAGGTCAGATGAGCAAATATGGAGCACAAAAAGTGTCAAAAAATCATTTCTCATCACTAAATAAAAATTGCCATTTATTTCTGGAAGGCACACATCACGTATTTCTGTAAATTGCTCAGCCCCAAAGTAGGCTATACCCAATATGGTTCTTATTGCAAGTCAGGCCTACACAACCATGCAAGTCATGTCGAGCTGTCAGCTTGCTGTAGTGAGATACATGTCAAAATGTAAGAATGTGTATAGTATGCTTTTTAAATTTGTATTATTTAAAAATCTAAATCAAATCAATGCAAGTATTAATACATGTGGTAGATCTGAGTAGCCTAGACTGTGCTGAAAAAAAAAAAAAACAATATGTAGCATCATATTGTGGCACTTACAATGACCAGGATAAATGCTTCTAACTGAAAATGCCCTTAAAACAGCCTAGGGCTCATAGGGCTAGTGCAGGCGCGCACTTTATACACACAAGACGGTCCATGTGAGCACACTGAATTTAACTACTGTGTCATTATGGCACAAACAGTCAAGTGAACAGCTTAGCCTAGTCTAATAAAGGAATGGCAAATTAGCATGTTACCTTTTGCACAAGAAAATTATTCAATAAATAAATAAATTGATAAATATGCCGCAAGTTTAACCCCCCCAATGGTAGACCCAAAGTTACGCCCTTGCCTGGACTGGACCGTGCCTGCAAGACCGAAGAACACACAACTTTTGACTGCAAAAAGGAAGACTCTCCGCTGATGGACAGTAATCAGGAGGAAGACTGTAATTATTCAGAAATTATACAGAAAGACTCTGCTCCGACAGGCAAGTTCATAATATTTGTATTACTAAAATAATACATCATTTCTGAATGTAAATATTGACCAAAAATAATATTTATACTTTCCCCCCAATTTTTCATCTGCTATAAATCAACACAGATGAGATGAGACATACTGAGGTTAAGGGACATCATTGTACTGATTGTGGAAAAGTCTTCTCTAAGATGAGTCATCTTAAGTCACACCAGAGGATCCACACCAGAGAAAAGCTGCACCAGTGCACCACATGTGGGAAGAGTTTCAAGACCAACTCGGAACTTACTGTCCATCAGCACACACACACAGGAGAAAAGCCGTATCAGTGTTCTGACTGTGGAAAGGCCTTTAGTCGAATTCCTGATCTCCAGAGACACCAGATGATCCACACAGGAGAAAAGCCGTGTCAGTGTACTACATGTGGGAAGAGTTTCAGGACTAGGAAAGAGGTCAACATCCATCAGCACAAGCATACAGGAGAAAAGCCGTATCAGTGTTCTGACTGTGGAAAGGCCTTCATTCAAAAGTCTCACTTAAAGGAACACCAGAAGATCCACACAGGAGAAAAGCCATATCAGTGTTCTGACTGTGGAAAGGCTTTTTGTCGAATTCCTGTTCTCCAGAGACACCGGATGATCCACACTGGAGAAAAGCCATATCAGTGCTCTGACTGTGGAAAGGCCTTTATTCAAGAGTTTCACTTAAAGGAACACCAGAAGATCCACACAGGAGAAAAGCCCTATCAGTGCTCTGACTGTGGAAAGGCCTTCATTCAGAAGTCTAACTTAAAGGTACACCAGAGGATCCACACAGGAGAAAAGCCCTATCAGTGCTCTGACTGTGGAAAGGCCTTTTGTCGAATATCTGATCTTCGTCAGCACCAGAGGATCCACACAGGAGAAAAGCCTTATCAGTGCTCTGACTGTGGAAAGGCCTTTAGTAAAACATCTTATCTAAAGGAACACCAGAGGGTCCACACAGGAGAAAAGCCATATCAGTGTACTTCGTGTGGGAAGAGTTTCAGTCAGAACTCAGCCCTTAAGACCCATCAGAGAGCACACTAGATTTATATCAGGGAAAACTGATTTGACAGAAATGGTAATTCAATGATATTGAATGACAATTCTAGGTTTACCACAGCATGAAGAAAGGTCCATACTGTATGCATGTTGGTGTGCAATAGAGTTGAATACTGATCACATTAACGTGGAAAGACAGGGAACTACCTCTGAATAGAGGCAAAATAAAAAAAAAATGAAGTGGGTTTTTAAATATGTATCTTGTGTATTTTTTAAGTGGTCTTCACATAATTAAAGTTAATTATTTGATGTGTGCTTTAGGTCTTAACTTGTTTATAGATGAGGTATTACATTTACTGTGGCCTTGTTGACAAAAACACATTCAGAAAAAATCACATACAATATCTTTGAATTGATTTAAATGGAAGATGAAGCACATTTGTCTCACATTTGTTCCTGCAGTCAGGAAAACTGGAGGCTTTCTTTGTTGGTGATCCACTTATTCTATCCGATCTCTTTTCACTCGTGGAAAGGCCTTTAGTCACGAGTGTTCTCTAATGCGACACCACAAGATCATCACAAGAGTAAAGCCCTATCGGTCCACTACATTTGTGAAGACCCATTGGAAAACGTTTGCCATATTTACTGTAATTCTATCTATCTATCTATCTATCTATTTATCTATTTCTCTATCTATCTATCTATCTATCTATTTATTTATTTATATATCTCTCTATCTATCTATCTATCTATCTATAATAAACACAAGTTAAATATTAGCAAAACGGATTTGACTCAAATGCCTTTTCAATGCAATGAAAGTCAAGGTTTACGAAAGCATGTATGTGCACCACAAAATGTGAAATGCATATAGGTGATTTTTGGTTTTGAAACTCTTTGTTGCATTGATAATACCTGAATGTGGAAATAATATTGTTTCCAACTAAATGTCTCGATACCAGTGACAAGGCATTTCATAATGGACGTTTGGGTTAATTCACATTCATTTTTTTAAGAAATTGTTTGGTTAGTAAGTATTATAACTAAAAAAGAATTAACTGAATTGGCTCGTTCAGATAATTGGGGGTCTAGCAGCAAAACCTCATGAACTCTGACATATTGGACATAACTGCAATACAATAGTTTGAACTAAACTGATTCATCCAGATACACTTTTTTATTTGGGCTTTTTGGATGAATCCATATACATTTTTTACAAATAAATAAATAAAAAGATAACAATACCCATAACGAAGTGGCAACAAGTTCATGATTTTATTTTGGCTGCAATTACCACTCCACTTATATGGCCTTCTTCTAACCAAAAAAAAAAACATATGGAGGAAAAAATGCAAATATTCCTACAATATATTTAAATGATTTTAAATGGTAGCACATTTGGCTTTGAAACCTTTCCTTGTTGGGTACTCCACCCAGTCTACATCAACAGTTTTTATTTCACACGTCCACACTTGCCCCACTTATGCTCTTTTGATGCAGGTTGAGCTATTGTGACGTCCACATAAAATGTGCAAACAGTGCGCATTTCAAGCCCATTGCCTTCCCATAATTCCCTGCTCGCCTGCTTTGCATTCCAAAACCTCCTGAAATGAGGTGGTCAGATTTGAATGTAAGAATCTAATCAAGAGGAGAGAGGAGGCATAAATATGGTGGCTGATGATTGAACATAAGTATGGGTCCCATTGGGAGTGTCATTCTGCTGGGTTCTCCACCCATTCTAAATGATTTCACACCTCCACCCTTCCCCCACTTCACCTCCTTTCAGGCAGATTGAGCTACTGCCATGTCCACCTGAGGACCATAGAATGTGCAAAAAGTGATCATTTCATGTCAAATGCCTTCCCATAATTCCCTGCTTGTCTAGTTTGCATTCCAAAAGCTCCTGAAATTGGGTGACTAATGGCACTTCATGTTAGCTGTGTCTTCTAATGAGGCCTTTCTCAAAGAATCCCCCTGAGATATATTTGACATCTTTAACTCACTTTGGATAAAAGTGTTACTGTAAATGCTACATTAATTAATGTAAATATGATGTACATTTTCATTTACATTTGTCAAATGTTCAACAGAAGTAAAAGTGGATCTTTAGAGACAATAATTTGATAGTAGCTGTTGATGCAGAGCGCTGTTAACTACTGTAGTGAATTATTTATTTGACATGAGGAACAATTCATTATTGGGAAATGGTGTTGATACTGTTGATTTTTCATCAATCTGCAGTGTTTTGCCAACACATTTATGGTGTACGCATCTAAGGCAGCTTTGAGACTAAGCGCCACTGAACAGCCCCTTGCTTTTTATTTTGCAATCATTGTGTCTTTACTACAGTACAATATCAACATGGGAGCAAATAACCAAAAAAACACATTATCCAATACATCTGGTAAAAGTGGAAAAAGTATAAGTGGGCATTATTGTTTGATGATTTTAGATTTCTGACCTCACATGTTTACAGGTCAGCTTTGGGTTACTCTAAACGTCTCTCTGACAAATGTAAGTATGGCAGCTTTATTTGATCATTACCCACAACCCCCTCCTGCCCCCCCCCCCCCACACACACACTTTTAATGTCACACCTCCACCCCATCCCCACCTGCTGTCCTTTGTGGTGTATTTGCATGTGGTCATGCCCATTATGAAGCCCGTTCATTCTACTTTGCATCATAAAGGCTCCAGTCACTGATTGTTTAGATGGTCCTAATGGGTCAGAGAGCAAAAGCATAAGGCCTATATAAACACCAGAGTGGAGTCAGATGTCTGAGCTCTCCTGTTTAGAGGTGGGCAAGAGGACTCTCTAAGCATAGAACATACACAGTTTGTTAGTGTTTGCTTTTTAATCCGTCAATTGATACAATATTTAACTGGATTTTTCTAAAACCACAGAGCTAGAGTTTGACATGTCAGGATTTACTGAATCAACACCGCTGCCTATGCCAGTGAAGGAGATAAAAGAAGAAGAGTTTGATGATTTCCTTCAGGAGTATCTGTTAGCAGAACACCCTGGACTGGATCATGAGTGCAAGACCGAAGAACATGCATTATCAACTTTTGACTGCAAAGAGGAAGAATCTCCACTGATGGACAGTAACCAGGAGGACGACTGTAAATATTCAGAAGTTATTCAGAAAGATTCTGCTCCGACAGGCAGGTTCCTCATTTTTTATTTGTATTACTAAAATAATACATCATTTGTAAATGTAAATATTGTCAACACATAATATTAATACTCTTTTCCCCATTTTTCATCTACTACAAATCAACACAGATGAGATGAGACATACTGAGGTCAAGGGACATCATTGTACTGATTGTGGAAAAGTCTTTTGTAAGATGAGTCAACTCACGCCAGAGGATCCACACCAGAGAAAAGCTGCACCAGTGCACCACATGTGGGAAGAGTTTCAGGTGCAACTCGGAACTCACTGTCCATCAGCGCACACACACAGGAGAAAAAACATGCAAGTGCTCAGACTGTGGAAAGGCCTTTAGTCAATGGTCTCATGTAAAGAAACACCAGATGATCCACAGAGGAGAAAAGCCGTATCAGTGTACTACATGTGGGAAGAGTTTCAAGACCAACTCGGAACTTACTGTCCATCAGCACACACACACAGGAGAAAAGCCGTATCAGTGTCCTGACTGTGGAAAGGCCTTTAGTCGAATTTCTGATCTCCAGAGACACCAGATGATCCACACAGGAGAAAAGCCGTATCAGTGTACTACATGTGGGAAGAGTTTCAGGAGTAGAACAGAGGTCAACATCCATCAGCACACGCATACAGGAGAAAAGCCGTATCAGTGCTCTGACTGTGGAAAGGCCTTCATTCAAAAGTCTAACTTAAAGAAACACCAGAAGATCCACACTGGAGAAAAGCCATATCAGTGCTCTGACTGTGGAAAGGCATTTATTCACAAGTTTCACTTAAAGAAACACCAGAAGATCCACACTGGAGAAAAGCCATATCAGTGCTCTGACTGTGGAAAGGCCTTTATTCACAAGTTTCACTTAAAGGTACACCAGAAGATCCACACTGGAGAAAAGCCGTATCAGTGTTCTGACTGTGGAAAGGCCTTCATTCAAAAGTCTAACTTAACCCTATGAGCCCGACGGACGCAAAGTGCGTCAAAAAACGCACACATTTTCTTTGTTACATTGCTCCGCTATTATTAGTCACAGCGAGATGAAACTTATATTGCAGGAAAGAGCAGAACCGGGGCTTTCCAACGATACTAGACACTTGTCTGTACGATCAAGTATGAAAATAAAATAAAATGATGAAGTTAAATCAAAGTATATCATATTTACAGTCTATATTGCTCTGCGTTCACCGGCGCATCCAGAACTCTCGCTTAAATTACTCGCGGACCACGCATCGCACAGACATGACACGCATATCAAATGAAAGAGGAGAAGCAGAGCTTTGCATGGATACCAAATACATCGATCATTTCGTATGATAAAATCAGATGAAGTTACAAACAAATAATAATGTCATATATCTTTGGCTACCTTTACTCTCGTTTGATTTCCTCGTGAAATCGCGATCAAAACGATTTGGCACGCATGTCAGATGAAAGAGGAGAGCTAGAGCTATCCACAGATACCAAATACAACCTTCTAGGCCATAAAACAGACGAAGTGACAGCAAAATAATAACTTCATTTAGCTCCACTTACCTCTTGTTTTTGTGTGGAATAGCCTATGTTCATAATCCAATGTTATCATGTGTTTCTCTATGACAAGTCACGTTCATAACACGGTTTTGAGATCCTAACACACTCCTGTATGGTATCCAATTCAAGACTCATATTGCATCCAAATTTGTTTGACAAATAAACACTTTTTGCCTTTACTTTGTTCATTGCAATGCAGTAAAACAAATATTATAGAGAATCATCATCTGTGCACGTCATGTGTGCTACCGCAAACAGGTCATGTAAGATCAGCTAGTTTCACAATATGGAGTGCAAAAAGTGCCAAAAAGTCATTTTTTCATCACTAAATAAAAATTGCCATTTATTTCTGGAAGGCACACACCACATATTTCTGTACATTGCTCAGCCCCAAAGTATACCTCCACCATGGTTCTTATATTGCCGTGTTCAGGACAGTCAGGCCTACATAACCATGTAAGTTTGGTCGAGATGTGAGCTTGCTGTGGTGAGATACACATCAAAATGTAAGAATTTGTATAGTACGCTTTTCAACTTTTTATTATTTAAAAATCTAAATCAAATCAATGCAAGTATTTATACATAATATTGTGGCAGATCTGGATAGCCTAGACTGTGCTGAAAAAAACAATATGTAGCATGTGTGAATGGCACTTACAATGACCAGGATAAATGCTTCTAACTAGAGGTAGTGAAAATGCCCTTAAAACAGCTTAGGGCTCATAGGGTTAAAGGTACACCAGAAGATCCACACAGGAGAAAAGCCCTAGCAGTGCTCTGACTGTGGAAAGGCCTTTCGTCGAATATCTGATCTTCGTCAGCACCAGAGGATCCACACAGGAGAAAAGCCGTATCAGTGCTCTGACTGTGGGAAGGCCTTTAGTAAAACATCTTATCTAAAGGAACACCAGAAGGTCCACACAGGAGAAAAGCCATATCAGTGATCTGACTGTGGAAAGAGTTTCAGTCAGAACTCAGCCCTTAAGACCCATCAGAGAGCACACACTAGATTTATATCAGGGAAGACTGATTTGACAGAAATGGTAATTCAATTATATTGAATAACAATTCTAAGTTTACCACAGCATGAAGAAAGGTCCATACAGTATGCATATTGGTGTGCAATAGAATTGAACAGTGATTACGTTAACCCTAAAATGGTATCTTGCATTACATCCTATTTTAGATATTCTAATCATTTGACCTCATATGAGAAAATGGCTTAGTTTTATTTATTGGGCCCTATATCATGATAGCCTAAAGTGCAGCTCTAATAATCATCACAATGCAAAACGTATTCCTATCATACACTCAAGTTGGGCTGCTTCAGTCTGTGTCCTATCACTGCTTTCTCTGCTCACTGCTATGCAATCCACCTCCTCCCCAGCTCCCTCTCACCATGCTTTAACTTGACATCATGACATACTGTGTTTGCTGTACATTTTTGTTTGCTCCATTCTAGCAGGAATAAAGTTACTCTCCCAGTTTTAAAGAGGAACTATGCAGGATTGGCGATTTCATCTCTGGTTTCGGTTTCTTTTTTTGTTTTCGCTCGTTTTATGCTTGCATTTTCTCTGCAGAGCTTCCCCGACAGCTTTAGCGTGTGTTTATATATATAAATTGCAAGCGTGGTTCTTAGTCTCAGACTTCCAGATGTAAACAAAGAGCGATCGTCTCCTGCAGAATGTTGCATAGGGTCTCTTTAAACCTTTCTTTGTTGGGTACTCCACCCATTCTACATGAACAGTTTTTATTTCACACGTCCACACTTCACCCACTTAACCTCTTTTGATGCAGGTTGAGCTATTTTGACGTTTACATTGAATGTGCAAACAGTGCTCATTTCAAGCCCATTGACTTCCCATAATTCCCTGCTCGCCTGCTTTGCATTCCAAAACCTCCTCATATGAGGTGGTTAGATTTGAATGTAAGAATCTAATCAAGAGGAGAGATAATACTGTGGCTGATGATTGAACATAAGTATGGGTCCCATGAGAGTGTCAATTTTGCTGGGTTCTCCACCCGTTCTAAATTATTTCACACCTCCACCCTTCCCCCACTTCACCTCCTTTCAGGCAGATTGAGCTACTGCCATGTCCACCTGAGGACCATAGAATGTGCAAAAAGTGATCATTTCATGTCAAATGCCTTCCCATAATTCCCTGCTTGTCTAGTTTGCATTCCAAAAGCTCCTGAAAATGGGTGACGAATGGCACTTCATGTTTGCTGTGTCTTCTAATGAGGCCTTTCTCAAAGAATCCCCCTGATATATATTTGACATCTTTAACTCACTTTGGATAGAAGTGTTACTGTAAACGCTACATTAATAAATTTAAATATGATATACATTTTCATTTACATTTGTCAAATGTTCATCAGAAGTAAAAATAGATGTTTAGTATAGAGACAATAATTTGATAGCAGCTGTTGCTGCAGAGCGCTGTTAACTACTGTATAGTGAAATATTTATTTGACATGAGGCACAATTCATTATTGGGAAATGGTGTCGATACTGTTGATTTTTCCTCAATCTGCAGTGTGTTGACAACACACTTAACTTATAGTGTATACGTATCTAAGGCAGCTTTGAGATTAAGCACCACTGAATAGCCTCTTGCTTTTTATTTTGCAATCATTGTGTCATTACTACAGTACAATATCAACATGGGATCAATTCACCAAAAAAACACAGACACATTATCCAATACATCTGGTAAAAGTGGGATCATCTTAATAATGACTGAATGTTACACTGAATGTTGACTTTAGTATGTAATAAAAAATAGTTGCAGTCCTTGATCTTGATTGGCACATTCGATGTAATTGTAAAACCCAACATAAACATACACCCTGACTACATTTCGTTCAATAGTAATGCTTTACGACAGCAAAAGTAAGAGTAGCTGTGTCTCAATGTTGAAAATATATTTCTTACTTATTGTTTGATGATTTTAGATTTCTGACCTCACATGTTTACAGGTCAGCTTTGGGTTACTCTAAACGTCTACTCTGACAAAAGTAAGTATGGCAGCTTTATTTGATCATTACCCACAACCCCCTCCTACTCCCCCCACTTTTAATGTCACACCTCCACCCCATCCCCACCTGTTGTCCTTCATGCCCATTATGATGCTCTTTCATTCTACTTTGCATCATAAAGGCTCCAGTCACTGATTGGTTAGATAGTCCTAATGGGTCAGAGAGCAAAAGCATAAGGCCTATATGAACACCAGAGTGGAGTCAAATGTCTGAGCTCTCATGTTTAGAGGTGGGCAAGAGGACACTTCAAGCAAAGAACATAAACAGTTTGTTAGTGTTTGCTTTTTAATCCATCAATTGATACAATATTTGACTGGATTTTTCTAAAACCACAGAGCTAGAGTTTGACATGTCAGGATTTACTGAACCAACACCACTGCCTATGCCAGTGAAGGAGATAAAAGAAGAAGAGTTTGATGATTTCCTTCAGGAGTATCTGTTAGCAGAAAACCCTGGACTGGACCGTGCCTGCAAGACCGAAGAACACACAACTTTTGACTGCAAAAAGGAAGACTCTCCGCTGATGGACAGTAATCAGGAGGAAGACTGTAATTATTCAGAAATTATACAGAAAGACTCTGCTCCGACAGGCAAGTTCATAATATTTGTATTACTAAAATACATCATTTCTGAATGTAAATATTGACCAAAAATAATTTTTATACTTTCCCCCCAATTTTTCATCTGCTATAAATCAACACAGATGAGATGAGACATACTGAGGTTAAGGGACATCATTGTACTGATTGTGGAAAAGTCTTCTCTAAGATGAGTCATCTTAAGTCACACCAGAGGATCCACACCAGAGAAAAGCTGCACCAGTGCACCACATGTGGGAAGAGTTTCAAGACCAACTCGGAACTTACTGTCCATCAGCACACACACACAGGAGAAAAGCCGTATCAGTGTTCTGACTGTGGAAAGGCCTTTAGTCGAATTCCTGATCTCCAGAGACACCAGATGATCCACACAGGAGAAAAGCCGTGTCAGTGTACTACATGTGGGAAGAGTTTCAGGACTAGGAAAGAAGTCAACATCCATCAGCACAAGCATACAGGAGAAAAGCCGTATCAGTGTTCTGACTGTGGAAAGGCCTTCATTCAAAAGCCTCACTTAAAGGAACACCAGAAGATCCACACAGGAGAAAAGCCGTATCAGTGTTCTGACTGTGGAAAGGCCTTTAGTCATAAAAAGCCGAATCAGTGTACTACATGTGGGAAGAGTTTCAAGACTAGGTCAGAGCTTGTCTCCCATCAGCGCACTCATACGGGAGAAAAGCCATATCAGTGCTCTGACTGTGGAAAGGCCTTTAGTCATAAATCTTCTCTAACAAAACACCACACCGAGGATCCACACAGGAGAAAAAATCGAGTTAAATATTACGTATCCCATTTTCTGAAATAGTATTTTTTTTTCATTAAATGAAAATGAAGTTTTTTTCCAAATCACATGTGTGCATGAACACAAGTACTTGAAAATGTACATTCTGTGAAAAAACTCTTTTCAAATTGAGCATGAAAATTGCTTTGCTAATAACTTAGTATCAACATTATTTGTTTTCTATCACAGTTACTGTTCTAAAACAACACTGCATGATGATGATGATAATGGTGACAATGGCTGTTTTTATTCATCTATGAATATTAATTTACGTAAAATTGTCTGTTCTGATGGACGTCTGAAAGTGGATTATAAGTATTATAAAGAAAACTAGTAAAAGATATTCAAGATTGACTGCAACAAAAGTCCTGAATTATTGTGCAAATGATAGCTGTGAAGGTTTTTAAAAAATAAAGCTTCTTTAATCACATGGTTTTCTTTTTTCATATTGTTAATTGACATGGTATCAGACTTACTCGAAAGACTTATACTCATTACCAAAAAGAGAAACACACCGAGACACAAACTAAAATAAAAAGAAATGCCTGCAAATAGAGCTGATATCACAAACATGAAGCAAGGAAAGTTTGAAAGAGGAATGGGAGCTGTCTGGGTTGGTTAGTCTCTTACATCAGGGATTCCCAAACCAGAGACGGTTTATAAAGCGAGACGACTCATATGAGGGTCAATTCCGGTTACCCTGTGACGTAGTGCCACTCCCATTTAGGAGGCAAACGGGAGAAATAAACATTATCTTGGATTATGACCATTCCCTTAGCCCTACATTCAGCAATGCAAGTAACGAACCCATATTCTACAAGGCACACGTCTTTCTAACACACTGCTTCTGCTGCTTCTGCTGCTTCTACACTGGTCTAAACCGATTACTCGTCACTGATAACGCCCAGATAGGAGGTGGAAGTGGGCACCATTTCATTCCATTGAAAACCCCCTTTATGATTCATCTTCGTAACTATACGATCTTTGCCCAAACTGTGGTGTGCACTTCCCCGGTGGTATACGAGCTGCTTCTAGGGGGTGCGCGAGATGAAAAGGGCAATGGTGGACAGGTGTTAAAAAAAAATCAACTTTTGATTCATGAATAAATACATCGAATCAGGTCGTAATGATATGGAAACATGAAATTAAAGCAACACCATGTAAGTTTTGCTCTCGGGTCCCCCTACAGTTGGGAAACGGCCATTTCTTATATATGTCGTAAAATCTGTCACGGTTACACCAGAAGCAAGTTAGACATAGCGTACAGTATAGGCTAGACTTGAGGCTGCACATTAAATATTAAATTATGTGGTAGCCTACTACGATACCAGTTATGTGATACATTTGTAAAACTAGGCTTTCAGCTCAAGTCTGTGCACGTTCTCGGTATTGGGATGATGTTGGTCATTGTTGGTCAATTACTTAGGCTATTTAAAAAAAAAAAACGATTACGATATTTATGAGCAATAGTGTAGCCTAATCTAGGGTGGTCATTTTTAGTGTCTTTATAACATAAAAAAAAAATCGATGGTCACCAGATATTGTGTTCTATGGTATTCACGTCCATAGAGGCATATACAGTGCCTATAGAAAGTCATCATACCCTTTTGAAATAGTTACTTTTTTTGTCTTACAGCCTGAAATCAAAACCCATTTAAAAAAAAAACTTTTCCAGTTTTATTAACAAATTTAGCTGTACAACATCAAAATAATGAAAAAAAAGTAAACAGTTCTGAAAATTAATAAAAAATTAAAAACTAGAATAACAGGGTTGGAAAAGTCATCATACCCCTGACTTAATACTTTGTAAAGCTTCCTTTTGCTTTCATTACAGCCATCAATCTGTTTGGATATGTCTCTATTATAGCTTTCCACACCTAGACCAATTGCCCAGTTCCAGCTGAAAAGAAACATCCCCACAACATAATGTTGCCCCCACCATGCTTCACACTAGGTATGGTGTGTTTTGGGTGGTGTACTGTGTTGGTTTTCGCCAAACATTGCACTTGGAGTTCAGGGCAAAAACACTTCTGGAATATTCTGCTACCATGTGGAAAAAGCTTATATGGTCAGATGAGACTAAGATCGAACTTTTTGGAGACTAAGATGGAAGTTTTTGGACTGAGCTCCAGGCGCTAACCAAACACAGTATACACACCCAAACACACCCAAAACACACCATACCTACTTTGAAGCATGGTGGGGGCAACATTATGTTTTGGGGATGTTTCTCTTCAGCGGGGACTGGGCAATTGGTCAGGATAGAAGGGAAAATGGATGCTGCCAAGTACACCAACATTTTTGAAGAAAACCTGCGTCCCTCTCCTAGACAGCTGAGGATGGGGAGGTCATTCGCCTTCCAACACGACAATAATCCTAAACATACTGCCAAAATAACAAAGCAGTGGCTTAAGGATAGGATGGTGAATATCCTTGAGTGGCAAAGTCAGAGCCCTGACTTAAATCCTATAGAAAATATGTGGATTGACTTGAAGAGAGCAGTCCATCGCCATTCCCTACAGAATTTGACTAAATTTTAACATTTCTGCACGGAAAATTGGGCAAATATTCCCCTATCTAGGTGTGCAAAGCTATAATAGAGACATATCCAAACAGATTGATGGCTGTAATGAAAGCAAAAGGAAGCTTTACAAAGTATTAAGTCAGGGGTATGATGACTTTTCCAACCCTGTTATTCTAGTTTTTAATTTTTTATTAATTTTCAGAACTGTTGACTTTTTTTTCATTATTTTGATGTTGTACAGCTAAATTTGTAAATGAAACTGGAAAAGATTTTTTTTTAAATGGGTTTTGATTTCAGGCTGTAAGACAAAAAAAGTAACTATTTCAAAAGGGTATGATGACTTTCTATAGGCACTGTATGTGCACGCCCAAAATGTTTGGAGAGGCAGAGCTCTTATAATATGATGACAGAATCTTACACGTGATAACTTTGTTTTTCAAGATACAGTAATTGTTTGATCAGTAGCCTATAGGCGGTAGATTTACACGTTGAGCTATAACTAGCACACATAACCAGCTCCCGTGCAGTTTGGTTGGCAGCATGATGACACTAGAATCTAGTGACTAGATGACAGAGCTAGGATACACATGCTTTTGTTGATAAGCCGATTTCTGCAGGAGGAGTTCTCACGTCTTGGGCAAACTCAGACTGCCTGCGTTGCGTGTGAAATGTAGGCTATAGCCAAAGATCGTATAGTTACTTTATAAACCGTCTCTGCTATAGCTATTCCAGGTAGCCTAGCCCATAGCATACATTTCAGCATATCATCATATGAATATAATTTCATGGGTTTTATTTTTTTCAAACGCCAAAAGATCACGTAGCTCATGTTTATAAGGCATCAACAGTCTATTCAACGCTCGCACAGAATTTGAGGAAGGGGTGGAGGAAGTGTGCCCTATATGCCGTAAAGCAGTCGAATTTTGTAGTTCTTTGGTTCGTAGGCTACCGGTTCGTACCCGAACCCCAAAAGGTTGAAAAACTCCATGGTGTTGCTTTAAATATCATTTATAAACTCTATAGTCTGTAGGTGTTCATCAAAAAGGGAGGCTTATTAACTCATCATAAACTAATTAAGATCATTGTTTAAATACAGGCATGTCCTCATTAGCTAAGCATTATATTTTCATTAGTTAATCATGTCTGTGGCCCCTCAGGTAAAGTGATGAACAGGTTGTTATTAAAGTATGTACACCTATTAATACCATGTGGTGACTGATGGAACATACATACAACTTGTAAAAGTTCTCTAAATGCATGTCATTATTCACCAATGTAGTTAAGGGGCCACAAACATGATGAACTCATGAGCAATTCGCTGTTAATGAATGTAAATTGACTATTTATGCATGACTTTAAACTTCATTCACACATCTTAAAGCACACTAAAGTCACTTTGGGAGATAACACGCCTGAGTGAATGGGTTCTGAAACTGACTGGTCAATAACGGAGACTATTCACAATATTTAATGAGTGCATGCTCAAAGGAGTCAAACAGATATCTGACAGATAGAAAAGATCATCCTTTTTCTTTGAGCCATATAACTGACATCATGGAAGAGGCTACAGATATTGTCAGACAATTAGCCCTTTTCACGGTGATGTCAGACGAAGCGTTGCTGGGTGTCCTCCGGCATGTCCAGCCGCCCAATACTACAGAAGAAGAAGAAGTATTCATGGGTTTCATCAGGTCCCTTTCCACAGGTGTATACAATCAAGCACCTTGATTATCAATGCAGACTGCATGGTGCTTGATTGTATACACCTGTGGAAAGGTTGAGGATATGGGGGAGATAAGTCAACCACCTGTGCAGTCCGTGTGTGTACTGGACTATGATGAAGCTCTTCTTACTCTGCTGAAGTTACTGAGAGATGGAACCCAGTCCGATCCTGCTTCTGATATTAAAACAATTTATGTCAATTGGATTATTTGCCTTAGTGAAATATTTCACTGTTGCATAATATTTCAGGAAGACGACAATGACAGTGAGAAACGCACCACAACTGCATCTTCTGATAACTGTGGGACCAGCAGTGGGTCATCAGAGAGTGAAGACTATGGGCGCTTTCAATCGTCTGTTTATCTATCCTTCCTCGGCCCTCGTTCCCACTGATCTAGATAATGAATGACGGGGCGGCAACAATGGGATAGTCTATCCAGTGTTGTTTATAGATCAGTGGGATTAACAAGCCTAAAGGACCGAGCATCGAGGATTGAGGAGGGATGTTGAGAGAGCCCCTATGAGAATGAGCTCAATTTCTCGTGTGATGTCCCAGAGGGAAATGTAGCTTTTACATTAACATCTGAGTGGATAGAGATGATGCAGACACAGGAGGAAGGAAGGCTAAAACACCTTGAGTGGACCGACATCATGGCCAATGGCATCAAGCAGATGTACTGATACTGCAGTTTTGCCTTTAGATGTCACCCTGTGCCACATGACAGATCCTGGGCAGCAACGCCATCTTTTTCAGTGTGAAGGCTTGTATGTGTGTTCCCAACCCTGGGTGGCCGCCTAGATTATTACCTAATCTTAGGCTACCTCTGGTGGCCTTGTCTCCTAAATTCTTTCTGTCCGTCTCACCTGTTAATTACTAGGTTGCTTACACCTGGGGCCTGGCAGGAGGGGCCTATATTGTCTACCTGGTACCACACGGAGACAGACATCCGAGATGCGTGCTTGGTCTTTGTTTGCCGGTCCACCCAGCGTGCTGCTACTACGTAACATGGTGTGCGTCTCCGTTTATGTTTCGGCTTGTGATGGGCCGTTACAAGGCTACTGCATTTTTAAAGAATGCCCTGTGACTGTGACTGTTGAAGTTACTGATACTGATTTAGAAGCTAATGTTCATTTAAAGGGAGGGAAATGTCACCATAATGCCAGTAGCCGCAAAAGGAGGCCACTACGAGCGCTCAAAGCCGAAAGACTGGCGAAACATCGGAAGGGCGAGATGAAACTTCTCAGAGAAGATGGCGGAAATGTCCCCAACAGTTGTGCAGTCTGGCTGCCGTGATGACATTCCAACAACACACGCCATGAGAAATATGGTATGGTATGCCTCTACAGAAAAGGGTGATGATTCCAAGCAGCTGCAGAAGGTGCTCCTACACCCCAGAGGTGTAATAGTGTGGTTCAAGAGAAAAATTTTTTAAAGCAAAATAAACGCACTCTCGAATATAATCTTGTTACTTTATTTATCTTGAAAGCATGAACAAGACGGACGCGTTTCGGCTAACATAAAGTAACAAGATTATATTCGAGATTGCGTTTATTTTGCTTTAAGCTAGTTTTTCTTTTTACGCACCCAAAGACTTGATAAAATTCGGAGTTCGAGCGCATTTGCCTTTCTGATCCAAGAGAAACATAAACATTTTCCACCAAAGGTGTAAGAAGGATATTGTATGCATTGATGCCACTGGTAGTGTCGTAAAGCACACAAATCCAGACCAACCGCCATTTTACATAATACGTATGAGCCGGTTGTCAGAAATCCTGCCGATGGAGGTTCAGCCCCATCTGTGGCAACGTCTGAGGCGTCAGAACACACCACCACATCCATAACACACTCTCTGAGCTCCTTTGGTGTAGATTATGCGAAGACACATAGGTAAACGTCACTTAACAGAGCTTTTGGGGCAACTGCTCTGTCGCTAGTTTGGAGTTTAACACGGTTTTAAACTGGAGTTGGGAGTTGGAGTGTAAAAACCGTGTTAAACTCCAAACTAGCGACAGAGCAATTGCCCCATTATGTTTATGACTGATGGGTCGTTGGTATTAATACACTCTGCAAGGCGAGTCTAGACAGTCTCCTAAAACAATACTACTCTCCTGTGATCAGAAATGGGTCAGTTGTCCAGATCCTTCTACCTATCCACGATATTCCGCAGCCAACAATGGGGGTCGCCATGACACCGAAACGGTTTTATATTTCCGGCGAAGCTGCATTGTATCTATTTTAACGTGACGGTTAACGGTGCTTAACATATCATAACGCATATAAAAGTAAACTTTTCTATTTTATATCGGTTATATATGATGTAGTATATACATGTTGAGGGCAGAATTGTCAACATTTCGAAAGAAATCTAAGTTGAGGCATAATCTAGTTAGCTACGGAGAACGCACATGTTAACAGAATGAACGGAAGTTGAAAACAGTATCGTAACCATCGCAACGATGCATATTTCCGGGTTAAGGAATAAGGTGGATAGCATAGGTGTTTAAGCCACATCATGCGAAAATGCCAGATATGCTAGCAAGAAATAGTACTGTATGTGTATTTGCTGCAATCATTTCAAATTCCTTCATTTAGTTAGTACCAATGCATCCTGTAATTATACGACTTAAACATCTGTAATTTTGTGTTTTTTTTTTTTTTTTTTTGCCAGCTCTTCAAACCACTACACTACTCACCATGTTCATATTTGGGCTCATGTCCCAATCAACAAGTATGGTTGAGCTTGAGGACATTGAAAGTTGTGCTGTGCTGTGCTCTTCTCTAGTCTGAGAAGTGCAGCAGATGTAACCAAGCACTTTGAGCGCGTGCAGCAGAGGCCGCAGGGGACTGATATTATAGGCGCGTTCAAGTTCAACTCCAACTGACCTCTTGCAGCAGCGAGATCTGCCGGTGAAAGCGGGGGCGGCGATACAAACGCGATCTGCAGGGGACTGATATTGAAGGGGCAGACCACACCCCTACTGATGCCAAGTTAGCATGTGACTATACTGTCAAATGAAGGATTTTTAGGAACAATGACGGTGTACACAGACGCCACTGTTTACAACTTTGTCTTTCCCTCTTGTATTTGTTGTCAGGAATGATTTCATACCTCACCTTTTACACAACACTTCAGAGGGGTGGTTAAAAAAGCCCAAATTGATGCTGCTGGGCCTGACAACGACTACTGTCTTCCTGAGTTTGTTTTTAAACTGCTCAGAAATTTCACTGGTCAATCTCCAATATGGACCGGACTCATGCTTGGTACAGCTAGCAGAGTTTTACAAGACAAAATAGTCAAAATGACCCTGATGAAGGCGTAAATCTTTAAGTTCCGAGTGTGCCACGACACTTCTGTTTAAAGACAAAATAGTAACACGTGTTGAACATGTGAAAGTGGACACATAAAGTCATGTACACCAACGTCAATGGCCTAAGCCCAATGTGAGCCCTGATGACTAAAGCCTACCTTACATTGACAGACTTTGCAAAGATTTGGAAAAGATTTTTGAAAGACTACAGTCTAGTCACAGGCCAGTCTCAGATTAGGATTTTGCAAAGACTGTGGGTCACTATTTACAAGACTGCTGCTAGATTCCTTCAAATTATTTCCATCGTGCACTAGGCTACACGTCATCATTAACAGGAACTCACATGATAGCCTACTCATATCAAAGTAATCTTTTCGCGTTTCTGCAGCATTGTTTGATGTGTGACATCACTAACAGATATAGAGTTGTTCTGTCACGTAGAATAGCCGACTAATAAATTATAAGAAAATAAATAACATATCATATAGGCTACAGCTGTCGCCTATTTTGCCCCTTCCTGTATCGTGTTCGACCGAGGTCACTATTGGTTTTTAATGTTCACGTCACTATTTGCATGAGCCACGACTGAAAAGACTTCCGATAATATCAAACATGTTTGATATTGTCGTAATGGCAAAACTAGAAAAAGACTGACTTTGACAGACTTAAACCCACTAAGATTGGCACCTTACACTAAACAATTAAAGGCTGGCTTACATTGCACGATTTTGGTCTTGTTTCTTAAATTTCTCCTTGGGGATCAATAAACTATCTATCTTAGTATCTATCTATTTGTTTTAACAGTCGGCGACTAAATTTCCAAAATCGGTCCCGTCATCTAAATCGTTTAGTGTAAGGTGCCAATCAATTCCTGCTTCAGTCCTGCTACACCAAATGACTGCATGTTATATCTTTCTAATTTTGCTGTATGCGGACTCTTGTCTCCCTGCATCTCCTGCATCCTCCTCTGGCCCAATGTTGTTTCTTATCTCACAGGGAACCTGGAAAGACATGACGCTGGACCGCTGTATACCCAGTTGGGAAGAAGGTGCAGACACACCGGTAAAACATCTACACAGGTGAGGCAAACACGACAAAACGCTATGCATGTGTGCAGAGTAGTTTCTGTTTTCAGAAGGTGGCTGGCGGTGTGTGTGTGTCTTGCAACGGCTGAGTGTCTTTGCCTGTTTCTCAGAATTACACACAACATAATGAAACCCAGGGTATCATGGAGAAAAGCCAGTGGACCTGAAAAATGTAAGATTCCCAAAGGAGACGTTCACCAGACTAGACGACTTCGTACTATGAAGACGCCGATAAGGCCTCGTACAGGGAGTAAAAGTTCAACAACATATCTGTGCCAACCATGTATTTAAATCAGCTGATTCTAATTAAGTCTTCAGCCAGGGTGTGTGCAGCTAATTGATGAGATCACCTGTGCTCAGGTAGAACCAAAACCTGGTCGGACTTTTACTTTCTGAAGCTGGAGTTTTCCACCTCTGGCTTTTGCTATTTCCACTTATCAGTGACTGTCACACCAGCCTCACATGGTTCCTCTGTTCCGGGCTCCAGTCCCTGGATCTACTCCAGTCCAGGTTCCAGCTCCAGGTGCAGGTCTTGTCCGTTCAGCCTCTCCTGGGTTTTAGTAGCAGTCACCTGTATCCAGTTTGCTCGTTATGTTTGCATTTTAGTGCTTGTCTTCTCGGTTGTCTTTGTGTGATATTCTCTGTTCTATGGAAGACACCGTTCAAGCTCTAGTCCAGTCTTTGTTTTTTTCTACACTGTGTCGTTCCGTTGTTTGCCCATCGTGGCCTTCTGATTTTGAAAATTAAAGAAGCCTTGAGCAATTGCGTCTCCATTCTCTTGTTCCTGGTTTCCTTGTGTGATAGTGACTGGCTTGTTTGCCTAATTTTTAAATCCGAGGTACCTTCATTACTGTTTATTGTTGTACAATTTTCCAGATTTACAATAGATTCTGGAGGTCATCACACTCAATCAGGGAGCCCACTTCATACAAATGACATTATACGGTGGAAGTGTTTGAAAGAGAAAGCAGCTACAAACATGGAGAATAAGGAGAAATCTGCCAGACTGCATATTCATGGGTTTCATAAGGTCCCTTTCCACAGGTGTATTAATCAAGCTCCATGCAGTCTGCATGGATAATCACGGTGCTTGATTTTATACACCTGTGA
Source organism: Sardina pilchardus (assembly GCF_963854185.1). Lineage (NCBI taxonomy): Eukaryota > Metazoa > Chordata > Actinopteri > Clupeiformes > Clupeidae > Sardina > Sardina pilchardus. The sequence goes on from NC_084994.1 coordinate 10,647,732, forward strand.
AAAGGGACCTGATGAAATCCATGAATACGGAAAACACGAGACGATGGTCATCAGCTATGGGCTACAACAACGTGTTTCTGGAGTGAGAGTGAGACTGTATCACTAGCTCATATCGAGAAGAATGTATCTGACACGAATTCCGGCACATTGACTGCTTGGATTCATACTGCAATGGAGGCTGCACTAAGGCCCCATTCTGACATACACGAGTATCGTGAAAAACGGAGATATGAGCTTGTTTGTGCCTTTCGTGTACAGTGATCCTTCGTTTTATCGCGGGGGTTACGTTCCAAAAATAACCCGTGATAAGTAAAATCTGTGAAGTAGTAGCTTTATTTATTTTTTTTTTTTTTACAATTATTATAGATGTTTAAGGCTGTAAAACCCCTCAAAAACTTTATACACTTTTCTCAGACAGGTATTAACATTTGCTCACATTTTCTCTGGTTTAAATACTCTCAAAGTTTAAACCTTCATAGAAACAGGCTATTAGAGGTTTCATACTGGTGGCGGCACATTGGCAGTCAATTTTACGCCGGGAATATTCGATCCTGTACACTTATTGCCCTCCAGCGTATCTTGGCGGTCAATGTGCCGTGTGAGGTGGGCGAAGATGTCGATTACACTACATTTCGTCCAACCCACCACCAGAGATTTAAAATCTGACTGATCAAACGCAGCAATAGCAGAGACGGCATATGGGCAATTCCATATCAGTTGGAACAGGTCCGACACCATGGTCCTCAGTTTTTCCTGATTTTTGGTGCACATGTTCCTCCATGTCTCATTAGAAGAAAACCAAAATTTTAGCTTGTTATCTTGTATCTAGCAATGAAAAAAAAAAACAGTTTTTGTTCTGTTATGGTCATGAATGGCTAGCACTCACAGTTTTAAAACTCTACATATATATAGTCCATGAGTAAGAGAACATGTTGACAAAAAATTGAGAATGTTAGTTTTCGTATTTCGAGGCTATGAGCCTTCAAAGTTGGCCAAAATGATTTGACATGGAACTACATTCTCATCTGGCGTAATAATCAAGGCAACTTGCAGCTACTGGCACTACTACTGCTTGATGTCTATGGGGACTATTTTCAGATGCTGCGTACGATATTACTGCGCCTATGGTACGTTTGCAAGTTGCCTTGATTGTTACGCCAGATGAGAGTGTAGTTCCATGTCAAATCAGCCTAGAAAAACGCCAGGTTTCATTTTCAGTTGGTCTTATTGCACTTTCTAACTTGAAAGGAGACACGTTTTAAATGGGAAAATTATCAGAAATCTTAGTCACTTTCAAACATGAAGCTAGCAGGCGAGAAGCTAATGGTCTAATCCGATTCAGTGATCTATGCTAGGCTGAAGCTAAAAGTTGTATCGCCAGACTCACAGAATGGCTGGATGAACGGGAACAAGGTAAATATCGATTGTTTTGCTCGAGGGGAGGTGGAAAATTATGGAGTTTCGTTTGTGCCAAAAAGTTCAAACAATACTTTTTCAAATTCAAACAAAAATCAATTAATCAAAATACCAAATACAAAATCTAAACAAAAAAAATAAAGTCGAAAAAAAAAATCTAAACTCGCAAACAAATTATTTGTGTAGTTGCAAAAAAAAACTGTTTGAATAACTTGTCTTTTGGTTTACAATAACAACAGTCATTTGCAGCGACATCATTCGTTTGTTTGCTCCTGGCTTTTTCAGTTTCGATTCTGGCTCTCGCGTTTGCGCTGCCTGTTTCTTTGCTTGCGATTCTGGCACAAACTTCACATGTGGGTGGGTGTCTGTGGGGTGCATTCCTATTGGCTGATGCGTTTTGACTGACAGCTTTACTATGGATTCAAGCGCAAGAGCTACCCACCTCCCCCCCAGGTAGTGGTGCAACGCTCTTTTTGGCCACTATGTACAGGTATATGCGATGTGGCGCTATTGAGCACAGTATGTCAACCGCCATATGAAGAAGAAGAAGATATTGACCACAGTAAGTAGTTCCGTGGAGCTAGCTACACCAAAGCCATCGATGGGCTACACGCGTTATGGACTCAAAACAATGGGTTTTCCTCACTACTCATTAACCCAAGGTAAGAAGTGTAATCTAATTTGTTATGGGTCTAATTTTCACGTTTATGTGGGATGTTATGGCGTAGTTGTTACAATACTGACGCTGGTTTTAAGGTATCAGATGGCTATCTTAGCATCGTAGGTTTGTCCACATACAAACGAGGCTTTTGATGAAATGTCGCACTACAGTAGCCTAAATTATGAATTCATACCATGTATTTATTTGTTCAGAAGTATATTGTTAATGTCCTCGCGTTATATAAGCGTATGTGTCCGATTATGTCATGAAATATCGCTATGTTGTCAACGGTAGTCTAGCATAGTATGAGCGCGATGGTGCGATCTATCTGTGGTCAGTTCATCAATGGCCCTGGCGATCTCTGGAGGTCCACTCTTTGTGAACGTTTGGAGACCACAGACATAGTGTAACCTTAGTTAGAGTATTGGTTCATTTGCCTGAGAAAGACCCAAGGGTCGAAACGTTACTTTTTGTAAACATGGGAGCTCAAGCAGTGTTGCCAACGTTACCTTCTTCTGTTACATCTCCCCAGGAAATGTTATTAAGCACTGTGACCAGCTCTGTCTTTTGATTAGTACATGTCTCATGTCTTTTGCTTGTGCTTGTGTGCTTGTGCAGAACAACTCATCGTGATGGAGCACCTGTACTCCCTGATACAGCAGGATCTGAGGGGATTCCTCAGACAGGACGCAGATGTGGATTGACAACATCCTGCAGTTTGACCTGTTCAACCGACCTCTTCTCTGTCCCATACACACCACACAGTCTTTGGTCAACCTCTGCTTCATTGCCATCACAACCATCGGTCCCTGTTTCATCTGCAGCACAACACAGCACAGCTGACGGCCTCTTCTCCATCTGCAGCACAGCACCACACACCAGACAGAGTCCGCTGCGTCTTTCACACACCTGGTGGATCCTATTGTGTGCCTCACATACCTGAGAGACTCTGCTCCACAGTACCTGCAGGCTCTGCCCTGCCCCACCCCTCGCACACCCGATGGACCTAGCTGTGTCCCTCACATACACAATGCGCTGTACCCCATCCCTCACACACCCAACAGATCCTGTTGTGTCTCTAACACACAGAGCAGGCTTTGCCCAGCCCCTCAGGGTGGCTCTGAAATCTGTGGCTTTCACACTCCCAACAGACGCTGCTCTCTCCCTCACACACCCGGCTGGCTCTGCCCGGTCCGTTGCACACCTGCAGACTTCCAGCCGCCACAAACCCAGCTCACCCTTCTCCTGCTGTGTCCTTTACAAACCAAAAAACACAGCTATGCTCCGCACATGACTAGCTGACTCTGCCTGGTCCCTTGCACACCCAGTGGACGTGGACACTGTTGTGACTGTTGATATTGCTGTTATTGTTGATATACATAGGTTTCTCGTTTACCAACTATACTGGCTGCGCGCGCATCCGAGAGGCAGAAAATGCCAAGCTACATTAGAAAGTTACCAAGTAGTTGGATGTTAAGAATGGTAAGCTTATATGCTATGATTAATTAAGCAATGAAAAAGTGATGTTACCTTCCAAAAAAATGTATTTATTCAGTCAGAGTTCCCAAAAGTACAGCTTGATGATGGTATTGACAAACATACTGGGAAGGCAGAGCGCCGAAACGCGTCTGTGTGAATAAATGGTGATTGCTTATGCATAGTGCGGCCTGTTCTCTTGTTTTCATTGACAAACATAGCACATCAGTTATGAAACCATGCTGTGTGATGGATGTATATCAGGTTTATGTAACAACAGGCCACATTTAATTTTATGTGTTTGACTTCATGGCGGGCCACATGAAACAGAGCAGAGGGCCGCATGTGGCCCCTGGGCCTTAGTTTGCCCACCCCTGTTGTAGTAGCATGTCAATAAATTAGTTTATCCAATCATATGAAAGGTGTTTTGACAAGGCCCTGCCTTCTGAAATACATTTCCAATGGAGTAGTTCCAGATGAATGTGAGGAGCTAGGTGGAACGAAATTCAAGTGGTGAGTCAGGTTAACATACAGTAAGTAGTATGTAGTAAGTAGTACAATTTTATTGTTCTTTATTCAAAACAACACTTATTCTAATAAAGTTAAACTGCAGGATGTTGTCAATCCACATCTGCGTCCTGTCTGAGGAATCCCCTCAGATCCTGCTGTATCAGGGAGTACAGGTGCTCCATCACGATGAGTTGTTCTGCACAAACACACAAGCACAAGCAAAAGACAAATTACATGTACTAATCAAAAGACAGAGCTGGTCACAGTGCTTAATTACATTTCCTGGGGAGATGTAACAGAAGAAGGTAACGTTGGCAACACTGCTTGAGCTCCCATGTTTACAAAAAGTAACGTTTCGACCCTTGGGTCTTTCTCAGGCAAATGAACCAATACTCTAACTAAGGTTACACTATGTCTGTGGTCTCCAAACGTTCACAAAGAGTGGACCTCCAGAGATCGCCAGGGCCATTGATGAACTGACCACAGATAGATCGCACCATCGCGCTCATACTATGCTAGACTACCGTTGACAACATAGCGATATTTCATGACATAATCGGACACATACGCTTATATAACGCGAGGACATTAACAATATACTTCTGAACAAATAAATACATGGTATGAATTCATAATTTAGGCTACTGTAGTGCGACATTTCATCAAAAGCCTCGTTTGTATGTGGACAAACCTACGATGCTAAGATAGCCATCTGATACCTTAAAACCAGCGTCAGTATTGTAACAACTACGCCATAACATCCCACATAAACGTGAAAATTAGACCCATAACAAATTAGATTACACTTCTTACCTTGGGTTAATGAGTAGTGAGGAAAACCCATTGTTTTGAGTCCATAACGCGTGTAGCCCATCGATGGCTTTGGTGTAGCTAGCTCCACGGAACTACTTACTGTGGTCAATATCTTCTTCTTCTTCATATGGCGGTTGACATACTGTGCTCAATAGCGCCACATCGCATATACCTGTACATAGTGGCCAAAAAGAGCGTTGCACCACTACCTGGGGGGGAGGTGGGTAGCTCTTGCGCTTGAATCCATAGTAAAGCTGTCAGTCAAAACGCATCAGCCAATAGGAATGCACCCCACAGACACCCACCCACATGTGAAGTTTGTGCCAGAATCGCAAGCAAAGAAACAGGCAGCGCAAACGCGAGAGCCAGAATCGAAACTGAAAAAGCCAGGAGCAAACAAACGAATGATGTCGCTGCAAATGACTGTTGTTATTGTAAACCAAAAGACAAGTTATTCAAACAGTTTTTTTTTGCAACTACACAAATAATTTGTTTGCGAGTTTAGATTTTTTTTTTCGACTTTATTTTTTTTGTTTAGATTTTGTATTTGGTATTTTGATTAATTGATTTTTGTTTGAATTTGAAAAAGTATTGTTTGAACTTTTTGGCACAAACGAAACTCCATAGAAAATGAGCGTATTTCCAAAAATGGCGGAATATCCCTTTAAGGGATCACTAAAGAGTAAAAATGGGATACAACATTTTTATCCTATTCTCAGGATGGCATTCTGATCCCTCAAACAGAAAAAAATGGGTTTACACCCCATATTGTCCTTCTAAGAGGTTCATACAAATCAAACCAACACCTCCTTCAGCCAAGACTATTTTTCATTTTTTCTAACTTCAGACATGTGCTGTGGGGATATTAAAATGGACAGGTTGGATCTACCACATTCACATGATCTACAAAGTGCCACACTATTGCAGAAAAAAAGAAATGTTGGATTTGCATTTCATCTTGTCCTTGGAAAAAGGCAATAAAAGTGGCATTTTTAGGAAAAAACGCCATTTTGGCCAACTTTGAAGGCTCATAGCCTCGAAATACGAAAACTAACATTCTCAATTTTTTGTCAACATGTTCTCTTACTCATGGACTATATATATGTAGATTTTTAAAACTGTGAGTGCTAGCCATTCATGACCATAACAGAACAAAAACAGTTTTTGTTTTTCATTGCTTTCAAAACAAATATGGGTTTGTTTCGATGAATAAGTCTCCAATGGTGGGAAGGACTGTAATTCCTTTATGATTTTGGACAACAACACAGGGTACTGCCCCAGTGTTCAAATTTTTAGAAAATAATATGGTAGCCTTAAGAGAGGAGAGGGGTTTAAAAAAAGTGGTGCTCATTAAATACAAGAATTTTCAGCCTTTTTTTAGGACGCGTCTAACCACATTTGAAGAGCCATATCTCAGAAACTAAACAAGATACCTAGCTAAAATTTTGGTTTTCTTCTAATGAGACATGGAGGAACATTTGGACCAAAAATCAGGAAAAACTGAGGACCATGGTGTCGGACCTGTTCCAACTGATATGGAATTACCCATATGACAATGGTTTAAATCCACAAAACTTGCAGTCATTTAACGTTGACTAGCACAGAATGCAATCGGTTGTCATGGACTATCCTCCATCGATAAATTAACTCCTACTTGTCAGTCCTATCAAGCTTTTACAAGATCACACATTACAACTGATACTAGCCACATGCCATTTAGAGGCTAGACAGCGAATATAGCTAAACATAAGGACAATATAACTCTTACCTTTATGGTCTACAATGTATCTGTTGTCCCAGCAGGTGAAAGATAGGCAGGCCCATCCACAAGGATTAGGCCTTCACTATGGTCCACCTGGCCAGTATTCATCCTTTCCAAGAGGTCCATCTCCGCAACCACCATTCTTTCATGGCCTACATGTAGGTCCTTCTCGACCTTATCAATAACGGCAAATACAGCTGCAAGAGCAACCATCATTCTTAAGAGATGTAGAAGATCTAAGTAAAGAGAGGTCACAGTTTACATTTCTTGATCAGTGAGGAAAGTGAAGATTTATTTGTCCATACGTTTTGTATTTCATTATGAGATCTTTTACTTTGTCATGAAGAATGTCATTTTAATTACATAGAACAAAGAGAGATGCAGCCTGCCTCCAAAAAGCACTTTAAGTTTAAGTAAAAGGGTATATAAATTAGATCATTTCTAATTTCATAATGTACTACATATTCTGTTTGTCTTTTTTCTTTTTAATGAAACTCCCTCCTTTTTGATGAAGACAAATCAACCTTTTCTTCAGAAAAGAGAAGAAAAATAAATTGAATTGCAAAATTCTAATGTGTCATCAATATTTTAAAAGGAAAAGGCTAATAGGGTGCTTGAAAATACTGTGTGAGGGCTTCCCCAACTCTCAGTGGTGTGCATGGTGCCGTGGTCAACGTCGTGGTAAGTGTGGTCAGGTTGTGGTGCGTGAGCCCCCTGGCCACACTCTGGATCAGCATCATTGTACACCTCCCCCTGAACTTCACAAATGTTGTCAAGTACACAACATGCAATGACCACTGACGGGGGCATTCATGATGTCCACATCAAGCCTCTTGGCCTGGCAGCACCAGCGACCCTTCAGCCTACCGAATGCACATTCAATAGTCACTCTGGCTCTGCTCAAGCTGAAGTTGAATTGCTGCTGGGGTTGGGTAAGGTTGCCCGTGTCTGGATAACCCTTCATGATCCAGCTCCGCAAAGGGTAAGCAGGATCACCCAGAAGCATTATGGGCACCTCTATCCCACAGATCAATTCTGTGACCTGATAATATCAATTAACCCATTAATATATGTAACACAGGTGGCAGTGCATGCCATAACTTGTAACATACAGACTTACAGGTGGAAAGAGAACACCCCGCTCTGCCTTTGAAAAAATCACCGAATTCCGCAGCACTCTGCAGTCATGGACACTGCCTGGCCATCCAACGGTGATGTTCAAAAATCTGAAGGGTGTTTCCAGCATTTTAAGCATGTTAAGAGGATAAATCAGAAAATGTGCAAGCAAAATATAATTATTTCCTGAAATAGGCTAAATGCTTAGGCTAATAATTATATTTATACATATACATATAGGAACTAACAATTTCACTGCATTCTTTACATCAGTAATCATATTCATGTGACAAACTTCCTTGTGCCAACTTCCTTGTGTTTTCACTAATTTTCGGTTAAATTGGGTTAAATGCAGAGAACTGAATTTCCCTCACGGGATCAAAAAAGTATATGTTCTATTCTTGACAGACGTGACGTAGGCGTGGCTTGTCTGAACTGTCAAGTGAACACCCGTGTTCTATTCCCCACTGGCATAGCGCCTTTTATTTCTAATTGAAATGCAGCACAATGTTTGTGTGTTGTAGAGTTTGTAGCCTATTATCCTGTACTGGTGATCTGAAACAGCTTAGAGGATAACAGAATGCCACCCTTTACGATTGAAATAATCGGTGTGATTGTCTGATGGGGCGCTAATGGGAATATGACTCCCGTCTATTGTTCCACCGCACTGGGGGAAGCTAGCCTGGCTAGCGCCTACCACTTCTCAAATGAGACGTGGTCTGGCAACCAGACGTTCATTTTCTCCTATCTGAAAAAATGCCCAGATCCGTTCATTGGGCGCCACGAATGTCTATCAAATGCGTCTGTGCATTGCTCATCATGGTCTTGCTTTCTGCCCTGTTCTGTGATTGGTCGCCAACATCAGGCGATCAAATGTGGGCGTTAGTTTCCAGACTGCCTTAGCAGCGTGAAAGAAATCACCGTGCAAGGCAGTATTGGGAACACCCAGGCTAGGGGGGAAGCCCCATGTTGACCTGAAACCTCTCACGATCTCCTCCAGATGAGGCCCAGTACGGAATTTTATGAAATCGTGCCGGAGAGAGGATAAAGCTCTGCATACTTTGTGTACGATAACACAGACAGTTGACTTCCAAAGCCCGAACTGATGTGCCAGGGTTCGGTATCCACAGCCTGTGGCAAGCCACCACAATGCCACCGCAACTCTCTTCTCAACAGAGACTGACTGCCGAAATTGAGTGTCTTTGCGCGCGATGTGAGGCCACAGTATATCACAAATCTGACGGAATGTTGCCTCGCGCATTCGGAAATTTGACAGCCACATGTCAAATATCACTGAAAGATCCAACAACACGATCCCACCAATCACAACTACGTTGCCTGCACCATCCCTCCCGTTGCTGTGTCATGCGCGTTGACATCGCTGCAAAGAAAAAAACTCGAATATAGTAGTCTCCTCCGTTTCTGACGCTTTCTCAAAAACTGTTTTAAGGTACAGTCAAAGGTATTTGCGCCGCGGCTACGCCTAATCAGTTGGAAAATATCAAAAATCCATTTCATCCATGACGACATGGTTGTGTGCAACTCTACCTAATGAATCCAGGTGTGTGTAATTTATATCGGATCTGAGCATTGCACGCCAAGATCGGATGTGATCACTTGCAATATGCAATGAGAACAGTCAGTCAGAAAGATCAGGTTCTGATCGGATATGCAAGACATCGGATTTCAACTGCCAGTGTGAACTAAGCCTTAATCCCGTCACAAAATGTTTGACTCCCTCACCTGTTGCCATCCTCTCAGTCATTTCATTGGAGACCTTAAGGTGGATTTTCCCTTGCGAGTCTTCGATGTGTATTATTTGCTCCGTGTTTGTCTAGGTTGGGCTCGGTGGCCCTTTATATAGGCCCAAAGGTCGTTTGAAAAAGTACATGCCGAAAGTAATGACACCTGTTCCAATTGACACCCTATGAAGAAGCTGAGGAAATGACTGTAATTTGTTACTACTATTCTTATGATAAAGGAAAGTAATTCTACCCAAAGCCTACCTTACACTGACAGACTTTGACAAGATTTCGAAAAGATTCTTGAAAGACTGTAGTCTTTTAACTAAAGCCTACCTTACACTGATAAGATTTGGGAAAGAGTCTTCAAAGATTGTAGTCTTTTCACTAATGCCCCTCATTCAAACTTTACTCAAAAGACTACAGTCTTTTAAGAATATTTTCCAAATCTTGCCAGTGTAAGGTAGGCTTAATGCACCTCATTCAAGCTTTCCTCAAAAGACTACAATCTTTCAAGAATCTTTCCCAAAACTTGTCGAAGTCTGTCAGTGTAAGGTAGGCTTAAGATATAGTTAAAACACTGCATTTAATCTTTGTAGTTTTATCTATCACCACCACACTACACATGTAATCTTCTATCTATCTATAAATGCAAGGAACGTCTGTCTGTGTGTCACTGTCTGTTTCACGCATTACTCTCGAACCACTCATCTGACTGCTCTCAAATTTGGTGGGTGTCATCCAAATGGCAAGGGTGTATGCAGTGCCAAAGTTTTTTGGCTTCTTTTCAAGTGATGTGGGGAAAGAGAGCTGCTTTTGTTTTGACAGATGGCCCATTGACAGTCACCAGTGACAGTGGGGAGGGGGCAGTTATAGGTGTGACCCACCCATCTAATCTGTATTCACCTGAAACATCACTTTTTTCCAATTAGTGGTGAAACCACCAAATATCTCTGAATGTTTTATTATTATTATTATTATTTTTTTTTTACTTTTATGTAATCAGTAAACGTCTTGGCCATTATTTAAAATGTGTTTTTTATATAAAGTTTGAAGACGTTTGAAAATAAGAGTTTGTAAGGTTGTGTTTACACCATACTAATGTCTTTACATTCACTTCGCTCTGATTTTCTTATTGCTGAGGATTTTTAGATTATAACCATATGTGTCACTTTTGCATGGATGTTTTCAGTTTAGACAAAAATCTTAAAAAATATAAGGTTGTAGCAAACTACCTCAAAGCGTCTGAAAGGCCTTGGACCTGGAAGTGTTAATGCAAGTTTTTGAATGGTTTATAGTATCTAAGGCTCTGAATACGGCAAAACATTTGGCTCGCAGTTACGCAAAACTCAAATTTGATGGTTGATGGTTTATCAAAATAAAGACAGTGTAAAATATCCTGTATTCTTTGTATATTGTCTATTTATTGCTGGGTCGTTTTAGTGGTCTGAACTAACATATTTGCAGGTCGTCATTGGGGTGCTCTAAACATATAGGCCCTACTCTAAAGTAAATATGGAACCTGTCTTTGTACATGACTCCATCTATCCTACTCTTTACCCTTAATTTCACACCTCCGTCCCACCCCCAACTCAACCTCCATCCACCCCCATCCACACTCCACCCCCAACTCAACCTCCATCCACCCCCATCCACACCCCACCCCCAACTCAACCTCCATCCACCCCCATCCACACCCCACCCCCAACTCAACCTCCATCCACCCCCATCCACACCCCACCCCCAACTCAACCTCCATCCAGCCCCATCCACACCCCACCCCCAACTCAACCTCCATCCAGCCCCATCCACACCCCACCCCCAACTCAACCTCCATCCACCCCCATCCATACCCCACCCCCAACCCAACCTCCATCCACCCCCATCCACACCCCACCCCCAACTCAACCTCCATCCAGCCCCATCCACACCCCACCCCCAACTCAACCTCCATCCAGCCCCATCCACACCCCACCCCCAACTCAACCTCCATCCAGCCCCATCCACACTCCACCCCCAACTCAACCTCCATCCAGCCCCATCCACACCCCACCCCCAACTCAACCTCCATCCAGCCCCATCCACACGTCTTTGTGGAGAGTCAGCAGGTGGCCACGCCCACTGGAGGCTAAATCATTCTAATTAGCATAATAAAGGCTCCTGTCACCGATTGGCTGGATTGTTCAAATAGGTCAGACAGGAGGCATTATATATAATCCCACTTTCTGAGGATTTTAAATCTCTTCAATTCATGTAATGTTTGGCTGGATCTGTTTTAGAATTTAGAGTTGGAGTCTGAAATGTCTGAACCAACACCGCTGCCTATGCCAGTGAAGAAAATAAAAGAAGAAGATGTTGATGATTTCCTTCAAGAGTACCTGTTTGGTGTTCAAAAAGTGGAAGAAGACCCTGAACTGGATTGTGACTGCAAGACCTTCAACTGCAAAGAAGAAAAGTCTCCTATGATGGAAATTACGAAGGAAGAATCTGAGTGCAAGAACTTCAACTGCAAAGAAGAAAAGTCTCCAATGATGGAAATTAAGGAGGAAGAATCTGATTCAAGAGAAGATCATCAGAAAGACTCTTTTCCTACAGGTAGGTTGTAAATTATTGTTTGAAATGTGGAAATCATGAACAAAAAACAAAACCATTTGTACATACAAATATTATACTTATTCTATAATGTAGGCTATAATATGTAAGAAATGTAAATCTTATTATAATTATTTGATTGTTCAAATGTTCTACCATACTTATTTTGCCAATCAACACAGATGAGACAAGACATACTGCAGTAAAGGCACATCATTGTACTGAGTGTGGAAAAACCTTCTGTAGGATGAGTAATCTCAAGACACACCTGAGGATCCACACAGGAGAAAAGCCATATCAGTGCTCTGACTGTGGAAAGGCCTTTAGTCAAAGATGGAATCTAACTAAACACCTGAAGGCCCACACAGGAGAAAAGCCATATCAATGCTCTGACTGTGGAAAGACATTTAGTCTAAGATGGAATCTAATGCAACACAAGAGGATCCACAAGGGAGAAAAGCCATATCTGTGCCCTGAGTGTGGAAAAACCTTCTGTAGGATGAGTAATCTCAAGACACACCTGAGGATCCACACAGGAGAAAAGCCATATCAATGCTCTGACTGTGGAAAGGCCTTTAGTCAAAGATGGAATCTAACTAAACACCTGAAGGCCCACACAGGAGAAAAGCCATATCAATGCTCTGACTGTGGAAAGACATTTAGTCTAAGATGGAATCTAATGCAACACAAGAGGATCCACAAGGGAGAAAAGCCATATCTGTGCCCTGACTGTGGAAAGGCCTTCAGTCAAAGGTCTCATGTAAAGGAACACCAGAGGATCCACACAGGAAAAAAGCTGTATCAGTGCTCCGACTGTGGAAAGACCTTTAGTCAAACATCTAATCTCCAGAGACACCAGATTATCCACACAGGAGAAAAGCCGTATCAGTGTACTACATGTGGGAAGAGTTTCAAGACTAAAGATCACCTCATACGTCATCAACACACTCATACAGGAGAAAAGCCATATCAGTGCACTGACTGTGGAAAGTCCTTTCGTCATAGGTCTCATCTAAAGCAACACCAGAGGGTCCACACAGGAGAGAAGCCGTATAAGTGCTCTGACTGTGGAAAGGCCTTTAGTCAAATGCATTGTCTCCACATACACCAGATGATCCACACAGGAGAAAAGCCATATCAGTGTACTACATGTGGGAAGAGTTTCAAGACTAGGGCCGAATTCAACACCCATCAGCGCACACATACAGGAGAAAAGCCATATCAGTGCTCTGACTGTGGAAAGGCCTTTCGTCAAAAGTGTAATCTAAAGGAACACCAGAGGATCCACACAGGAGAGAAGCCGTATCAGTGTATGACATGTGGTATGAGTTTCAAGACTAAGGATCACCTCATACGTCATCAACACACTCATACAGGAGAAAAGCCATATCAGTGCTCTGACTGTGGAAAGGCCTTTAGTCATAGGTCTTATCTAAAGCAACACCAGATGGTCCACACAGGAGAGAAGCCGTATCAGTGCTCTGACTGTGGAAAGGCCTTTAGGCAAAGGTGTAATCTAAAGGAACACCAGAGGATCCACACAGGAGAAAAGCCATATCCTTGTATGACATGTGGTAAGAGTTTCAGTCAGAGCTCAAATCTTAAGACCCATCAGAAATTACACACTGGAGCTAAACATTAATTAAGTATATATACTTCATTGATCCTGTGAGGGAAATTCGGCCTCTGCATGTATCCCAATTTGTGAATTAGTGAACACACGGCATGCCGTGGATATGCAGGGAGGTGAAGCACACACCAACCCAGAGCAGTGAGCTGCCTGCCCAACAGCGGCGCTCGGGGAGCAGTGAAGGATTACGTGCCTTGCTCAAGGGCACTTCAGCCGTGGACTGGTCGGGGAACGAACAGGCAATCCTCCAGTTACAAGCTCAAAGCCCTAACCAGTAAGGCATGTCTGTCCCCATTAGCAATTAGCAATACTGATTTGACTGAAAAGGTATTTTAATCAAATTGAAAGTCAAGGTTTACTAAAGTATGCATATGCACACAAACTGGTGAACATGCATGTTGGTGTTTTTGGTTTAGGAAGTCTTTGAATCAACTGTTTAATCTTCTTCCACATGAGTTCAGCAAAGGTGACAAGAATTTGCATTAGCCTAAAATATTTTCACACTCCAAATGAGCCATACTTGTCATTTGTTGTTAAATAAGTTAAATCAGCGCAATTAAAAAGTTCTCATGAGATCACACATACTGGATACAAATGCAACAAGAATGTAAGTTTCAAAAACTCTTGCAAATGTCACTTTATTTGATAATGTGTAAATGATATTCTGTCATTATAAATAAAGTACTGAATACGTTCAAAGCAACAGCGCATGACTATCTCAGTTACAAGGTATCTCATAATGGCAGTTTGAACAAATCAATTTATATATTTTTTACAACAAATGGTTCGTTCAGACAAATATTCACAAAAAGAAATGTGGAATTTAAAAAAAATGTCTTCTGTTGTTGTGCAAATGATAATGTCATTTGTGAAGTTGGAGCAAAAATAAAGTCACATTTGAATGCACACAAAATAAACTCAGACATAACATCTATAAACTAGAAATGCAATTCCAAGGAATTACCAGTGCATGAAAATGCAAAAATAGATAGATAATGTAGATATGGTTACTAAGGTGTAGCTAGGGTAAACATGGTGGTTGCATAGTTTACAGAGTTGATAGTGTGAAGGTAGACAGTTTAAAGATGCAACGTTCCAGTTCTAACTTAACTAATGATTTCTATTCATGTTAAAATGTTGATTAGCTAACTTAGCTAATGATTTCTAGCAGTTACGCTAAAAATGCTTATTATGCTAGCAATGCTAACATTACTAACAATGCTAACCAGGTTGATTAGCTAACTTAACCGATGATTTCTAGCAGTAATGCTAACTATGCTAAAAATGCTAAATTTGCTAACAATGCTAACCAGGTTGATTAGCTAACTTAGTTGATGATTTTTTGCAGTTATGCTAAAAATGCTAACTATGCTAACAATGCTAACCATGCTAACTAGCTAACTTGCTAGTGAGGATTTTTATTTTGAAACATTTGTTGCTAGGGTATCCATGGTGGCCACTATCAGGAAACAAGAAGTTACTGCAGTATAATCATGTTGGTTATTATGGAAACGGTCATAAACACTTAATTTTAATAGTTGCTATGTTGGTTGCTAGGTACATGGAGGTTTCATGAAGTTGACTGGAGGCATAGTGGATGATAACTGACAGTTAGAATGGTTGAACAGTTCAATAGTTGAGTAGTTTCAGTGGTTAAATGATTTAATAGTGTATTATTGCAGTGAGGACCTTTATTTTGAAACAGTTGTGGACAGAGGAAGTAGTGAAACAGGACATATAAACGCTGCTTGAGAGGGACCCACAGTAAATACTTTAAAAGTTGTATATAGTCTAATTAATGTTGATAGACAGAATGTTTAATGGATGTTGATAGGCAGATTGTTTAATAGATATTGATTGACAGTTTAATGGGTGGATGAGTGAATGGTCTGAAGAAGATGAATGGATAGAAGGTTGGATGGAATGTGCCTTATATTCTTGTTAAGAGAGACACTGATACAGCTCTCTGAGAGTAGTTGACACAGGTGTAATCAATTTAACTGGCTAGTCTTAAGAGAGCCAGTGTACTCTTAAAGCCTGAGACAGAGTAAATAATTTAAAAGTTGAATGTAGATAGTCTAATTAATGTTGATAGACAGAGAGTTTAATGGATGTTGATAGACAGATTGTTTAATGGATGTTGATAGACAGTTTAATGGGTGGATGAGTGAATGGTCTGAAGAAGATGAATGGATAGAATGTTGGATGGAATGTGCCTTATATTCTTGTAGAATGGAGAGACACAGCTCTCTACTGAGAGTAGTGGATACAGATACAGGTGTAATCAATTAACTGGCTAGTCTTAAGAGAGCCAGCCTGAGACACAGTAGATTGTTTAAAAGTTGAATGTAGAGCGTCTAATTGATGTTGATAGGCAGACTGTTTAGAATGGGTGGATGAGTAAATGGTTTGAAGATGATGAATGGATAGAAAGTTGGATGGAATTAGGAAGACTTATGTTGATACAGTTGATACAGGGGAACAGAAAATGTAGTCTCAAGAGAGCCAGTGTTTGTTTAATGCCTGAGAGAGAGAGAGAGCTGCTGCACCTGGACTGGCCACCTGGCGTAACATTCTAATTGCTGCCGTGATGTCATAATGAGCAATGTTAAGTCTATGGGGAAATTTTTAATAGTTTTTAATTTATAGTTTAAAAAGTATAAAAGTTACAAAGTTGAAAAATACATTGCACAGGTCTCCTTAGTAAGACCTACGTAGCAAAGTTTGAATCAAGTTTCTACGTTAAACGGTTCAAGCTGAATAGCGAGCGTTAGAAGAAGTTGGAATAATAAGAAACCTAGGAAGAACAGTACAGTGCATTTTCATGCACTGTAATGATCTTGAAATGAGGGAATGACACAAACAAGAAGTGTGAAAAGCTGTAAGGAACACAGGAGGCTTCTTTGTTGGGTACCCAAACCCTCCACCCAATCACGTTTCATCTCACATCCCCCCTCACTTCACTTACTTTGAGGCAAGTTGACCTAGGGCCATGTCCACCAATTAAATAGCCTGTTTTATTTTTCTAGTCATTCATTGGTTGATGGCTTATCAAAATAAAGACGATGTAAAATATGCTGTATTCTTTATAGATTAATTTATTGCTGGGTCGTTGTAGTGGACTGAACTCACATATTTGCAGATCGCCATTAAGGTGCTCTAAACATATATAGGCCCTACTCTTACAAAAGGAACCTTTCTTTGTACATTACTCCATCCATCCTACTCTTTACCCTTAATTTCACACCTCCACCCCACCCCCAACTCAACCTCCATCCAGCCCCATCCACACCCCACCCCCAACTCAACCTCCATCCACCCCCATCCACACGTCTTTGTGGAGAGTCTGCAGGTGGCCACGGCCACTTGATGCAACATCGTTCTAATTAGCCCTTCCCACGCTAACGTCAGACATTTTCCGCTTTGAAGCTTTGCTGCGTATCAGTTCATCCGGCATATGCAAAAGCTATGGTGATACCGATACGGTTACAGTTCTTGAGGTAAGATTGATATTTCACGTGTATTTATTATCTTCATTTTCCTTGTTATCGTTGGCAAACATTGCCGTCACGTAGCTGTCTTGATTTGAGAGTAAAGTCAGTAGCCTAATCCTTAATATATAGCAGCAACTTCAGCTAGTTTCACCTAAGATCAAGTTGGTTTGATGTTGGATACTCAACAGAGATTCAAAATAAGGAATGGTCTTTCATTGAGTATCCGAATGTCCAACATCCAACCAACTTGATCTTCCGTGCTAACATGTTAGTTAGCTGAAGTTGCTGCTGTGTATAGCAGGGTCTCCTAACGTTAGGACTAACGTTATGTTCAGTTATCGTTTGCACGAGTTAGCTCTCGTAGCTGCCTTGATTTGAGAGTAAAGTTAAATGACGTTATGACTGCATATTACTGCTACTGGACGAGCTGATACCCAGCTGCTGACATCACGTGAAAATGGCTAATTAGCATCATAAAGTCTCTTTTCACTGATTGGCTAGATTTTTCAAATAGGTCAGACAGGAGGCATTGTATAAACCCAGTGTTGTCAGATTTCTAAATCTTGAAAGGTAGGCATGGGGATGCTCTGAACCACCATTCACCATGTAAAATATCTTGTATTCTTTGTATATTGTCTATTTATTGCTGGGTCGTTTTAGTGGTCTGAACTAACATATTTGCAGGTCGTCATTGGGGTGCTCTAAACATATAGGCCCTACTCTAAAGTAAATATGGAACCTGTCTTTGTACATGACTCCATCCCTCCTACTCTTTACCCTTAATTTCACACCTCCACCCCACCCCCAACTCAACCTCCACCCACCCCCATCCACACCCCACCCCCAACTCAACCTCCATCCAGCCCCATCCACACTCCTTTGTGGAGAGTCAGCAGGTGGTCACGCCCACTTAATGCAACATCGTTCTAATTAGCATCATAAAGGGTCCTGTCACCGATTGGCTGGATTGTTCAAATAGGTCAGACAGGAGGCATTATATATAATCCCACCTTCTGAAGATTTTAAATCTCTTCAATTCATGTAATGTTTGGCTGGATCTGTTTTAGAATTTAGAGTTGGAGTCTGAAATGTCTGAACCAACAATGCTGCCTATTCCAGTGAAGAAGATAAAAGAAGAAGATGTTGATGATTTCCTTCAAGAGTACCTGTTTGGTGTTCAAAAAGTGGAAGAAGACCCTGAACTGGATCGTGACTGCAAGACCTTCAACTGCAAAGAAGAAAAGTCTCCTATGATGGAAATTAAGGAGGAGGAATCTGATTCAAGAGAAGATCATCAGAAAGACCCTTTTCCTACAGGTAGGTTGTAAATTATTGTTTGAAAAGTGGAAATCATGAACAAAAAACAAAACCATTTGTACATAAACACATTATACATATCATAATTTATAATGTAGGCTATAATATGTAAGAAATGTAAAGCTTATTATAATTATTTGATTGTTTAAATGTTCTCCCATACTTATTTTGCAAATTAACACAGATGAAATGAGACATACTGCAGTAAAGGCACATCATTGTACTGAGTGTGGAAAAGCCTTCAGTAGGATGAGTAATCTCAAGACACACCTGAGGACCCACACAGGAGAAAAGCCATATCAATGCTCTGACTGTGGAAAGACCTTTAGTGTAAGATGGAATCTAACTAAACACTTGAAGGCCCACACAGGAGAAAAGCCATATCCGTGCTCTGACTGTGGAAAGGCCTTCAGTCAAAGGTCTCATCTAAAGGACCACCAGAGGATCCACACAGGAGAAAGGCCATATCCGTGTATGACATGTGGTAAGAGTTTCAGACAGAGCTCAAATCTTAAAACCCATCAGAAATTACACACTGGAGTTAATCTCTAGAGACACCAGATGATCCACACAGGAGAAAAGCTGTATCAGTGTACTACATGTGGGAAGAGTTTCAAGACTAAAGATCACCTCATACGTCATCAACACACTCATACAGGAGAAAAGCCGTATCAGTGCACTGACTGTGGAAAGGCCTTTAGTCAAATGTATTTTCTCCACATAGATGATCCACACAGGAGAAAAGCCATATCAGTGTACTACATGTGGGAAGAGTTTCAAGACTAGGACAGAGGTCAACATCCATCAGCGCACACATACAGGAG
Organism: Sardina pilchardus; assembly: GCF_963854185.1. NCBI lineage: Eukaryota > Metazoa > Chordata > Actinopteri > Clupeiformes > Clupeidae > Sardina > Sardina pilchardus. Next base: position 10,667,085 of record NC_084994.1, read on the forward strand.
AAAAGCCATATCAGTGCTCTGACTGTGGAAAGGCCTTTAGTCATAGGCCTCATCTAAAGGAACACCAGAGGGTCCACACAGGAGAGAAGCCGCATCAGTGCTCTGACTGTGGAAAGGCCTTTAGTCAAATGCATTGTCTCCACATACACCAGATGATCCACACAGGAGAAAAGCCATATTAGTGTACTACATGTGGGAAAAGTTTCAAGACTAGGGCCGAATTCAACACCCATCAGCGCACACATACAGGAGAAAAGCCATATCAGTGCTCTGACTGTGGAAAGGCCTTTCGTCAAAAGTGTAATCTAAAGGAACACCAGAAGATCCACACAGGAGAGAAGCCGTATCAGTGTATGACATGTGGTATGAGTTTCAAGACTAAGGATCACCTCATACGTCATCAACACACTCATACAGGAGAAAAGCCATATCAGTGCTCTGACTGTGGAAAGGCCTTTAGTCATAGGTCTTATCTAAAGCAACACCAGATGGTCCACACAGGAGAGAAGCCGTATCAGTGCTCTGACTGTGGAAAGGCCTTTAGGCAAAGGTGCAATCTAAAGGAACACCAGAGGATCCACACAGGAGAAAAGCCATATCTGTGTATGACATGTGGTAAGAGTTTCAGTCAGAGCTCAAATCTTAAGACCCATCAGAAATTACACACTGGAGCTAAACATTAATTAAGTATAAGTATATATACTTCATTGATCCTGTGAGGGAAATTCGGCCTCTGCATTTATCCCAATTTGTGAATTAGTGAACACACAGCATGCCGTGGATATGCAGGGAGGTGAAGCACAGACTAACCCAGAGCAGTGAGCTGCCTGCCCAACAGCGGCGCTCGGGGAGCAGTGAAGGATTACGTGCCTTGCTCAAGGGCACTTCAGCCGTGGACTGGTCGGGGATCGAACCGGCAATCCTCCAGTTACAAGCTCAAAGCCCTAACCAGTAAGGCATGTCTGTCCCCATTAGCAATTAACAATACTGAATTGACAGAAAAGGTATTTTAATAAAATTGAAAGTCAAGGTTTACTAAAGTATGCATATGCACACACAATGGTGAACATGCATGTTGGTGTTTTTGGTTTGGGAAGTCTTTGAATCAACTGTTTAATCTTCTTCCACATAAGTTCAGCAGAGCTGACAAGAATTTGCATTAGCCTAAAATATTTTCACACTCCAACTGAGCCATACTTGTCATTTGTTGTTAAAACTAGATGCACCGCATAGCGGTACACAATATGACCGCCGCTCAGTTCTGCACATTCTCTCCAAAACGAATTACGCTTGTCAACTTTCCTGTATCTCCGATTTGTGCAGTATACTGTATGTATATTATATATCTCCTACTCTTGCAGCTCATGTGTATATGAGTGTGTGCATGTGTGAGTTTGCTTGTATAAAGATATGTGTGTGTCTGTCTGTGTGTGTGTGAATGTGCATGTGTGCGCGTGTGTGTGTGTGTGTGTGTGTAATCCGTGGAAGTGTGTTTATCTGTGCATGTGAATCTGTTGATATGTGTGTGTGTGAACTTAGTTACTTTTTAAACTGGCGGCTCAACATAAAAATGGAAATCGGTTTTGCCAATAGCCTACTCACTATATTGGAATTTAACAGTTACGCCATTTTGACAGTAACGTCAACAATATATAGAAGACATCACAACCTGCAAAAAGTAATTTCAGGGAGGTATCTAAAAATACTTTAACCTACTGAGATACTGAAATACAGATGAATAGCCTCTGTTTGTTCAATAATGTCTAGTCAGTATACCAAATAAGAGAGGCCTATAGATAGAAACTGTGGTAATAAAATATGAAGATTTTGGTAGTTTGGGCTTTTCGTGTATCCTTCTATTGTAGCCATTTAGCCATCTACTTTAGGCCTGAATTATATGCCAATGAAATTACACTTGTTAAACTCACCTCAATAAATATTTTGCAATCAGTTAATCCACCATGGGCAATGCTAAAATTACTGTTACAAACCAGCGGCAGAGTTGGCGGTCCAACGCGGGTACCCACCAGTGGCCCGCTGGAGTTTTGCTCATCAGTTCTCTGGCGGTCCACCGGCGGCTCAGAAGTGGCTCCAGATAAAGGGCCACCCTTTTGCCGCTTACTATCCACCAGCTTCTAATTGGCCTTATTTATGGCCATAATAATGAAAATGATGTACTAAAATAGCAATAATACATTAGAACACTTTCCATTTACCCTCAATCAGAACAATTTACAATTATTTACAGGGCTTACCAAAGTTACCAAATTTACTAAGGTGAAGACAGTGCCTGCTGATGAGAAACCTATAAATGTATTCTGTAATTTAATAATCCAATATAAAAACATTTATCCTCAGCAACTATCACACAGACTCACCACACATAGTTTTAGGTTCAATACATTTTGTTTATTTATTTATTTTACATGCTTTTGTTTATTTATTTTACATGCTCATTTACATGCTTTATTTATTGTACATGCTTAAACAATTTATTAAAATTATTTTTAATAATGATATTATGCAACACACTCTTCAGATGTAAGGACTTAAAAGCCACCTTTCCTGCTGCACCAGTCTAATTAATTTGGAGCGCCAGGGACCTCCTCAAACCCGGCCCAGCATCCTCTTAAACAGCATCTTTGGTGGTGTTTCCTCCAAAAATAGCAAAATTGAGCTGAATTTACTACCTTTTCACTACCATCAACATGTTTTCTACTACAAAAGCAAAAGGTGAAGAGTAATGTAATGCAATACCTTTCCAAAACACAATAACACATTTAAGAACAACATGACTTAACAATGAACAAAGCTACTGGCATTTGAACAGGGGTGTGTAGGCTGTCAATAGGCACTGTATTTACCGGCATGGCTGGAGTTGATGAAGCTTGCTGGGTGGTGGTGCTGGCAAAGGTGTAGCTGCTAGTGGTCTGACTGGCAAACTCTGTTGAACAGATTGGTTTAGTGAGATGATTACTGCAATGGTATGACACCTGGCACATGCTAACTAGCGCCTAAAGTACAAACACTTCTAAAGGATATTTCCACTTAATTTTCAGACAAACCAAGCAAGGGACCACATGTACAGACTCTACAAATATTAACCATGATATCAATGTTTTATTTAAATGACTTGAAAGAGATCGTCAGGTATAAATGCACCATACAGTAGTGGCCAGTTAATTCATTCAGATGCTGTTACATGCTAACTAGCGCCTAGAGTACAACCACTTCTAAAGGATATTTCTACTTAATTCTCAGACAAACCAGGCTAGGGACCACATGTACAGACTCTATAAATACTAACCATGATGTCAGTTTTTTATTCAAATAACTTGAAAGAGATCGTCAGGTATAAATGCACCATGCTAGTGGCCAGTTCATTCATTCACATGCTGTTACATGCTAACTGGTGTCTAGAGTACAAACACTACTAAAGGATATTTCCACTTAATTTTCAGACAAACCAAGCTAGGGACCACATGTACAGACTCTATAAATACTAACCATGAGGTCCGGTTTTTATTTAAATTATTTGAAAGAGATCGTCAGGTATAAATGCACCATGTCAGTTCATTAATTCAGATGCTGTTACATGCTAACTAGCGCCTAGAGTGAACACTTCTAAAGGATATTTCCACTTAATTTTCGGGCAAACCAAGCTAGGGACCACATGTACAGACTCTATAAATACATTTTGGAAACAGGTGTTCGCTTTAAATACAGTTTTTAAAATGAAAATAGTAGAGATATAGAGAAGAGATGTTTTACTTACCTAGTCCTAAGCCTGCGACTGGTGGTTTGAGTAGGCCTACTGACATTGTAGGCTTTGCTTGATTACGTTTCTAAGACATTTACCAACTTCTTTATAAGTCTGACGGTTACACAGTTACGTGCAAGAACAACAAGTCACGTAAGAGGTGAAATCGTTTAGCTTACTGCAACATGAGAGATCAAGTAGTGTGAAACTAGCGACAGTAAAGAAAATTCCAATATGGCCGCCATTCGGAACTGAGAAATCATAATTCCATCTTCTTCGTTTGTCTTCTTCTCTCTGATCTGATCTATCACTCACTGAGCAGCGCCAGCGCCACACACCAGTGGCAGCAGGCTGCAGTGTTTGGACGTTGTTGCATTAGTTCTGCTTTTGACGTTCTCATATAAAATCGTAATAAATACATAATTGTTTTATTTGGTAAGCACAGGGTAGCCACGGGGATGGCCAGTGACACAGCTACATGGGGCACAGGCCATTCTAGGCTTCAGTGTAGAACAGCCACGTTGAGGGACCATTCACTAAATGCACACATAAATACATTTATTATAGCCCCCCATGGATGAAATTCCATAAAACTTGGCATACTCCCAGAGGGTGCCAGGTTAATCATACACATGAAATTTGGTGCAGTTCATAGTATCTCATCTGAAGATAGGGGCAATTAAAGCAATATTACATTACATTTTCAATTTTTACCATGGGGGTGCAAATCACAAATGACTGGTTATAAGCTAAGTTGATCCGAGCTCTTGAGACCAACATACCATAAAAAATGTGTCATCCTCGGTGCCACGGTTCAGGTAGTTATGTAGGAAAAACTGCAATTTTTGGGCTTCGGGCGGGGGCAGCGCGGGGGGGGAGTGACCCCCGGGGACGAAACAAAATTTTTCCGCACAAGTCTACTGGGGCTACATGCCCACCAAGTTTCATGTGCCCTGGTGTTACGGTGTCCCGGGAATCGTTGATCAAAAAATGACGAAAAAAAAAAAAAAAAAAACTTTGACAACAACTATATGACCGCTTCGCTAGCTACTCTAGCGGCGCTCATAATAAGTTAAATCAGCGCAATTAAAACGTTCTAATGAGATCACACATACTGGATACAAATGCGACAAGAATGTATGTTTCAAAAACTCTTGCAACTGTTACTTTATTTGATAATGTGTAAATGATATTCTGTCATTATAAATAAAGGACTGAATACGTTCAAAGCAACAGCGCATGACTATCTCAGTTACAAGGTATCTCATAATGGCAGTTTGAACAAATCAATTTATATATTTTTTACAACAAATGGTTCGTTCAGACAAATATTCACAAAAAGAAATGTGGAATTTAAAAAAAATGTCTTATGTTGTTGTGCAAATGATCATGTCATTTGTGAAGTTGGAGCAAAAATAAAGTCACATTTGAATGCACACAAAATAAACTCAGACATAACATCTATAAATGATCTTGAAATGAGGGAATGACACAAACAAGAAGTGTGAAAAGCTGTAAGGAACACAGGAGGCTTCTTTGTTGGGTACCCAACCCCTCCACCCAATCACGTTTCATCTCACATCCCCCCTCTCTTCACCTACTTTGAGGCACGTTGACCTAGGGCCATGTCCACCAATGAAATAGCCTGTTTTCTTTTTCTAGTCATTCGTTGGTTGATGGCTTATCAAAATAAAGACGATGTAAAATATGCTGTATTCTTTATAGATTCATTTATTGCTGGGTCGTTGTAGTGGACTGAACTCACATATTTGCAGATCGCCATTAAGGTGCTCTAAACATATATAGGCCCTCCTCTTACAAAAGGAACCTTTCTTTATCCATGACTCCATACCTCCTACTCTTTACCCTTAATTTCACACCTCCACCCCACCCCCAACCCAACCTCCATCCACCCCCATCCACACCCCACCCCCAACTCAACCTCCACCCAGCCCCATCCACACCCCACCCCCAACTCAACCTCCATCCACCCCCATCCACACCCCACCCCCAACTCAACCTCCATCCAGCCCCATCCACACTCCACCCCCAACTCAACCTCCATCCAGCCCCATCCACACCCCACCCCCAACTCAACCTCCACCCACCCCCATCCACACCCCACCCCCAACTCAACCTCCATCCACCCCCATCCACACCCCACCCCCAACTCAACCTCCATCCAGCCCCATCCACACTCCACCCCCAACTCAACCTCCATCCAGCCCCATCCACACCCCACCCCCAACTCAACCTCCATCCAGCCCCATCCACACCCCACCCCCAACTCAACCTCCATCCAGCCCCATCCACACGTCTTTGTGGAGAGTCAGCAGGTGGCCACGCCCACTGGAGGCTAAATCATTCTAATTAGCATCATAAAGGCTCCTGTCACCGATTGGCTGGATTGTTCAAATAGGTCAGACAGGAGGCATTATATATAATCCCACCTTCTGAAGATTTTAAATCTCTTCAATTCATGTAATGTTTGGCTGGATCTGTTTTAGAATTTAGAGTTGGAGTCTGAAATGTCTGAACCAACACCGCTGCCTATGCCAGTGAAGAAGATAAAAGAAGAAGATGTTGATGATTTCCTTCAAGAGTACCTGTCTGGTGTTCAAAAAGTGGAAGAAGACCCTGAACTGGATCGTGACTGCAAGACCTTCAACTGCAAAGAAGAAAAGTCTCCTATGATGGAAATTAAGGAGGAACAATCTGATTCAAGAGAAGATCATCAGAAAGACCCTTTTCCTACAGGTAGGTTGTAAATTATTGTTTGAAAAGTGGAAATCATGAACAAAAAACAAAACCATTTGTACATAAACACATTATACATATCATAATTTATAATGTAGGCTATAATATGTAAGAAATGTTAAGCTTATTATAATTATTTGATTGTTTAAATGTTCTCCCATACTTATTTTGCAAATTAACACAGATGAGACGAGACATACTGCAGTAAAGGCACATCATTGTACTGAGTGTGGAAAAGCCTTCTGTAAGATTAGTAATCTCAAGTCACACCAGAGGGTCCACACAGGAGAAAAGCCATATCAATGCTCTGACTGTGGAAAGACCTTTAGTCTAAGATGGAATCTAACTAAACACCTGAAGGCCCACACAGGAGAAAAGCCATATCTGTGCTCTGACTGTGGAAAGGCCTTCAGACAAAGGTGTCATCTAAAGGACCACCAGAGGATCCACACAGGAGAAAAGCCGCATCAGTGCTCTGACTGTGGAAAGTCCTTCAGTCAAAGGTCTCATCTAAAGGAACACCAGAAGATCCACACAAGAGAAAAGCCGTACCAGTGCTCTGACTGTGGAAAAGCCTTCAGTCAAAAGGGTAATCTAAAGGAACACCAGAAGATTCACACAGGAGAAAAGCCATTTCAGTGTACTACATGTGGGAAGAGTTTCAAGACTAGGGCCGAATTCAACACCCATCAGCGCACACATACAGGAGAAAAGCCATATCAGTGCTCTGACTGTGGACAGGCCTTTTGTCATAGGTCTCACCTAAAGCAACACCAGAGGGTGCACACAGGAGAGAAGCAGAATCAGTGCTCTGACTGTGGAAAGACCTTTAGGCAAAGGTGTAATCTAAAGGAACACCAGAGGATCCACACAGGAGAAAAGCCATATCTGTGTATGACATGTGGTAAGAGTTTCAGTCAGAGCTCAAATCTTAAGACCCATCAGAAATTACACACTGGAGCTAAACATTAATTAAGTATAAGTACATATACTTCATTGATCCTGTGAGGGAAATTCGGCCTCTGCATGTATCCCAATTTGTGAATTAGTGAACACACAGCATGCCGTGGATATGCAGGGAGGTGAAGCACACACCAACCCAGAGCAGTGAGCTGCCTGCCCAACAGCGGCGCTCGGGGAGCAGTGAAGGATTACGTGCCTTGCTCAAGGGCACTTCAGCCGTGGACTGGTCGGGGAACGAACAGGCAATCCTCCAGTTACAAGCTCAAAGCCCTAACCAGTAAGGCATGTCTGTCCCCATTAGCAATTAGCAATACTGATTTGACTGAAAAGGTATTTTAATCAAATTGAAAGTCAAGGTTTACTAAAGTATGCATATGCACACAAACTGGTGAACATGCATGTTGGTGTTTTTGGTTTGGGAAGTCTTTGAATCAACTGTTTAATCTTCTTCCACATGAGTTCAGCAGAGCTGACAAGAAATTGCATTAGCCTAAAATATTTTCACACTCCAAAAGAGACACACTTCTCATTTGTTGTTAAATAGGTTAAATCAGCGCTATAAAAAGTTTCTCATCAGATCACACATACTGAATACAATTGCTACAAGAATGTAAGTTTCAAAAATACTTGAAACTGACACTTTATTTGATAATGTGTAAATGATATTCTGTGATTATAAATAAAGGACTGAATACGTTCAAAGTAACAGCGCATGACTATCTCAGTGACAAGGTATCTCATAATGGCAGTTTGAACAAATCAATTGATATATTTTTTACAACAAATGGTTTGTTCAGAAAATATTCACAAAAAGAAATGTGAAATGTTAAAAAAAAAAACATGTCTTATATTGTTGTGCAAATGAAAATGTCCTTTGTGAAGTTGGAGCAAAAATAAAGTCACATTTGAATGCACACAAAATAAACTCAGACATAACATCTATGAATGATCTTAAAATGAGGGAATGACACAAACAAGAAGTGCGAAAAGCTGTAAGGAACACAGGAACCTTCTTTGTTGGGTACCCAACCCCTCCACCCAATCATGTTTCATCTCACATCCCCCCTCACTTCACCTACTTTGAGGCACGTTGACCTAGGGCCATGTCTACCAACTCAACCTCCATCCACCCCCATCCACACCCCACCCCCAACTCAACCTCCATCCAGCCCCATCCACACCCCACCCCCAACTCAACCTCCATCCACCCCCATCCACACCCCACCCCCAACTCAACCTCCATCCACCCCCATCCACACCCCACCCCCAACTCAACCTCCATCCAGCCCCATCCACACCCCACCCCCAACTCAACCTCCATCCAGCCCCATCCACACTCCACCCCCAACTCAACCTCCATCCAGCCCCATCCACACCCCACCCCCAACTCAACCTCCATCCACCCCCATCCACACCCCACCCCCAACTCAACCTCCATCCAGCCCCATCCACACCCCACCCCCAACTCAACCTCCATCCACCCCCATCCACACCCCACCCCCAACTCAACCTCCATCCAGCCCCATCCACACCCCACCCCCAACTCAACCTCCATCCAGCCCCATCCACACGTCTTTGTGGAGAGTCAGCAGGTGGCCACGCCCACTGGAGGCTAAATCATTCTAATTAGCATCATAAAGGGTCCTGTCACCGATTGGCTGGATTGTTCAAATAGGTCAGACAGGAGGCATTATATATAATCCCACCTTCTGAAGATTTTAAATCTCTTCAATTCATGTAATGTTTGGCTGGATCTGTTTTAGAATTTAGAGTTGGAGTCTGAAATGTCTGAACCAACAATGCTGCCTATGCCAGTGAAGAAGATAAAAGAAGAAGATGTTGATGATTTCCTTCAAGAGTACCTGTCTGGTGTTCAAAGAGTGGAAGAAGACCCTGAACTGGATCGTGACTGCAAGACCTTCAACTGCAAAGAAGAAAAGTCTCCTATGATGGAAATTAAGGAGGAAGAATCTGATTCAAGAGAAGATCATCAGAAAGACTCTTTTCCTACAGGTAGGTTGAAAATTATTGTTTGAAAAGTGGAAATCATGAACAAAAAACAAAACCATTTGTACATAAACACATTATACATATCATAATTTATAATGTAGGCTATAATATGTAAGAAATGTAAAGCTTATTATAATTATTTGATTGTTTAAATGTAAAATAATTACTTATTTTGCAAATTAACACAGATGAAATGAGACATACTGCAGTAAAGGCACATCATTGTACTGAGTGTGGAAAAGCCTTCTGTAGGATGAGTAATCTCAAGTCACACCAGAAGGTCCACACAGGAGAAAAGCCATATCAATGCTCTGACTGTGGAAAGACCTTCTGTAGGATGAGTAATCTCAAGTCACACCAGAGGGTCCACACAGGAGAAAAGCCATATCAATGCTCTGACTGTGGAAAGACCTTTAGTCTAAGATGGAATCTAACTAAACACCTGAAGGCCCACACAGGAGAAAAGCTGTATCAGTGCTCCGACTGTGGAAAGACCTTTAGTCAAACATCTAATCTCCAGAGACACCAGTTGATCCACACAGGAGAAAAGCCGTATCAGTGTACTACATGTGGGAAGAGTCTCAGGACTAAGGATCGCCTCATACGTCATCAACACACTCATACAGGAGAAAAGACATATCAGTGCACTGACTGTGGAAAGTCCTTTCGTCATGAGTCTCATCTAAAGCAACACCAGAGAGTCCACACAGGAGAAAAGCCCTATCCGTGCACTGACTGTGGAAAGGCATTTAGTCAAATGTATGGTCTCCACATACACCAGATGATCCACACAGGAGAAAAGCCATATCAGTGTACTACATGTGGGAAGAGTTTCAAGACTAGGACAGAGGTCAACATCCATCAGCGCACACATACAGGAGAAAAGCCATATCAGTGCTCTGACTGTGGAAAGGCCTTTAGTCATAGGCCTCATCTAAAGGAACACCAGAGGGTCCACACAGGAGAGAAGCCGCATCAGTGCTCTGACTGTGGAAAGGCCTTTAGGCAAAGGTGTAATCTAAAGGAACACCAGAGGGTCCACACCGGAGAAAAGCCATATCCGTGTATGACATGTGGTAAGAGTTTCAGTCAGAGATCAAATCTTAAGACCCATCAGAAATTACACACTGGAGCTAAACATTAATTAAGTATAAGTATATATACTTCATTGATCCTGTGAGGGAAATTCGGCCTCTGGATTTATCCCAATTTGTGAATTAGTGAACACACAGCATGCCGTGGATATGCAGGGAGGTGAAGCACAGACTAACCCAGAGCAGTGAGCTGCCTGCCCAACAGCGGCGCTCGGGGAGCAGTGAAGGGTTACGTGCCTTGCTCAAGGGCACTTCAGCCGTGGACTGGTCGAGGATCGAACCGGCAATCCTCCAGTTACAAGCTCAAAGCCCTAACCAGTAAGGCATGTCTGTCCCCATTAGCAATTAGCAATACTGATTTGACTGAAAAGGTATTTTAATCAAATTGAAAGTCAAGGTTTACTAAAGTATGCATATGCACACACAATTGTGAACATGCATGTTGGTGTTTTTGGTTTGGGAAGTCTTTGAATCAACTGTTTAATCTTCTTCCACATAAGTTCCGCAGAGCTGACAAGAAATTGCATTAGCCTAAAATATTTTCACACTCCAACTGAGCCATACTTGTCATTTGTTGTTAAATAAGTTAAATCAGCGCAATTAAAAAGTTCTCATGAGATCACACATACTGGATACAAATGCAAATATAGCCGCAAGCGGCGATGCGGGCCCTCGCACCTGCGGTCCGGACCCGTGACATTCCGGAATCTAACTAAGCCACACCCTAGGCCAGAGCTCTGTCCCTGACTAGCGGTAGCAATAAGACACATGCCCACCAAATTAGGTTAATTTTTGTGAAAGTATGTGTGAGCCACAACAGACAACACGCTATATGGGGCTATAAAGTCCCTAAGCCACACCCCAGGCCAGAGCTCGGTCTTTGACTAGCGGCAGCAATAACACACAAGCCCACCAAATTTGGTTCATTTTTGTGAATGTCTATGTCAACAACAACAGCCAATGCGCTATGTGGCGCTTTAGAGTCCCTAAGCTCTGTCTCAGACTAGCGATAACAATAACACACAAGCCACCAAATTTGGTTCATTTTCATTAATGTGTGTCAAGCACAACAGAAAATGCCCTAGGTGGCGCTACAGAGTCCCTAAGGCACACCCTAGGCCAGAGCTCTGTCTCTGACCTGCGGTAGCGATAACACAGAAGCCCACCAAATTTGGTCCATTTTCATGAATGTATGTGTCAACCACAACAGACAATGTGCTAGGTGGCGCTATAGAGTCCCTAAGCCACACCCTATGCCAAAGCTCTGCCTCTGACTAGCGGTAGCAATAATACACAAGCCCACCAAATTTGGTTCATTTTCGTTAATGTTTGTGTCAACCACAACAGATAACGTGCTGCTAGGTGGCGCTATAGAGTCCCTACGCCACGCCCTATGCCAAAGCTCTGTCTCTGACTAGCCATAGCAATAACACACAAGTCCACCAAATTTGGTTCATTTTCGTGAATGTTTGTGTCAACCACATCAGATAACGTGCTGCTAGGTGGCGCTATAGAGTCCCAAAGCCACACCTTAGGCCAGAGCTCTGTCTCTGACTAGCAGAGGCAATTCCACATGTAGCTGCCAAATTACATCCAATTCATAACCTTTTTTCTGCCTATAACACCAACTTCCTGTTTCTTAATTAAAAGCCATAATTCAAACCTTCGCCATTTCAATATACTTTTGAAATTCAAAAATCTGTTCGCAATTCCTCTCGGGCAACCCCTCAAGATCATTTTAGTGCTTATATGACATGATTTCGATAAACCGTCTAGGAGAAGTGTTTCAAAATATGTGATGTGCAAAAATCATAATCATAATCATAACTCAAATTCTTCTAAGATTCACTATATAGTTTAAATGTAGAACTTGTTCAGATTCATACAACACACATGTCCACCAAATTTGGTTCATTTCCGTGAATGTATGTGTCAACCACAATAGACGGCGCGCTAGGTGGCGCTATAGAGTCCCTGAGCCACACCCGTGGCCAGAGCTCTGTCTTTGAGTAGCGTTACCCATTCCACATATATCTGCCAAATTCCATGAGTTTTAGAGCATGCCAAGTTGGTGAAAAAAGGCGAAACATGGACGTAAGAAAATTCCACGATAATAATAATAATCTGAGCAGAAGCAATAGGGCCTTGCACCTACGGTGCAGCCGCTGCTTCAGCGGCCGCACCTCGGTGCTCGGGCCCTAACAAGAATGTAAGTTTCAAAAATACTTGAAACTGACACTTTATTTGATAATGTGTAAACGATATTCTGTCATTATCAATAAAGGACTGAATACGTTCAAAGCAACAGCGCATGACTATCTCAGTTACAAGGTATCTCATAATGGCAGTTTGAACAAATCAATTTATATATTTTTTACAGCAAATGGTTCGTTCAGACAAATATTCACAAAAAGAAATGTGGAATTTAAAAAAAATGTCTTATGTTGTTTTGCAAATGATAATGTCATTTGTGAAGTTGGAGCAAAAATAAAGTCACTTTTGAATGCACACAAAATAAACTCAGACATAACATCTATACATGTGACCTTCCACGGCGAAATCAGTCACAATGTCCAAATTTTCAAAATCAAAGTTATTACGTTTTCAGGAAGGGGCATAATCAACCTTCAAAACGATACCTATATCTAATGAATTGAACGTCATATTACTGAAATATAAACATTCAAAGGAGTTGAGTTCATCCTGTCATGCCAATAGAAAAACGGAGAAATCTGCCTCTGAAGTTAACCGTCGGCTCAACACTCACGAACGCTTTGTAAGGTCGCCGCTATTACAAGATTTACGGTACTTGTATCAACGACACAGCACGCGGATGGCTTGGTGGTTGTCAATGAGTGCATTTACCATAAAAATTGAAATAGAGCGGCAAAAACGAGACGCCTCTAACTTCCTGCTTCTTCTAACTTTCTCACCTCAACAAACTCACGTTTTTGGACTACAAATGGTCAGTTTTTCGGCGAAATGTATTCACGACCGTACAGTGTAGACCTCCCACTGTTTCAAAACACTTACAAAAAAAAATCCACGATTTTAGCACAAGTGACATAAATAGCCATTTTTCTCAGAAACGCCTGATGCGACAAGCGACTGGTTTTGCCGTGGAACGTCACAAATGATCTTGAAATGAGGGAATGACACAAACAAGAAGTGTGAAAAGCTGTAAGGAACACAGGAGGCTTCTTTCTTGGGTACCCAATCCCTCCACCCAATCACGTTTCATCTCACATCCCCCCTCTCTTCACCTACTTTGAGGCACGTTGACCTAGGGCCATGTCCACCAATGAAATAGCCTGTTTTCTTTTTCTAGTCATTCATTGGTTGATGGCTTATCAAAATTAAGACGATGTAAAATATGCTGTATTCTTTACATATTAATTTATTGCTGGGTCATTGTAGTGGACTGAATTTCACATATTTGCAGAACGCCATTAAGGTGCTCTAAACATATATAGGCCCTACTCTTACAAAAGGAACCTTTCTTTGTCCATGACTCCATCCATCCTACTCTTTACCCTTAATTTCACACCTCCACCCCACCCCCAACTCAACCTCCATCCACCCCCATCCACACTCCACCCCAAACTCAACCTCCATCCACCCCCATCCACACCCCACCCCCAACTCAACCTCCATCCAGCCCCATCCACACCCCACCCCCAACTCAACCTCCATCCACCCCCATCCACACCCCACCCCCAACTCAACCTCCATCCACCCCCATCCACACCCCACCCCCAACTCAACCTCCATCCACCCCCATCCACACCCCACCCCCAACTCAACCTCCATCCAGCCCCATCCACACCCCACCCCCAACTCAACCTCCATCCAGCCCCATCCACACTCCACCCCCAACTCAACCTCCATCCAGCCCCATCCACACCCCACCCCCAACTCAACCTCCATCCACCCCCATCCACACCCCACCCCCAACTCAACCTCCATCCAGCCCCATCCACACGTCTTTGTGGAGAGTCAGCAGGTGGCCACGCCCACTGGAGGCTAAATCATTCTAATTAGCATCATAAAGGCTCCTGTCACCGATTGGCTGGATTGTTCAAATAGGTCAGACAGGAGGCATTATATATAATCCCACCTTCTGAAGATTTTAAATCTCTTCAATTCATGTAATGTTTGGCTGGATCTGTTTTAGAATTTAGAGTTGGAGTCTGAAATGTCTGAACCAACAATGCTGCCTATGCCAGTGAAGAAGGTAAAAGAAGAAGAGGTTGATGATTTCCTTCAAGAGTACCTGTCTGGTGTTCAAAAAGTGGAAGAAGACCCTGAACTGGATCGTGACTGCAAGACCTTCAACTGCAAAGAAGAAAAGTCTCCTATGATGGAAATTAAGGAGGAAGAATCTGATTCAAGAGAAGATCATCAGAAAGACTCTTTTCCTACAGGTAGGTTGTAAATTATTGTTTGAAAAGTGGAAATCATGAACAAAAAACAAAACCATTTGTACATAAACATATTATACATATCATAATTTATAATGTAGCCTATAATATGTAAGAAATGTAAAGCTTATTATAATTATTATGACCGCCGCTAGCGTAGCTAGCGAAGCGGTCATATAGTTGTTGTCAAAGTTTTTTTTTTTTTTTTTTTTTTTTTTTTTTTTTTTCTTTTTTCCCGTCATTTTTCGTCAACGATTCCCGGGACACCGTAACACCGGAGCGCATGAAACTTGGTGGGCATGTAGCCCCAGTAGAGTTCTATGGAAAATTTTCGTTTCGTCCCCGGGGGTCACTCCACCCCCGCGCTGCCCCCGCCCGAAGCCCAAAAATGACAGTTTTTCCTACATAACTACCTGAACCGTGGCACCGAGGATGACAAAATGTTTATGGTATGTTGTTCTCTAGAGCTTGCATCAACTTAGCTTATAACCAGTCATTTGTGATTTGCCCCCCCATCGTAAAAATTGAAAATGCAATGTAATATTGCTTTAATTGCCCCTATCTTCAGATGAGATGTTATGAACTGCACCAAATTTCATGTGTATGATTAACCTGACACCCTCTGGGAGTATGCCAAGTTTTGTGGAATTTCATCCATGGGGGGCTATAAAATAAATGGATTTATGTGTACATTCAGGACTGTATACCCATCGGCCAGTAGATGGTGGTATTATCTGGAGTCTAAATCCCCCCCTGGGGATTTCAAAAACTGTTCCAAACATCTCAATCTCTGCTAGTTTTTGTCCTAGAAACATATAAGTGACACCATTAGAAACCTTTAATCAACTAGTTTCCAAATATGTTTTAAAAGAGAATGGTTGCTCTGGGTGCAACAAACATGCAGGAACACACACACACACACACACACACACGCACACACACACACACACACACATAAATACACACACACACACGCATACCTACACACACACGCACCACTACATACACACATGTACATAAAACATTATACAAACACATGCACAAACACGCCCACACGCATGCACACATACACCCTTACACACACACACACACACACCTACACACACACACACACACACACACACATCTTTGAGTACATTTTGTGAGACCACCGGAGCTGAGAAGTGAGTGTGTGTGTGATGTACTATAGCCTGTATGTGTGGGTGCGTTTCTGTGTGCCCATCTGTGTGTTTGCATGTGTGTATATGTGTGTATGTGCATGTTCTGTGTGTGTTCTCTTTCTTTCTCTCTCTCTCTCTCTCTCTCTCTCTCTCTCTGTGTCTGTGTTATCTCTGTGTATTCTGAGTGTGTTCTCTCTTTCTCTCTCTCTCTCTCTGGGTGTGCCTGTGTGTGTGTGTTTGTGTGTGTGTGTGTGTGTGTGTGTGTGTGTGTGTTTGTGCGCGAGTGTGTGTGTGTGTGCGTGTGTGAGTGTGTGCCTGTGTATGTGTGTTTGTGTGAGTGTGTGTGTGTGTGTGTGTGTGTGTGTGTGTGTTATCTGATATTGGAGTGACAGTGACGGCAGAGAACACAGTGAACATATACTCAGAGACACATTAAACGCACACACAAGCAGACACACACTCACACTAGACAGAGAAGCACTCATACACAAAAGCAAGCGCACACATGCACACACTCATTTACATACATAAAAGTTGCAGTAGGGTTGGAGTAGGCGATGGAAACACAAGCGTGATTGATTTGCGGAGAGAATGTGCAGGACTGAGCGGCGGTCATATTGTGTATCGCTTTGCGGTACATCTAGTTTGATTGTTTAACTGTTCTCCCATACTTATTTTGCAAATTAACACAGATGATATGAGACCTACTGCAGTAAAGGCACATCATTGTACTGAGTGTGGAAAAGCCTTCTGTAGGATGAGTAATCTCAAGTCACACCAGAGGGTCCACACAGGAGAAAAGCCATATCAATGCTCTGACTGTGGAAAAGCCTTCAGTAGGATGAGTAATCTCAAGACACACCAGAGGATCCACACAGGAGAAAAGCCATATCAATGCTCTGACTGTGGAAAGACCTTTAGTCTAAGATGGCATCTAACTAAACACCTGAAGGCCCACACAGGAGAAAAGCCATATCTGTGCTCTGACTGTGGAAAGACATTTAGTCTAAGATGGCATCTAACTAAACACCTGAAGGCCCACACAGGAGAAAAGCCATATCTGTGCTCTGACTGTGGAAAGGCCTTCAGACAAAGGTGTCATCTAAAGGACCACCAGAGGATCCACACAGGAGAAAAGCCGCATCAGTGCTCTGACTGTGGAAAGTCCTTCAGTCAAAGGTCTCATCTAAAGGAACACCAGAAGATCCACACAAGAGAAAAGCCGTACCAGTGCTCTGACTGTGGAAAAGCCTTCAGTCAAAAGGGTAATCTAAAGGAACACCAGAAGATTCACACAGGAGAAAAGCCATATCAGTGTACTACATGTGGGAAGAGTTTCAAGACTAGGGCCGAATTCAACACCCATCAGCGCACACATACAGGAGAAAAGCCATATCAGTGCTCTGACTGTGGACAGGCCTTTTGTCATAGGTCTCACCTAAAGCAACACCAGAGGGTGCACACAGCAGAGAAGCAGAATCAGTGCTCTGACTGTGGAAAGACCTTTAGGCAAAGGTGTAATCTAAAGGAACACCAGAGGATCCACACAGGAGAAAAGCCATATCTGTGTATGACATGTGGTAAGAGTTTCAGTCAGAGCTCAAATCTTAAGACCCATGAGAAATTACACACTGGAGCTATATATTAATTAAGTATAAGTACATATACTTCATTGATCCTGTGAGGGAAATTCGGCCTCTGCATGTATCCCAATTTGTGAATTAGTGAACACACAGCATGCCGTGGATATGCAGGGAGGTGAAGCACAGACTAACCCAGAGCAGTGAGCTGCCTGCCCAACAGCGGCGCTCGGGGAGCAGTGAAGGATTACGTGCCTTGCTCAAGGGCACTTCAGCCGTGGACTGGTCGGGGAACGAACAGGCAATCCTCCAGTTACAAGCTCAAAGCCCTAACCAGTAAGGCATGTCTGTCCCCATTAGCAATTAGCAATACTGATTTGACTGAAAAGGTATTTTAATAAAATTGAAAGTCAAGGTTTACTAAAGTATGCATATGCACACACAATTGTGAACATGCATGTTGGTGTTTTTGGTTTGGGAAGTCTTTGAATCAACTGTTTAATCTTCTTCCACATAAGTTCAGCAGAGCTGACAAGAATTTGCATTAGCCTAAAATATTTTCACACTCCAACTGAGCCATACTTGTCATTTGTTGTTAAATAAGTTAAATCAGCGCAATTAAAAAGTTCTCATGAGATCACACATACTGGATACAAATGCGACAAGAATGTAAGTTTCAAAAACTCTTGCAAATGTCACTTTATTTGATAATGTGTAAATGATATTCTGTCATTATAAATAAAGGACTGAATACGTTCAAAGCAACAGCGCATGACTATCTCAGTTACAAGGTATCTCATAATGGCAGTTTGAACAAATCAATTTATATATTTTTTACAACAAATGGTTCGTTCAGACAAATATTCACAAAAAGAAATGTGGAATTTAAAAAAAAATGTCTTATGTTGTTGTGCAAATGATAATGTCATTTGTGAAGTTGGAGCAAAAATAAAGTCACATTTGAATGCACACAAAATAAACTCAGACATAACATCTATAAATGATCTTGAAATGAGGGAATGACACAAACAAGAAGTGTGAAAAGCTGTAAGGAACACAGGAGGCTTCTTTGTTGGGTACCCAATCCCAGTGTTGTGCACGTTCACACTTTTCAGTAACTAGTTCAAAGTTCAGTTCACACACGTGCAAAGTGAACTATTCACGTTCATAGTTCACTATTTTTAATTTTGAACTAGTTCAAGTTCAGTTCATTTGAATGGAAATCTGTTTCTGACCGCGGAATGTAGGGTACAGCCACCTGTTCTCATCTCATTTAGAATGTCCGTAAATTGGGCTTTGTTTCGCAGATACCGACGCCTAATAAATGCAGCCACGCATTTATTAATAATTAATAATGCATCAGCTGTGCATGCCTGACAGCAGAAGAGTGTAGGCTAGTTTTTCCACCGGGTGTATGGAGGATCTATAGCCTTGCTGCATTACCTGTAGCGATGGAACTGTTCAGTGACGTAGGCTACTGTAGGGCTCTTTGAACACACGTTATACATCCCTCGATCACTGACAAGTGCAGAATTTTTCCGCGATTGCATTCACATACTGTAGCAGCGGTTCTATTATGTGTAGGCCTACAATGCAGCATGCGTAACGTGATCATGGGTAGTCTAATGTAGCCTACGGCAACGTAGTGCAAAGCTGTAGTTTAGGAGTGGCGCCTGTGGGCAGTGAGTGTGACAACGACATGCTGTTTCTAAAATGCCAGCAGATAGTGTCACAAAGTCACATAGTGACTTCTCAGGACAAAACAAATTCCGTAACGTTTAATTGGACCTCAACAGAGAAGTTCGTCGTTCATGTCACATAATCTGAGCGAATTCACGTTCAAATTCATTATTTACAAATGTGTTGCGTTCAGTTCAACGTTCACAGAAAAATGAACGTGTTCTATGAACGCGTTCTTTTGAACTCGTTCATGCACAACACTCTGCCCAATCCCTCCACCCAATCACGTTTCATCTCACATCCCCCTCTCTTCACCTACTTTGAGGCACGTTGACCTAGGGCCATGTCCACCAATGAAATGGCCTGTTTTCTTTTTCTAGTCATTCATTGGTTGATGGCTTATCAAAATAAAGGCGATGTAAAATATGCTGTATTCTTTATAGATTAATTTATTGCTGGTTCGTTGTAGTGGACTGAACTCACATATTTGCAGATCGCCATTAAGGTGCTCTAAACATATAGGCCCTACTCTTACCAAAGGAACCTTTCTTTTTTCTTGACTCCATCCCTCCTACTCTTTACCCTTAATTTCACACCTCCACCCTACCCCCAACTTCACCTCCATCCACCCCCATCCACACCCCACCCCCAACTTCACCTCCATCCACCCCCATCCACACCCCACCCCCAACTTCACCTCCATCCACCCCCATCCACACCCCACCCCCAACTCAACCTCCATCCACCCCCATCCACACCCCACCCCCAACTCAACCTCCATCCAGCCCCATCCACACCCCACCCCCAACTCAACCTCCATCCACCCCCATCCACACCCCACCCCCAACTCAACCTCCATCCACCCCCATCCACACTCCACCCCCAACTCAACCTCCATCCAGCCCCATCCACACCCCACCCCCAACTCAACCTCCATCCAGCCCCATCCACACCCCACCCCCAACTCAACCTCCATCCACCCCCATCCACACCCCACCCCCAACTCAACCTCCATCCACCCCCATCCACACTCCACCCCCAACTCAACCTCCATCCAGCCCCATCCACACCCCACCCCCAACTCAACCTCCATCCACCCCCATCCACACCCCACCCCCAACCCAACCTCCATCCACCCCCATCCACACCCCACCCCTAACCCAACCTCCATCCACCCCCATCCACACCCCACCCCCAACCCAACCTCCATCCACCCCCATCCACACCCCACCCCCAACTCAACCTCCATCCACCCCCATCCACACCCCACCCCCAACTCAACCTCCATCCACCCCCATCCACACGTCTTTGTGGAGAGTCTGCAGGTGGCCACGCCCACTTGATGCAACATCGTTCTAATTAGCATCATAAAGGCGCCTGTCACCGAATGTCTAGATTTTTCAAATAGATCAGACAGGAGGCATTATCTCCCAAACTCTCCAGTTGCTGATGTATCTACTGACACCTGTGAGAAATTTCTAAAGTTTTTCACTAACAAAATTGAGAACATTAGGTTATTACTTACCCACTCCTCTCCTGTTACTCCACCTGATTGCTCAGGTGTAGCAGCTATTTTCAACCAGTTTCAACCGATCTCCTTCACTGAGCTGAGGGACTTAGTATACCACATGAAACCAACTGCATCACCTCATGATGCTATACCCTCCTCTATTATGAAGGATGTCTTTGATACAGTTGGCTCCTGCATGTGTCCCTGCATGTTTTAAGCATGCGGTTGTCCAACCCTTGCTTAAAAAACAGAACCTTGATGCCAAATGCTTAAAAAATTATCGTCCAATCTCTAAGCTTCCCTTTATTTCTAAAGTTCTGGAAAAAACTGTTCTGTCACAGCTGACTCCCTTCCTGGCCACCCACAACATACTAGAACCTTTCCAGTCAGGATTCAGACCCCTGCATAGCACTGAAACAGCCCTGCTTAAGGTAACCAATGACCTGCTTCTCACACTAGATTCAGGTGACAATGCTATTCTGATATTACTGGATCTTAGTGCCGCTTTTGACACAGTTGATCACAACATCCTCCTCACCCGCCTTGATCAGCTGGTGGGCATTAGGGACTCTGCACTACTTTGATTCCGTTCCTATCTCACACATAGGACATTTTCTGTGTCCATTGGTCAGTTCTCCTCCTCATCTGCTCCTGTCTCGTATGGGGTCCCCCAGGGGTCCATCTTGGGTCCTATGCTCTTCAGCCTGTACATGCTCCCGCTGGGTGACATCATTAGAAAGCATAACATCTCTTTTCACCTTTATGCGGATGACTCTCAGCTGTACTTGTCTCTAAAATCTAGGGACTCCATACAATCACTCTTGGTCTGTCTTGAAGACATCAAAAGTTGGATGGCCAACAACTTCCTCCAGCTGAACAGTGATAAGACTGAAATCATAATTTTTGGTCCTCCCAAGGCAAGATGCACTGTAGAGCAAAACCTAGGTCATCTTACCCCATCTGTCAAATCCCATGCTAGGAACCTGGGGGTCATTCTTGATTCTGAACTCTGCCTTGACAAACAGATCAGCACTGTTGTCAAAAATAGTTTATACCAGCTCAGAATGATCTCCCGCCTCAAATCCTTCCTATGTCACAAAGACCTTGAGAAAGTTATCCACGCCTTTATAACAACACGGCTGGATTATTGCAACTCCCTTTACCTCGGTCTCCCCCAATCCTCACTCAGACGTCTGCAGTTGGTCCAAAATTCAGCTGCACGCCTCCTGACTGGCACCAGGAGACGTGAGCACATCATGCCAATTCTAGCCTCCCTACACTGGCTCCCAGTTCTTTTTAGGGTCCAGTTTAAAGTTTTATTATTTGTTTTTAAGGCACTAAATGGGCTGGCCCCAGCATACATCACCAACCTTGTCCAGCTCCACTCTACCCAAAGGTCCCTTCGATCCACCAACAAAGGGCTCTTACATGTGCCGCGCTCACGGCTCAAACAGCGGGGTGACGGAGCCTTTGCTGTTGCTGCCCCACGTCTGTGGAACCAGCTCCCCCTGGATATTAGATCCCCTCCCTCCATCTCTGCCTTCAAATCCAGGCTAAAAACCCACCTGTACTCCCTGGCCTTTCCTGTTCCCTAATCCTGTACTTCTGTTTCTTCTCCATATGTTCTGTGTTGTGTGCCCTGTCCTGTCTTGAATGTTATTATTTCACTACCTATGTTTTAGCAGATGTTCTTTGTATTACTTTGTATTATTTTGTGTCCTTTTTAGTCTTTCACTGTACAGCACTTTGGTCAGATTATGCTGTGTGTAAATGTGCTTTATAAATAAATTTTACTTACTTACTTACTATTATATAAACCCAGTGTAGTCAGATTTCTAAATCTTGAAAGGTAAGCATGGGGATGCTCTGAACCACCATTAACCATGTAAAATATCTTGTATTCTTTCTATATTGTCTATTTATTGCTGGGTCGTTTTAGTGGTCTGAACTAACATATTTGCAGGTCGTCATTGGGGTGCTCTAAACATATAGGCCCTACTCTAAAGTAAATATGGAACCTGTCTTTGTTCATGACTCCATCCCTCCTACTCTTTACCCTTAATTTCACACCTCCACCCCACCCCCAACTCAACCTCCATCCACCCCCATCCACACCCCACCCCCAACTCAACCTCCATCCAGCCCCATCCACACCCCACCCCCAACTCAACCTCCATCCAGCCCCATCCACACCCCACCCCCAACTCAACCTCCATCCACCCCCATCCACACCCCACCCCCAACTCAACCTCCATCCACCCCCATCCACACCCCACCCCCAACTCAACCTCCATCCACCCCCATCCACACGTCTTTGTGGAGAGTCAGCAGGTGGCCACGCCCACCGGATGCTAAATCATTCTAATTAGCATCATAAAGGGTCCTGTCACCGATTGGCTGGATTGTTCAAATAGGTCAGACAGGAGGCATTATATATAATCCCACCTTCTGAAGATTTTAAATCTCTTCAATTCATGTAATGTTTGGCTGGATCTGTTTTAGAATTTAGAGTTGGAGTCTGAAATGTCTGAACCAACAATGCTGCCTATGCCAGTGAAGAAGATAAAAGAAGAAGAGGTTGATGATTTCCTTCAAGAGTACCTGTCTGGTGTTCAAAAAGTGGAAGAAGACCCTGAACTGGATCGTGACTGCAAGACCTTCAACTGCAAAGAAGAAAAGTCTCCTATGATGGAAATTAAGGAGGAAGAATCTGATTCAAGAGAAGATCATCAGAAAGACTCTTTTCCTACAGGTAGGTTGAAAATTATTGTTTGAAAAGTGGAAATCATGAACAAAAAACAAAACCATTTGTACATAAACACATTATACATATCATAATTTATAATGTAGGCTATAATATGTAAGAAATGTAAAGCTTATTATAATTATTTGATTGTTTAAATGTTCTCCCATACTTATTTTGCAAATTAACACAGATGAAATGAGACATACTGCAGTAAAGGCACATCATTGTACTGAGTGTGGAAAAGCCTTCTGTAGGATGAGTAATCTCAAGTCACACCAGAGGGTCCACACAGGAGAAAAGCCATATCAATGCTCTGACTGTGGAAAGACCTTCTGTAGGATGAGTAATCTCAAGTCACACCAGAGGGTCCACACAGGAGAAAAGCCATATCAATGCTCTGACTGTGGAAAGACCTTTAGTCTAAGATGGAATCTAACTAAACACCTGAAGGCCCACACAGGAGAAAAGCCATATCCGTGCTCTGACTGTGGAAAGGCCTTCAGTCAAAGGTCTCATCTAAAGGAACACCAGAGGATCCACACAGGAGAAAAGCTGTATCAGTGCTCCGACTGTGGAAAGACCTTTAGTCAAACATCTAATCTCCAGAGACACCAGTTGATCCACACAGGAGAAAAGCCGTATCAGTGTACTACATGTGGGAAGAGTCTCAAGACTAAGGATCGCCTCATACGTCATCAACACACTCATACAGGAGAAAAGACATACCAGTGCACTGACTGTGGAAAGTCCTTTCGTCATAGGTCTCATCTAAAGCAACACCAGAGGGTCCACACAGGAGAAAAGCCTTATCCGTGCAGTGACTGTGGAAAGGCATTTAGTCAAATGTATGGTCTCCACATACACCAGATGATCCACACAGGAGAAAAGCCATATCAGTGTACTACATGTGGGAAGAGTTTCAAGACTAGGACAGAGGTCAACATCCATCAGCGCACACATACAGGAGAAAAGCCATATCAGTGCTCTGACTGTGGAAAGGCCTTTAGTCATAGGCCTCATCTAAAGGAACACCAGAGGGTCCACACAGGAGAGAAGCCGCATCAGTGCTCTGACTGTGGAAAGGCCTTTAGGCAAAGGTGTAATCTAAAGGAACACCAGAGGGTCCACACCGGAGAAAAGCCATATCCGTGTATGACATGTGGTAAGAGTTTCAGTCAGAGATCAAATCTTAAGACCCATCAGAAATTACACACTGGAGCTAAACATTAATTAAGTATAAGTATATATACTTCATTGATCCTGTGAGGGAAATTCGGCCTCTGGATTTATCCCAATTTGTGAATTAGTGAACACACAGCATGCCGTGGATATGCAGGGAGGTGAAGCACACACTAACCCAGAGCAGTGAGCTGCCTGCCCAACAGCGGCGCTCGGGGAGCAGTGAAGGGTTACGTGCCTTGCTCAAGGGCACTTCAGCCGTGGACTGGTCGAGGATCGAACCGGCAATCCTCCAGTTACAAGCTCAAAGCCCTAACCAGTAAGGCATGTCTGTCCCCATTAGCAATTAGCAATACTGATTTGACTGAAAAGGTATTTTAATAAAATTGAAAGTCAAGGTTTACTAAAGTATGCATATGCACACACAATTGTGAACATGCATGTTGGTGTTTTTGGTTTGGGAAGTCTTTGGATCAACTGTTTAATCTTCTTCCACATAAGTTCCGCAGAGCTGACAAGAAATTGCATTAGCCTAAAATATTTTCACACTCCAACTGAGCCATACTTGTCATTTGTTGTTAAATAAGTTAAATCAGCGCAATTAAAACGTTCTCATGAGATCACACATACTGGATACAAATGCAACAAGAATGTAAGTTTCAAAAACTCTTGCAACTGTCACTTTATTTGATAATGTGTAAATGATTTTCTGTCATTATAAATAAAGGACTGAATACGTTCAAAGCAACAGTGCATGACTATCTCAGTGACAAGGTATCTCATAATGGCAGTTTGAACAAATCAATTTATATATTTTTTACAATAATTGGTTTGTTTAGACAAATATTCACAAAAAGAAATGAGGAATGTTAAAAAAATTGTCAAATTGTTGTGCAAATGATAATGTCCTTTGTAAAGTTGGAGCAAAAATAAAGTCACATTTGAATGCACACAAAATAAACTCAGACATAACATCTATAAATGATCTTAAAATGAGGGAATGACACAAACAAGAAGTGTGAAAAGCTGTAAGGAACACAGGAGGCTTCTTTGTTGGGTACCCAATCACGTTTCATCTCACACACCCCCTCTCTTCACCTACTTTGAGGCACGTTGACCTAGGGCCATGTCCACCAATGAAATAGCCTATTTTCTTTTTCTAGTCATTCATTGGTTGATGTTTTATCAAAATAAAGACGGTGTAAAATATTCTGTATTCTTTATATATTCATTTATTGCTGGGTCGTTGTAGTGGACTGAACTCACATATTTGCAGATCGCCATTAAGGTGCTCTAAACATATATAGGCCCTACTCTTACAAAAGGAACCTTTCTTTTTTCCTGACTCCATCCCTCCTACTCTTTACCCTTAATTTCACACCTCCACCCCACCCCCAACTCAACCTCCATCCACCCCCATCCACACGTCTTTGTGGAGAGTCAGCAGGTGACCACGCCCACTTGATGCTAAATCATTCTAATTAGCATCATAAAGGCTCCTGTCACCGATTGGCTGGATTGTTCAAATAGGTCAGACAGGAGGCATTATATGATCCCACCTTCTGAAGATTTTAAATCTCTTCAATTCATGTAATGTTTGGCTGGATCTGTTTTAGAATTTAGAGTTGGAGTCTGAAATGTCTGAACCAACAATGCTGCCTATGCCAGTGAAGAAGATAAAAGAAGAAGATGTTGATGATTTCCTTCAAGAGTACCTGTCTGGTGTTCAAAAAGTGGAAGAAGACCCTGAACTGGATCGTGACTGCAAGACCTTCAACTGCAAAAAAGAAAAGTCTCCTATGATGGAAATTAAGGAGGAAGAATCTGATTCAAGAGAAGATCATCAGAAAGACTCTTTTCCTACAGGTAGGTTGTAAATTATTGCTTGAAATGTGGAAATCATGAACAAAAAACAGAACCATTTGTACATAAACATATTATACATATCATAATTTATAATGTATGCTATAATATGTAAGAAATGTAAAGCTTATTATAATTATTTGATTGTTTAAATGT
Source organism: Sardina pilchardus (assembly GCF_963854185.1). Lineage (NCBI taxonomy): Eukaryota > Metazoa > Chordata > Actinopteri > Clupeiformes > Clupeidae > Sardina > Sardina pilchardus. Next base: position 10,693,964 of record NC_084994.1, read on the forward strand.
TTTCCCATACTTATTTTGCAAATTAACACAGATGAGATGAGACATACTGCAGTAAAGGCACATCATTGTACTGAGTGTGGAAAAGCCTTCAGTAGGATGAGTAATCTCAAGACACACCTGAGGACCCACACAGGAGAAAAGCCATATCAATGCTCTGACTGTGGAAAGACCTTTCGTGTAAGATGGAATCTAACTAAACACCGGAAGGCCCACACAGGAGAAAAGCCATATCTGTGCTCTGACTGTGGAAAGGCCTTCAGTCAAAGGTCTCATCTAAAGGACCACCAGAGGATCCACACAGGAGAAAGGCCATATCCGTGTATGACATGTGGTAAGAGTTTCAGACAGAGCTCAAATCTTAAAACCCATCAGAAATTACACACTGGAGTTAATCTCCAGAGACACCAGATGATCCACACAGGAGAAAAGCCGTATCAGTGTACTACATGTGGGAAGAGTTTCAAGACTAAGGATCACCTCATACGTCATCAACACACTCATACAGGAGAAAAGCCATATCAGTGTACTACATGTGGGAAGAGTTTCAAGACTAGGGCCGAATTCAACACCCATCAGCGCACACATACAGGAGAAAAGCCATATCAGTGCTCTGATTGTGGAAAGGCCTTTCGTCAAAAGTGTTATCTAAAGCAACACCAGAGGGTCCACACAGGAGAGAAGCCGTATCAGTGCTCTGACTGTGGAAAGGCCTTTAAGCAAAGGTGTAATCTAAAGGAACACCAGAGGGTCCACACCGGAGAAAAGCCATATCCGTGTATGACATGTGGTAAGAGTTTCAGTCAGAGCTCAAATCTTAAGACCCATCAGAAATTACACACTGGAGCTAAACATTAATTAAGTATAAGTATATATACTTCATTGATCCTGTGAGGGAAATTCGGCCTCTGGATTCATCCCAATTTCTGAATTAGTGAACACACAGCATGCCGTGGATATGCAGGGAGGTGAAGCACACACTAACCCAGAGCAGTGAGCTGCCTGCCCAACAGCGGCGCTCGGGGAGCAGTGAAGGGTTACGTGCCTTGCTCAAGGGCACTTCAGCCGTGGACTGGCCGGGGATCGAACCGGCAATCCTCCAGTTACAAGTGTTGCACACGCAGAGAAGAGGCAGTAATCTTCAGTGCCACATATTTTATTCTTTTAAAGTTTGTTCTGAAATCAAATAAAGAATCAAAACAAAAGTCCGTGAGTGGCTTGATAACTTGTTTGTCTCGTTGGCTTTCAACATCTAACCGAGACCTAATGTTTCACAAGAACATTAACTCGCATTACAAACAGCAAATTCATTAACATTCTTGTTCGCCCGCAAATCTCTCCACCAGCCTACTTGTTCACATGGCTGTAATAGCTAGTCACTGGTTTGAGCAGACTGGGCTAGCTAGCTGGCATCAATTACAACTAAACATACATTCAACAAGTTAACACATTTTACAGCGTATATCATCTAGTTAAACATTACGCCAATTACTAACAAATTAACTCCATATCATTTCTGTTATTTCAGACTCACCTCGTTTGTCTCGTTGGCTTTCACTATCTAACCGAGACCTGCTGCTGGCTAGTGGCTACCTAATACCAGCATTATCCCACAGCGCCACCTCATGACACTTTTCGGTACTGCATAGTGTACATCAACTCTAAAAGACCAAAGATAAGAATGGGGGCGTCTGAAAACAAGAAACAAAGTACAAGAGCCACAAACATCTATGGCGCCACACCAGCTCAAAGCCCTAACCAGTAAGGCACGGCTGTCCCCATTAGCAATTAGCAATACTGATTTGACTGAAAAGGTATATTTTACTGAAATTGACAGTCAAGGAAAGTCAAGGCATATGCACACAAAATGGTGAACATGCATGTTGGTGTTTTTGGTTTGGGAAATCTTTGAATCAACTGTTTAATCTTCTTCAAATTACTTCCTCGAAATCTGCGATGAATGGGGTCGACTTCACGCATACGTCCATGCTTAAAACATTTTCCGGGTGTTTTCAAATATTTCCGATAGTTTTCAGTAAAACAAAATACAAATTGGGACAAGATGATCCACGTGAATAGCTGTAGATTGCCTAATAAGTGTGAATTGAATCCATTTCCCTGACTGACTGCAATATAGGAATATGATCCAGAAATTGTTGTGGCAAAGCCTGGATAAACCTCTACTATGTGTGCGTGATGCATATCTCTACTTGGACACGAGGGATTTAATGACCTTTTAATTAATGCAGTTATTTTGTAGTTTAATGCTTCAAATGCCCAACAATCCGTGTTATATGCACCTTGTCACCTACTTGTAGACTGACCAATGAATCTGCCCGTCTCTGATGCTTGTAGCCACTGCCACGCTCTGCCACTAATGTTTTTTTTGGTTATTAATTACAGATAATAAAGACGTAAGTTTCTTTGCCATCTTGTCGGATAAGAGCACTTCTACCTCGCAATCGCTGGTAACAAACTTTTAAAACTTTTGTTGATTTGATTATTTAAATGATTACATTTTGTAGCAGGCTCGAGAACAGATGGATCCACAAATGAGTTTGAACTCTTATTAATAATGTGGGATAAGCCATTTTGCCTTCAAGGAGGTCTGAGTTTTCCAGTGGCCTTCTAGTTAGCATATTAAAATGAGTGTGATTGAGGGAGGAGAGAAGGTGGAGTATAATCAAAGATCATTAAGGGGCGGAGCAAGATACTTCATGAGAAGCCACTTCCTGGAACCCGAATCGCAAGAGGGGGGGGTCAAAATCCCCCTTTATGCAGAGCAGAGGCAGCAACTGTTCCATTGAAGTCTATGGACATAGATCAGAATTTCAACTATATGCTAAAATCTCCATTCTCTAGAGTTAGGAATGTGAATTTTGGGCACGGTTTCATGACCCTCAACCCCTTCTGACCACTTCAGGTACATTTTTAGCATTTTTGAGCATTCCCGTCTGGAGAAAATCGACTTTATATCAGGTGTGCCCCTCTTGTTTATTCTGCTTATGTTGGCCGGTTGCTACGTACGCTCTACTTTGACAACACATTAGCCAGCCAGCTGAACCAAATCCTGATTTGTGCTAACGACGATCAGATGGCGCTGGGGTAACTTAATGAGAGCAGCGACATATTTCCTTAATGAGAGCAGCGACATATTTCCATTATTCCATTGATGTTTTTATTCAATTCCTTGAAATGTATGCTTTGTGTGTGTTACTTCCATATTAGAACTAATAAATGTAGAGGGCTTGAAAGAGCAGCAAGATTATTTTGGAACATCATCAAGCATTGATAATCGAGTGCTTGATTTTGTACACCTGTGGAAAGGGACCTGATGAAACCCATGAATACGTCTGACACGCAATGACGCGCCTCTTTATGCAGAGGAAGTGATCCCCGTTTTGCGCCCATAGACATGAACTACGACGACGTATCTTGCTACGCCTTAAGGATCTTTGGTATAATGCTTGTGCATGTGCGCTTAAAGAGTCACTTCACCCCATAACTCCACCCACTTCACATTTCTGAAAACGGCTTTGAAAATGGGCGAGACTTTCTGAAATTTGGAGAGAGAGTGCAGCACTGCTGCAACCAATCAACCATGGTGATTTCGTGTCAATCTGGGAATGAGTGCTGCAGACATGGCTTATCACAGGTAGGCTAATCAGGGCAGCAGGTGTTGGGGCGTTTCAGTCCTAATTTGTAACGACCCGGTGACGTACTAGAAGTGCAGGACAACGTCAGCATTCCAGTAGTATTTTGGACCAACATGCCATGGCATGTTTTCAAACGGTAGTATGCGCGAGAGAGCAATATCTCCAATACAAAATCAGACGAAATGTTACTTTTGTCGAGAAACACGATTTTTGTCAATATTAACCTTGGTAATAGTACAGTTCACCACTTATAAGTATTTTCAATCAATCAACAGCTCAAAAAACTATTTTAGGGTGCAGTGACCCTTTAATTTCACATTAATTGGGATGAACTAAAGGAAAGCTGCGCGGAAAGCTGCGTGTGCATGGTTTCGTACATCTGATTTGTTGTGTGTGTAGTGTGCGTACGCTTCTTTCTATATTTTCGCATACGCAATGTTTTAGTAGGAATAGTAGGAAAAGTCTTTGCACATGAGGCCCCCTGGTCTTGTGAAACCTCTTAGTGCAGAAGCATCATCCTGGTCTCTATTTTGAATGGAGTCATAATATAGAATGACTATGCAAAATATGGAATGAGTACACAAAAATCAACATTTTTGCATTGTCCTTGTTCACTGGGTTCACCGGGTGTGTATAAGATGGACTATACAGCTGCACAACTAATATTGGATAAAACAATATGAATATTTCATTTCTATGGATTCCTGTGAATATTTCAACACGCAATATGCTGCATCTTCTTATTGCTAAGGGATACACAATGCCGCTAGAAGTTAGGGAAGTACCAAAGGTGAATGAGGGGGGAGGGCATTTTAGACTAAATTTAACTGAGACAAAGTAAGATTAATCAAACAATGTAATCTTTTGGAAAGCAAATTATGGGATTATGGGATGGAAATATCCTGTGAATGAGCACTGTTTACACATTGAATGGTCCTCAGGTGGACATGGCAGCAGCTCAACCTGCCTGAAAGGAGGTGAAGTGGGGGAAGGGTGGAGGTGTGAAGTGTAAAGTGATCAGGTAGACCCAAGAACCCAACAAAGAATGCTTCCTGTTTCCTGGATGCTTTTCCTGGTTCAGGTTTGTGCTACTTCTACAATTTAGTCATGTATGGAGATTCTTTTGTGCCTGCCAGTGGGTGTTTTGAAACACAAGGCCGTAGTGTAAGTATGCTTATAAACAAATGAAGGCTTCAAGCAACAAGAAATACTCTGAAATTAGTTTTCGTTGCAACAATGATAAGACATTTATTCCACGTTTTGTTTATTCTTTGTTATCATGTTTTCCATGTTTGTCTGAACAAGCAATTTCAAGTAAAACAAGTATAGATACCTTGACACTGAAATAGTCAACTCGTGTTGTTTTGTACACCTGCTGCATATTAATATATATATATATATATATTTACAATGATAGAATAACATCTCCACGTTCTCAAAACATCTCATTCTCGAAACAACATTTTTACATCTCATTTTGTTTCGGTTTTATCCAGTATGTCTGATTTCATGAGGCATTTATCTTGTATCTATCATCTGATTGGATTTAGGTTCAGTCAGATCAATATTGCAAACTGCTTTTAAATGTCAGAAAATATTAATCTAATAACACCAAATGATAAGCATCTCTTACTTTTTCATGTATCGGATACAATTGTATGGTATATGTGATCACTGTTCAACTATATTGCACTTTTCATGTGGAAGTAAATAAAACAGTTGGGTGAAAACCTTCCCAAACCATAAACACCAAAACACATTTTCAGTTGTTTGTGTTCATGCACAAAAGTATGATTCTGTAATATGTGTCTTTCAATTTCATAAAAAATACAATTTCAGTCAATTTTCTTAACATCTAAATCTAGCGTGTACGTTCTGATGTACCTTAACCCTCTGGAGTCTAAATCCCCCCTTGGGATTTGGAAATCTGTCCCAAACACACATCTCAATCTCTGCTAGATTTTGTCCTAGAAACATATAAATGACACCATTAGAAACCTTTAATGAACTAGTTTCCAAATATATAGCCTGTGTTTTAAAAGAGACATCTCACCTGCAGCAGGCCCATTCAAAATGCCCATTCAACTTAATTTGCATTTGAGAGAAACACTCACTAAGTGGCCCATTTAGTCTGACTTTTTTCTAATTTGTAGTAAAACTACATAACATTTTTGAATGTTCTTTTTACTTATATGGAGCCAACACCATTGTTTTCAAGGTTCAAACTTCAAAAGTCTTAATTCGATATATTTATAGTGTTTTTTTTTACCTTTGACCTCTGACATTCGGAAATATTTTTTTAAATACTGTAGTTGTGTTTACACTGAATTATAATAAAAACTAATTTCATTACATCCACTTTACTCTCATATAAATATTGAGGAGGATCTCTAGAATATAACCATATGTGAAATGTTGCATATTTTGCAATTTTGCCAAGTGTTAAGGATTGAACTCAAACATTAAACTCTTCCCACACAAACGGCATGTATAGGGCTTCCTTCCTGTGTGGATCATTTGGTGTTGTAGTAGATTCAACATTTGAATGAAGGTCTTTTCTCCTGTATGAGTGCACTGATGTACAGTAAAAGCTGAGCTGGCTGTTTCCTGAATCCCTTCCCATAATTCACTGCACTGATAAAGCTTTTTCTCCTGGAGACTAAATATATGACAAAATCAAAATTCACAATCAAAGTATAGACCAGACGTTTCTCATGTGTGGATCTTCTGGTGTCTCTTTAATGAAGCCCTGTGACCAAAGGACTGTCCACAGTCACGGCACTGATGCGGCTTTTCTCCTGTGTGGATCCTCTGGTGTCTCTGGAGAAGACACATTCGAGTAAAGGCCTTTCTACAGTCAGAGCACTGATAGGGCTTTTCTCCTGTGTGGATCCTCTGGTGTTCCGTTAGATGAGTCCTTTGACTGAAGGCCTTTCCACAATCAGAGCACTGATGTGGCTTCTCTCCTGTATGTGTGCGCTGATGTCTGATAAGATCTGACCTCGTCTTGAAACTCTTCCCACAAGTAGCACACTGATACGGCTTTTGTCCTGTGTGGATCATCTGGTGTTCATTTAGAGTAGACTGTTGACTGAAGGCCTTTCCACAGTCAGAGCACTGATACGGCTTTTCTCCTGTGTGGATCCTCTGGTGTTTTGTTAGACTATTAAGATGACTGAAGGACTTTTCACAGTCAGAGCATACATATGGCTTTTCTCCTGTGTGGATCCTCTGGTGTTTTGTTAGACTATTTAGATGACTGAAGGACTTTCCACAGTCAGAGCATACATATGGCTTTACTTCTGTATGAGTGCGCTGATGGGTGACAAGCTCTGACCTGTTCTTGAAACTCTTCCCACATGTAGTACACTGATACAGTTTTTCTCCTGTATGGATCATCTGGTGTTTATTTAGAATAGACCTTCGACAAAAGGCCTTTCCACAGTAAGAGCACAGATACGGCTTTTCTCCTGTGTGGATCCTCCGGTGTTTAGTTAGACTATTTAGATGACTGAAGGACTTACCACAGTCAGAGCATACATATGGCTTTTCTCCTGTATGAGTGCGCTGATGGGTGACAAGCTCTGACCTGTTCTTGAAACTCTTCCCACATGCAGTACACTGATACGGCTTTTCTCCTGTGTGGATCCTCTTGTGTTCATTTAGATGACCCCTTTGACTAAAGGCCTTTCCACAGTCAGAGCACTGATATGGCTTTTCTCCTGTATGAGTGCGCTGATGGGTGACAAGCTCTGCTCGAGTCTTGAAACCCTTCCCACATGTACTACACTGATTCGGCTTTTCTCCTGTGTGGATCATCTGGTGTTTCAGTAGACTACTCAAATGACTAAAAGCCTTTCCACAGTCAAAGCACTGATTCGGCTTTTCTCCTGTGTGGATCCTCTGGTGTTTCAGTAGACTACTCAAATGACTAAAAGCCTTTCCACAGTCAGAGCACTGATACAGCTTTTCTCCTGTGTGGATCTTCAGGTGTCTTGTTAGATGAGATCTTTGACGAAAGGTCTTTCCACAGTCAGGGCACTGATATGGCTTTTCTCCTGTGTGGGTCCTCAGGTGTGACTTGAGAAGACTCATCTTACTGAAGGCTTTTCCACACTCCGTACAATGATGTGCCTTTACAGCAGTAGGTCTCATATCATCTGTGTTGATGTATCAATGATTTATAGGAGAAAGAAGAGAAACACAAATTATTATCATTATCCCAATTTTGTGTTGTTTTCATGCCAAGATTAACACCGTACAAATAACAAATAAGCAACTGACCTGTAGGATAAGAGTCTTTCTGAATAACTTCTCTGAAATTAGAGTCTTCCTCCTTGATTATTTCCATTGGTTCTTCTTTGCAGTCCAAGGTTGTTGACATGTGTGTTTCAGTCTTGCAGTCATAATCCAGTCCAGGGTTTTCTTTTACTTTCTGATCAGCAAACATGTACTCTTGAAGGAAATCATCAAACTCTTCTTCTTTTATCTCCTTCACTGGCATGGGCAGCAGTGTTGGTTCAGCAACTCCTGACATTTCAGATTCCAGTTCTGCAATTACAATTGAAGGATTGAATAGCAAAGCACAGACAAAGACATTCAATAGAGTCCTGATGTCCACTAACTATATTCTGTTGGTTAACTAGTTCAGAATTCAGACTGGTGTCCTCTAACTATATACTGTTGGTTGACTATAGCTGTAGTGTGTATGGTTAGGTTAAGCCAGTGCCTACCTTGAACATGTGAGTTCAGAATTCAGACTCCACTAGTATAGGTGATGTTTTTATAATGCCTCCTCTTTGACCCATTAGGTTGATCTAACCAATCAGTGATCGGGCCATTGTGATGTAAATTGGAGAGGACATTGAGTGGGTGTGGCCGTAGATGCACTTGTAGATACTCCATAAAGGAGGGTGAGGGTGGGGTGGAGGTGTGAATTTAAAGTTTGGGGGAGTAGGCAGGGTGGGAAAACAAAGAAGGATGCCATTCTTTCTTGTGTAAGTGTATAAGTTTAGAGTACCCTAATGCCAACCTGTAAACATCTGAGTTCTAAAAAAACAAACAATTTCCTGGCGCCAGATTTGAGCCTCGCGCCAACGTGTCGTACACCCCTAAAAAAATTTAAGAGGCGCGCGCCAAGCCGCCAACCCTGCGACAAACTAGGAAGAGATTGAAGCCAAGCGCATGGTGTCGGTGTCCTTCTACAGTCATCAACCAAACCACATTCAGGCATTATCATAGCCTATCCCACATCTTAAATAAGCCCATTCATTTTTAAAACGACTGTAGTCATGAAGTTTGAATAATAGTCAGTTTGAGAAGTGGGAAGTTAACTTGGTTAGGTTGCATAAAAAATTCAAAAGGCCATGGCTTGAAAGTGGTCAGAGATAAAGTCCTACTGTTAATGTGAAAATCATTGAGTATGAACTAAAGTTTATGAAGGGGGTCAATTTACTCATCTAATTTGCATACTATGACGTCACAGGATGGCAATAACGTCAAATGATGCACCTTTTAGTAAATACTGGTTGTTGAACACATTTGAGCAGTTTTATTTTGATTTTTGTAATTTCTCCTACAAAATAAACGAACAGGGCCACAGTCACATGTAAACCAACAATAGTAAACTATTAGTATTACCACAATCCCTATGTTACTATACAATAAAGTAGCCTGGTCAAATCAGTTCCTATTGCGGGTGACTTTGCAGTTCTCCAGGGGCCGTATTACAGAAACTTCCTAAATTGAAAATCCTATCTTATCTCAGTTTTAGGGGTGTCACGATACCAAAAAATCAGTAGTCGGTGCCAATACCAGTAAAATTACACGATTCTCGATGCCAAATTCGATACTATCGTTAAAAAAAAAGGATTTTCGAAAATCCCATGTACTGATCAAAGAATACTGAAATATAATTTCTATAACATACAGAGCATAACAGAATACAGTATCCAATTGCGAGCATATCACATAGGCTTAGCCTACACATAATTAATTAAATCACTTTTCTAATGGATTGTATAAAAACCAACAACTTGCATCGCCTTTTTATCGCTCTGCTTTCATATAATGTGAATGATCTTTTTTTTACAAGATGTAAAGTCTTTATTTGAAACACACACACACATTCTGTAACTATTTATACATTCTATATGAAATTTCTGATCTTCATTAGCAGCAAACTTTATGCAGATTATAGCCTACTATTCATATTACAACTCCAACTCTTAAATTCAGCTGTCTGGTTGAAGCCTCAACATTTTGTAAACAAAGTAGCAGGCTAAGCTTATCATACTCTACTGGTTGGACTGTTCAGTTTCCCCACATGTGTTTAAGTTTCAAGGTAAGCTACTTTTTCTCCTTGGGACAGAACCTTTTAAGTCTTGGAGTTGAGAAACATTGGTATTGAGATGGTCAGTCAACTTGAATGCAAGAGTTTTAATGTCTGCAGCATAGACTAGCTAATGATGCTAACCGGATTTTAAACGGCAATTTAGCTAGTCGTTTTCTGTGCGTCATTGCGTTCACGATTGTGAATGTTTTATTTGGATTAAATGTGCATGTCGTGGGCGGGTGTCCATTGAGCACGTACAGTACGAGAGCGGGCCAAGGAGAACAAGTTTACTTTTACTTTACTTTTACTGTTTGGTAAAGTTGCACGTATAATCTACAAAAGTTGCGGAAGAACTATGCTTCCACCCGGGCAGCGTCAGGTGCATCAGTACGACCACGCTTCCATGATCTGGTTGGTTTTCGTGGAGACAGAGACAGACGCTGTGTGCACGGAGGGGAGAGGCTGTGTGTGTGTGTGTGTGTGTGTGTGTGTGTGTGTGCGCATATGTGTGTGCATGAGAGACAGACGCGTGAGTGACAGAGAGGGAGAGCAGGGAAAGGAAATTCAGCTTAACGAATGTTGCATGTTTTTCAATACCGTTAAAAAATAGTAAATAAAAAAAAGTAACGAAACACAATATGTGGCGGCCGGTGCTGAATCTGTGGCGCATCACCACAAATTAGTCTATGTGTGGGAAACACTGTATTGCCCCCATCAGTTCCGGAAGAGTCGCAGCACCGATGCTTATGCTGGCGTCGGTGCTTACGGTGCTTCAAAAAAATAGGCATCGCCGGTGTTTTTTCATTTTAGAATCGAGAGGTATCGCAAGTATCGGTTCTCGTGACATCCCTACTCAGTTTAGGATGGCATTTAGGATCTTTGGTATTACAGAAGCAACTGTCCTAACTGCATTTAGGACAAAATCTTATCTTAACTTAAGATAGGAATTTGGCCATAACAGAACCATCCTAACTCAAGAATTTCTTAACTTAGGAATCCTAACTTAGGATGGCACAGGCCCTGTCCTAACTGCAAAATAACTGCCAAACTGCAACAGGCCTGTTGGGTTGCCTATGATAAGATGAGGAACATGACTGTTTGGGACACCATAAATCATATTTCACTAAATAGGATAATTAAGTGAAAACAAGCAAAACAAAATGTATAAGCTATGTCTTTTCAAACATTTATAACATTTACAACAAATAAATAGGCCTATCAATTATAATAATAGAATAATATACTATTTAGGGATGGCGAAAACTACTAATTTTCTTGACCGACCACCGAGCCTCATTAGCCGGTTGAAACCGGTTAACCGATTCGTTTAAAATATTCTACGCTATTTGAAATAACAGCCACGCAGTTTTGCAACTTTGTCGCATCTCTCTGTCCCCCGCTCACACACACAGCCCCGGCGGCGGCGCCGCACTTTCACTCACGTCACTGTTTTTAAAATTCCCTAGAGCGCGAAACATGAGTCCCGCAAACCAAGGAGCTTGTAAATAAGTGGAGGACAAATGGCTCCTTCGTTTCGAAATGGTTTGGGTACAAGGTGATCGCGTTGCAAAGGTGTTTGTCTAGCGTTAGAAGCTCATTTGAAACTGAAATTGCCACGGCTCACTTAAGAAAATGACAGCTCCGAGGAGACGCCGCTATAGTTTGAGGAAGTAGGCCTACTAACAATAATAAAGAAAGATGATCATCATTACCTTATCTGTTACCATTGCTGACCCTTCCTGAAATGTAGATGTAATGTGTTTCCAAATCTAAGCCCATCTTATGCGGAAAGTTGCTGCAACACGATAAAAACCAATGGATAAAACGGGCACCTCCAGATTGCAAAAGACGCACCGGCCAAGGCATGCGTGCGAATGTTTTTATTGGTTTATTAAGTAGCCTACAAGCAGGCGAGTTATTACAAATTGAGTGTGAGGGATAATTTGTTAACTTCACGCAAAAAAGACCTTGGAATGAGATGGCTAGCTGTAGTAGCGTTTAGTCCACTGTCTATAATAATAGCCTAATTTAGAGATCGTTTTTTTTTTTTTTTAACCGACTAGCGACAACTTTGATCGGCTAACGTGGATACGGTCAACCATCGGTCAAACAGTCACCGGTTAACATCCCTAATACTATTATGTATTATTATTATTCATTAATATATTTTTGTATTTCATCTTTTTATCCAGCACATCAAATTAATCAATATCACTCTCTTTCTTTCTGTCTTTTATAGCCTTTGCTCCTTCCTAGCCTATTTTCTCTCTCATATTATGGTTTGTCCATCTTGAGCAACAAACTGTCAAAGATTCTTTAGAACACCGTCTTTGCAACCTGACATTCTAATCATAGATACAGGCAGTCTTGTTTACGTTCTAAGCATAGAAACAGGCATGACAGGACGATTGCCGATTTAAAAATCTGATTGACAGTTACAGTTAGGAATTCTTAAGTTAAGATAAGATAGGATGTCTGAGATGAGATAGGACACAGCCATGAGTTTAGGAACTGCTTCTGTAATAGGAAGATAGGATTTTCCATATCTTTGAAACTTAACTTAAGTTAGGACAAGCACTTAGGATATTTTTCTGTAATACGGCCCCAGAGCCCTATTTTTACTAGCCCTGCTGTCTGTACCATGTCAATTACAGACACTATCATCATGATTATCACTGGCACCTAGCACACCATGCTTATTTGAACCCTCTGGCCAATATTGCTGTAGGCAGACACTGACGTACACACGCAAAAACGCACCTCCATTCAAAGACGCATCTTCACTGTCACTGCAAATGGACGACCGATCATAATCTCCAAAAGGCAGATATTTTCCTTCAGAATCAGAGTAGGTGAATGGCAGACCCAAGACTTCATAACACATGAGTTTGTTTTTTAACATTTGCCGTTTTTCTGCTTCAATATGTGCATCGCGATCGCGCATTTTACTTCCGCATTATAAACAGGAAATGCGTCTTCTTCTTGTGTTTCTCGCGAGTAATACAGGTACTTCCTGAAAACTTTGTTACTCAAGTTTGGGCTTGAATCGAAGCTCTGGATGTCTGCCAACTAGTGGTGGAGAGTACAAAGGAGATTTGTCACCCTACTCGGATCTACCGTCTGTTTTAATCAGTGACGTTGCTTGTCGCCGTACGGCGCCTTGGGCGGTTAGAGGGTTAACGAAGTTACCAGTGAGACTTGCAACAGGAGGAATTAAGGGGACATTACTAGGACCGAGGCACATAAGCATTCCAGCGAAAGGTAACGAAGAGATTTATTTTCAACCAAAGGATATCTGCTAACCTAAAAAAAAAAATCTCTTTCCACTTAGGGAGATTACACAAACTCATCTCATTAGCTAGCTGCACACACCTAAACTAGATGGTAATCCTCCAGTTGTGAAGAGCAGCAAGCAAAGTCTGAATTTGAAATATCATCAAAGAAGCTAGTTGCTACTGCCATTAACGTCAATGGATACCCTGCCTCTGTTCAGGAGAATCCTGCAAAAAGTGTCGCGACCACCACGCGCAAGTATACATGGTTACAACGTTCCCCGTGACGTCACATTGTCGCACGACAAGTCGCCTTAAGTCTGGGTTCAAGTTCATGAACTCAGAACCTCCAATAGACAGATACAGTATCACTGCCAGTTCTGCTTGATGCATATGGGTCCTCTGGTGTGCTTTGAGAGTATATGCTTGACAAAAGGCTTTTCCACACCGAGAACACTGATGTGGCTTTTTCCCGGTATGAGTCACCTGATGTTTGGTTACACATGAGTTTGTCCTAAAACTTTTCCCACATATAGTACATTCGTATGGCTTTTCTCTGGTACACTGTAACAAATTGCTGTAAATTTTACAGTAAATATTTACAATATGGTATTGCTTTTTAGATATTACAGTGTTATTGTATTTTACTATGAATTCTGGGTAGATTTTTTACAGTTAACAGCTATTTTACAAGGCATATTGTAGAAGTACAATTCTAATACAAAGCCGGATGCATGAAGCTTAAATAAAAACGTATGTAAGCTAAATCTTGACACATTTATGCTTTTAAGATTGCTGTCCTTTTGTAAGTCACTGTTTAAAAATGCCTGAAATGGCTAACGTAGATTAAAATGTACGTGTTGCTGTTGACGGTTATCTTTAAATATTAGTTGGGGGAGGGGTTAGGTTGCACAAGGATTTTTGGGATAGCAAACCGTAGCAAACCAACGGATGGACAGTGTGGCGCGAACATCTTGGCAAGCAAGCTTCAAGCAGTAAGACAATCTTTATTTATTTGTAATTGTCCAACAATAACTATCATACTGTCCATTGACGTTAGTTTAACCTGTAGCAATATTATCACTAGCCCCACACAACCAGCTTAGCAAGCTTGGCTAACTGGTAGCTATCCAGTCACTGATTCAATATTGTTTAGTAGTGGCATGCTAGCTAGCTAACTAAGCTAGCGTTACTGATGCTGTAAACAAACTTAACAGGTTGATTATTTGTTTAGATAATTGTTAACATTGCCTTTACCATGAGTTATTTGAACGCATTCATAGTTTTATCAAAGAGTATTGTTCATCAGGCATTAATGAGTAATTTAGTCAAGCCACATGTGGCCAGTTAGCTAGCCTACATAAATCGCTAGCTGGCTAGCTAGTTTGCTTTCTACCAAAGATCATAGAGCGCTATGATCTTTGCTTTCTACTGCAATCGGTTTAATCAAATATCATTTGAATTGAATAGCAGAATAGTTTACGAAAAATGTTTGCACTGATAAATTGCAAGGTCAGATTAAATTGTCTATGTGTTTATTGTTGTCTACTGCCATGTCTAAATTCAAAATAACGTTTTTCTCATAGTAGATTGGCTAACATATTGTGCTTTATATTACAGAATGACATTGAGGACTGGTTACATGGATTTTTGAACCAACATGCAAGGTATTATACCTAAATTTTCACAAAACGTTCACCAACAGTGAGTGGTACAATACTGGGTTTTGCACAGCAGATCAAATTGAAACTGTTTGTTCCCAATTTTGAATTTAGATGTGGTACACCTGATTTCCAGCATGTGGTCAGTAAATGTAGTGGTTTGGAGTCACATACAGACATCATAGGGAACACCATAGATCTGCTTGAGAACAGGCACAGCTCAGTTGTAATGTGTTTCATTGTCACATAGACTATTGTGATATTCAATGTGGGAATATTCATTCAGGACTAGAGATCTGTTGTCTTTTTGATTGTAGCAAAACATTTATGTAAATGGTGGTCAGTTTTTAAAAAGAATAATTTACAGTGATGCGTTGTTTTGTTGTTTCTTTTAGGTGGCTGAACCTTCCGGGGATTTGTACAGGTGCTTACCGGATGCGCCAAGATTGGTCATTCAAGGTAATGTCCCTAATGCTCCCTTTATCTCTTACCTCCCCATCACTTTTCTATACTGCTGCTATACACATTCACCAGCAATGAAATCAAACCCTGCTTTATGTAGACCTAATCTTCACGTGAAGGAGCTTTCACTGTCTTTCAGTTTGTCTTGATAAGAAAAGGTCATGATGACATGAAAAGTAAGGGTGCATTAAATGTGTGAACTTTCAGTATCATCCATTTAACGTTTTTCTTATAGTAATTAGCTAACATGACTTGTCTTTGTGCTTTATATTACAGAATGACATTGAGGACTGGTTACATGGATTTTTGAACCAACATGCAAGGTATTATACCTACATTTTCACAAAACATTCAACAACAGTGAGAGTGGTACAATACTGGGTTTTGCACAGCAGATCAAATTGAACCTGTTTGTTCCCAATTTTGAATTTAGATGTGGTCCTGATTTCCAGCATGTGGTCAGTAAATTTAGTGGTTCGGAGTCACATACAGACATTATAGGGAACACACAGATCTGCTTGAGACCAGACACAGCTAAGTTGTCATGTGTTTCATTGTCACATAGACTATTGTGATATTCAATGTGGGAATACTCAATCATGACTAGAGATCTGTTGTCTTTTTTAATGTAACAAAACATTTATGTAAATGGTGGTCAGTTTTTAAAAATTAAAATAATAAGTTACAGTGACACGTTGTTTTGTTGTTTCTTTTAGGTGGCTGAACCTTCCGGGGATTTGTACAGGTGCTTACCGGATGCGCCAAGATTGGTCATTCAAGGTAATGTCCCTAATGCTCCCTTTATCTCTTACCTCCCCATCACTTTTCTATACTGCTGCTATACACATTCACCAGCAATGAGATCAAACCCTGATCTTCACGTGAAGGAGCTTTCACTGTCGTTCAGTTTGTCTTGATAAGAAAAGGTCATGATGACATGAAAAGTAAGGGTGCATTAAATTTGTGAACTTTCAATATCATCCATTTAAACTCAGTCCTTTGGCAATCCTTAATTTCGTGCTGAAAGTTACTGGTGCATTCTCTTTCTCCTGCATACATATAATTTGCTGTGTAATTTGTCTGCAACACGCTGGATGCTTTGCATGTGCATGATTTCAATGGCCAGGTTAGAGCAGGTCCACTGCCTGTGTGAGACCTTTGTTCCAGATGCTGCATCAAGTGTATGCCAGGACTTCGTGGTCTCATCCTCTTTCTGATCTAATGGTGATGTTTGTTTTTGTTTTGTTTATAAGGTGCTACAACGATGCCACAGAGCTGGATGCTGGCAGCAGAGGGGGAGGTGATTTGTCGAGGGTCTGGCTGCATTATTTGCCATCTACTTCAACTTTAACATCGCTTACCAGGAGGAATCTGCATGCACCTTAAAGGTCATCCCAAGGTATGTCAAATCCTCAACTACAATGCCCTCCACATTTATTAAAATATCATCTTTTGACAATGTTTGGGTCTGTAAGCCATTTTTGTGGATCTGCACATGTTTTGACTCTTTCACCTGTCGATCTAATCATGACCCACATGTAGAGTCTTGGCAGATTTTGATTTACAAACTCAAGATAATTGTCTTTAGTAATTGGAAAAAGTCCCATTTGTGTTCTCAAGTGGTCTTGAATCATATGAGGTGGTTTTTATTCCACAGGCCCTGAGAAACTGCATGTACAATTTTGCTTAACTGTGAATGGGACTATTACATTTTCAGTAAGAGCATGTTTTGGACATTTCATTTCACAGATTCGTTGTGGGCAACTGAAGGCTCATGAAGGAGAATAAAGAAAGGAAGAGGGATCTATCCACATGTCAGCACCCTTCTGCGCAACATTATGGACTTTCACTGGTTTTCAATCTAATGTCTTACTCTTACTACATTAATCACTGACAGAAACACATCCAGCTGTTCCAAATGTTTTGTAACAATACATAAGAGTTTCACTTATGAACCAATATATCGAGGGCTGAGAACCAAAGGGCGTAAGTGACATTTCACCAACTTTACAGGAGAGCCAAAACAAATCTAACTGCTTCTATATGTTCACAGTTAAAGACCTTTGGTTTTTGTTCAATAACTATATATTTTAATATTTTACTTCTATCATTTTGTTAGCTAAGAAAGCTCATCAAGAGCTTTCAGGTGATGTATATAACTCAATTTTGACCAAAATGTCACTTATGCCCCTTTGGTTCTCAACCCTCGATACGTTATCATAATTAGAATGTATCAGTAAGACAGTAATGTCATTTTTTGTAATTTGTGTACAAACACTGTTTATGCTTCATAAATAAATAAGGAAAGATTATTTTGGACTCGTTCCTAATTTTATGTAGGCTATGGCAATATTAGTAATTTTACAATATTAAATGTAAATTTACAGTAGGCCTAAATTTACTGGCAACTTTAGTTGCCAGCAATACTGTAAATTAATCATTACAGTTTTACTGTAGAAATACATTATCAACTGTATTTTTACAGTTAAATTGTAATAATGAATTACAGTACCGCGATGTGTATTTACAGTATTGCTGGCAACTGAAGTTGCCAGTAAATTACTGTAAATTTTACAGTAAATTTTTTACAGTGTATGGATCTTCTTATGTCTGTTGAGATTATACTCTTGCCTAAAGCTCTTTCCACACAGAGGACAGTGATGTGGCTTTTCCTCGGTATGGATGATCTGATGTTTGGTCAGACATTAACTTCTCCTAAAACTCTTCCCACACGTGTTACACTGAAAGGGCCTTTCCTCAACATGGACCCTTAAGTGTGACTTGAGATACGTCTCTCGACTGAAGGTCTTTCCACACTGCAAGCACTGATATGGCTTTTCTTCAGTGTGTATCTGCTGTTGTTTGGTCAGATACGACACGGTTTTGAAACTTTTGCCAAATGTGTTACACTGATACGGCTTTTCTTCGGCATGGATCGTCTGTGCTTCCTGAGATTACCCCAAACACTAAAGATCTTCCCACATTGGGAACACTGAAGTGGCATTTTTCCAGGATGCGTTTTCTGATGTCTAAGGAGCTCCTCGCTGCTCCTGAAACTTCTTCCGCACTGAGAACACTTTTTTTCCGGTATGCGTCAACTGATGTTTAGTAAGACACGAGTTCCTCCTAAAACTTTTCCCACACGTAGTACATTGATGTGGCTTTTCTCCAGTATGGATCTTCTTCTGTCTGTTGAGATTAAAGCTTTTTCCACACAGAGAGCGATGTGGCTTTTCCCCAGTATGGATGATCTGATGTTTGGTCAGCCATTTGCTACCCCTGAAACTCCTCCCACACGTGTCGCACTGATAGGGCTTTAAATCCAGCATGAGTTCTATGATGTGCTTTAAGATCATATGCGTGGTTAAAGGTCTTCCCGCAGCAAGAACACGGATGAGGCGTTTCTCCAGTGTGGGAGATCTGAGGTGCGTCCAAATTCGCAAACATAGGCGAACGTTCGAGGTGAACATGTTTTCTTTGAACAGTAACATTTGAACAATTTGGTGTTTACATTCCATTCTAACAGTAATTGCATTGTTGCGTTCGTCAAACTCACGTCCACACTGTAAAAAATTGATGTAATTTTACGGTAAAATATTACTAGAAATTACTGTATATTTAACTTTACAGTTAAACGATGTAATCTGCAATGCATGATGGGATATCAGACATATTACAGTCCACAGTTGTAAATTTACAATAAGATCATGGAGATTCCACAACAGGTCCCCGTAATTTCCTGATTTGTCAGGCTTTGTAGGCTACCCAACAGGCACCCTGACGTCAATTGATGTCAAGAACTACTCAAGGCTTTGACCACTATGTTGAGCATACTTTCGTACTATTCTGGCATTACAAGTTTGGGTAAACATTTTAATGTAAGAGTCATTTAAATACCAACAGTAGAATAATTTCCACGACCGTTTTCAATGGCTGCCTATCGTTGTTGATAAGCGCATGCTCAAACGCAGCAATGCCCATCCCCCACCCTGTCTGAATATTCAACTCCAGCCA
Source organism: Sardina pilchardus (assembly GCF_963854185.1). Taxonomy (NCBI): domain Eukaryota; kingdom Metazoa; phylum Chordata; class Actinopteri; order Clupeiformes; family Clupeidae; genus Sardina; species Sardina pilchardus. The sequence continues at coordinate 10,713,360 of NC_084994.1, forward strand.
CTTTTCAACCGTCACATTTCTATCATGAATCTGACTGCAAGTTGTGCTGTACAGACGTTGCCGTCGTCATTTTCAAGGTAAGAATTACAGTACTTTTGTATGTCAATCGAAAACGGGAATGTATTAGAAATGTATTGCTTTCACAATGAAATATTAATTAAAGCCGCTAGCCAGGTTAGAAATCATAATTATAGTTAAATTAGTTAGCATTTAGCTAGCGAGATAAAATCGCTAACGTTAGCGACGTTAGCTGTTAATGTTAACTTTTCCTGTTGCAAACCGAATGCAAATTACAAAGCCTAAGGGGAATTACTCTTTTCATTTTAATGCCAAATGAGCTCCTTTTGTCTGTCGAAGTCTTATTTTGGCGTGCTGAGTCCTGAACGACTGCTGCCATTTCAGCTAGCACGTTGGCTAGTTAGCTAGCATTAGGCAAACTTTCCAAACAGACGTGCTTGCACTGCAGTGCAGACGGTTTTGGTAACATAGCAACAATAAACACTTGACCTAAGCGCCGAGAAAAGGAGGTCGAGGGCGCTCTCAGCTTTAAAAAAAAACGATTGATGGACACAACACCTTACTTTGTGAACTTCCATGGGGCTTGGGTAGTTAACATTATTTAAACATAATAAATGTAGTGTTGATGCATCATATGTAGTGTTGCTATAACTGGAAAGAGGACCAGTAAAACGAATGAATGAAGTAGGTTATTATCTTAAGTTATCGCACCCCGTGGTTTAGGAACTATAGTTTTGTATAGCCATAATATATCTGTCATATAGTGGATGTGAATGGGAGGGGCATTTGGGAAATTTCAATTATCAGAAATATTATGCTGACAAGCAAAGTAATCCTTAGTCTGTGAAGGGTAGTGTTAGGCTTCATGTTCTTCATTTTATAGCCTTTATTTGCCCCTTGTTTGATGACTTACACTGAGGCATGTGTTTATTTAAGATGCATGTGAGTGCAGTAGTGCTTCAGTGATGGTCTTTTCATGTTCTGTGTGTTTTGCTATGTATAAATCTTAAGCTGCCTTGTGTTCCCTCTGTTTGCAGGTTTGTTTGGAGGATTGTTGCCCTGAAACCGTTGTGTGCATTTTGGAATGAACCAAATGTGTGTCACATCCATACGAAGAAGTTTCAAGCCCGCAAGTGAATTCACTCACACATTCAGACACACATACTCACATTTAACATTAATACTGTATGTGTGCATGTATTTGTGTCTGCAATGGTTTGTTTATGCCCTCCTTTTATGTGTCTGTTATGACTTTGTAGAGGGCTCTATCAACTGTCCAGGGCAAAGTCGGTCTACCCTGATGGCACTACCTGTTACTTGATGATGTCTGGTAACCATTGCTGCTGCCCTCAACGTGGTGGGTGTGGACTATAGAGTATGTTATTGAGCATGCTCTAATTTGTGTGTCACATGTGCTGTGTAAAGCATTAATCCAGAAAGTAATGATTATTGCAGTTACCTAAAAGTAGCCTTGAATTTTGCAATTTAGCCATGTTTACCATTGTTTGTTACAAATTCAGTTTGTTGTACAGCATACATAATTTTGTTTAATATTATCTTCTATTGACAGAGCCCTCATAAATGAACTGATATCAAGAATTAATATTGATGGTGATGGTGGCAAGGGTGCCTCTGTAAGGTAATTATCATTTCTATTTGTACACCTGATTGACTTACCTTGCTTATTTCTTCTAATTCTACGATTTTATAAATTAATCAACATCAAATTAACAAATTCTATGGCAATTGCTGTTTTATTTTTTTTAGGTGCCATCCAGGAGTCCCGTCCTGGAGCCAGAGGCTGCTATTGCAAGACAGATGGGGGATGATCCGCAGGCAAAGATGCGACTAGGTATGATATGACACAGACATACTACTGCGCAGGAGTGTAGGGTCACTTTGAAATGTCCTCTCTATTAAAAAAAAAAAAAAATGCTGGTGGTGTATATATTTTACACATCTGCATTACTTTTAACTATTGCACCTGACTGCTAGTGTGGGTTTGCCTTTATTTGTCACACAAGCGGAGTAGTTTGCATTAATTATTTTCATGGACAGTGTCAATTGTAATGTATGCTTCCTTTCTCTCTTACAGACACTTGTACTGCGAAAGGTACCATCAGAGCACCTGTCCCTACCCCGCAGGATATCTATACCAGAAGAGTACAACAACGGCCCAAAACTATTTCAAAAGACATTTCACGCCCTGACCATGGACTGTTTAAACCACTGAGGTCAAGCAGACGTCTCTGTTCCCACATGGCTAAAACAGACTGAAGATGAGTTTCCTTACTCAAGCCATCTGCATCCCTAACACACATAACTCTTTGAATTACTTTACATAGACTTGCCATACTGCACTTAAACACACACTGCACTTTTAACCTCCTGGGTCATTCTGTGTCAACTCAGATAAGGTTGTTGCTGCACTGTCTCAGGTTTTGTTCAAACCATGTCTATATCAAGAATGGCTCCCAAAACAAAGGCCTGTATACTTCTGTTCAAATCCTACCAAATAAGTATTTATCAATGAATGAAACATGGTACATCATTGGAATTTTAAACAATAAATTATTATTAACTGAACTATTTCCCTGTTTATTTTTGTGTTCCTACTAGTGCAGGTTTTTACAGTAATTTACAATAATGTATTGTAAAGCAAACTACAGCTACAGGCTTTTGCTGTAAATAATAAACAGTATTTTACATAATTTATTCAGTAAAACGCTGTAAATGAACGTCAATAAATTGTAACACAACTACAACAAGGTACCGTTTTTACTTTACAGTAATGTATTGTAATACATTAATGCTGTAAATTACTGTAATTTTACAAGTCTTTATTGGCAACTTAATTGCCAGTAAGTTACTGTAAATTTCCCGGAAAATTTTTTACAGTGCAGTTCCACTGTATTTTTGCGGCGCACCACCTCCTCAGACTGTTTGCGACTTTTAGCCAACGTTCGCCAAAAACTCAAGGCTAACGGAATACTGTTTGCGAACGTTCGCAAACGTTCGCCTAGGTTCGCCTAAGTTCGGTGAACTTGAACGCACCTCTGATGTCGGAGGAGTGCTGTGCTCCTCCTGAGGCTCTTTCTGAAATGCCCTGCACTGAGGGAGCGTTTGTGGGTGGTGATTTGCTAGAGTAGAACGTTGAGAATCTTAATCTAGCGTGTACATTCTGATGTACCTTAAGAATTAAATTCTAACATGAAACTCTTCCCACACACAGGGCATGTATAGGGCTTCCGTCCTGTGTGGATCGTCTGGAGTTGTAGTAGATTGCACTGCACTGAGGGAGCGTTTCTGGGTGGTGATTTGCTAGAGTAGAACGGTGAGAAAAAGTCTCGCTACGCTGGATGCGTTTGTGTCCCTTCCTCCTGACCTCCGATTGGTGATGTAATTTCTGGTCTGAAGTCTTCCCGTCTTGATAGTGATGATGATGCCTGTGTCTTTTTTTGACTCCGTGGGCATCTCCTGTAATATTAGAACATATTACAAAATGATCTCTTCTCCTCTATCTACAGTAAGAATAGAAGAATAGAATGTATACTTTTTTGATCCTGTGAGGGAAATTCAGTTCTCTGCATTTAACCCAATTTAACCGAATTAGTGAACATACAGCACACAGTGAACACACAGTGAGGTGAATCACACAACCCAGAGCAGTGAGCTGCCTGCCCAACCAGCGTCGCTCGGGGAGCAGTGAGGGGTTAGGTGCCTTGCTCAAGGGCACTTCAGCCGTGGTGGACTGGTCGGGGATCGAACCGGCAACCCTCCAGTTACAAGCCCGATGCGCTAACCAGTACACCACGGCTGCCCGGTATGTATGCACAACAACACTGACACATGTTTCTTTTTTTCTTTTTTTTCATTTATTGACTATTGCAAGTCAATTTGAAGTCACTTACAACATGACTTTCCTTGATACTTAAATTTAAACAATGTAAACATAGACACCAATGAGAACTGGAGCCATAACTATGGCAGAGATTTTTTCCCTTTCAAATGTACTGGAAATGACAGGATATAAAACTCTGGAAAAAAAATGAGAAACCATTGCACATGTTTCTGATGTTGTCCAATGGTTGCTGAGTGGCATTTTTATGGGTTGACGGTCGTATTGAGATTTGCAATGCTCTGAATTTTGAATATGACCGTCAACTCATTTGAATGTAAACAGTAGAATGACATCAGAAAAATGTGCAGTGGTCTCTTCATTTTTTTCCAGAGCTGTAATCTCTTACAGGGGAGTTACACCAGGCGCGTAACTGAAGTGTTCCATTCGCAACGCGTAAAATCTATTTTAGAAGACTGGTATGTGCCACTGTTGCATCTGTTGTAGCTACTTCCATTGATTATAGTGATTATTAACTGCTACAACATACACTTCACGAACGCTTCAGTATCTGGTGTAGCTCCCCTGTTAGTTAGGACATGTAGAATTTAAATTAATCCTAAATGATCACCAAAGAGATACTCAAGTTGAGTATGCATTTAACATACATTGTTTAATTGTTGACATATTATTTAAAATCCACTACAATATTGTGGAGAGAGAGAGAGAGAGAGAGAGAGAGAGAGATTGTGAGGATCACTTTTGTTCAATACTGTGTGGAGAGAGAGGGGGAAACAGAGAGGGGGAAAGAAAGGGAGAGAGAGTAAGAGGTGAGCGAGGTGAGCAAGTTGAGCATGCATAGGGTTGCAAAATTCCAGGAATTTTCAAAGTTGGAAACTTTCCATGGGAATAAACGGGAATATAAGGGAATTAACGGGAAAAAACCCCATAACCACCGATGGTACCTAGATATACAGTATATGTGTACGTATTATCTCAACACAGATCACTGAATATGGAGGACGAGATTAACGTTAGCCCTCAGAAAGTTCACCCATCGACAATTCTTGTAGCTTATGTATGCGCTTACTAACTTAAGCCAAATAGTTGGACTTTTATCTCCTATTTATTAGAATTGCTTTCTGATACCTTCTACAAAAAAACACAACATTAACGTCAGTTACTATCATAGCAACAATCTAGCTGTTTAATTGACACTAATCCTAGTCAGATAACTACCTAGCTAGGCTAAGCATACAAATGATTTTGCTAGTAAGTTAGCATCACTGACAGAATGAGGAACTTACCGCTATGTGCTTGCGCAGGTTTGAGGAGGAGTTGTGAAATGCGGATATAGTGGTGTTCTTAGGCAGACAATGGGTCTCTCTCATTTGTCTTTTTACCTTCCTTGGCCGTCGTTCCCACTGATCTAGATGAAGAATGATGGGGCAGCAACAATGGGATAGTCTTCTTTATAGAAGTGGGAACGAGCCTGGAGGACCGAGCATCGAGGATCGAGGAGAGAGGTTGAGAAGGGGCCACAGTGTGCCCTTCATTACATAGTTGTTGCCTTCCTTACACTTGGGAGTGAAGAATGCAGCCAGATGTGGCAAGGGGCCGTCACCACAGGTAGCTTCTGCCTCTGTTCCGCTCTAGACTTCTGGGTTCCTTCCATCACTGCAACAACGTGTGGTCCCAGTCCAAAAATAACGGTCATTTTTCAAATCAGAAACTACTTAACAATGCATTCTAAAGGCAATCAAACCTATACACGGGGTGTGCATTGATTTGATTGTCTTTAGGATGTATTGTTAAGTAGTCCACTGTGCGCTGTGGGAGAGGGGTTTTTTTTTATTTTGTTTTGTTTTTTTACAGTGAGTTTTCTCTCACGACAGACAGATTTGTACTTGCAATGAAAGGCATTATTGAAATGTAGTGGAATAAAAAGTAGATAACCGTAGTGCCTCAAAAAAGTGGCAGTTGTAACAGTCTTGAGATAGTATGGAAAGTGGCTGGCCCTCTTTACTGTATATTACTACTTCCTAGCTAATATAAGGTCTCTTCTGCACTGTAACTTGAATGTTATTCTCTGTTAGCTGTCAGTTGCTTAGGATGGAATGTGTGCATTTACTTACAGTTTTGAGATAGTAATATGGAAAGTTGCTGGCCCTCTTTACGGTGCATTACTTCCTAGCTAAGGTCTCCTAGCTTAGCTAAGGTTATTCTCTGTTAGCTGTCAGTCGCTTAGGATGGAATGTGTGAATTTACTTACTTTCTTGCGGAGAATTTGAATCGTGGTCCTGGGGTTCTCCCTCATCTTCTTCTCTCTCCACTTTAACCTCCACTGTTGTCTGGGCCGTTTCCGTAGCGCCGCGGGACCCGGTTAAGTCTCGTGCCGTTTTACAGTACAGCTCTGGGACCGGCTTTTCCTCGTTATCTTGACACGTGATCATGTGATCATGTTTCTCTTCTTTAATGTCCTCTACTTTAATGTCCTCTTCTGTAATGTGTCCCACTTTAATGTGTCCCACTTTAATGTGTTCCACTTTAGTGTGTCCCACTTTAATGTCCTCCTCTTCAATGTCTTTCTCTTTAATGTCCTCCACGTTTACGATCAGTCTCAGGGGTACCTGGAGGGTTCCGTAGCGGTCAGCGCTCGACGGCAGTCCAAGATTCATATCAGCAGGTGAGCGAGGACCCCAATCTGTAGAGGGAAACAGACACAGAGTCACAAACAGGCTTAGTGAGTATAAATGACTCTCAAACTCGCATTACCAAATCAATCTCAACAGACACAGCATTATGTAGACACAGAACAGCTATACACTCTTCTAAGTATAGAAACCACTCTTCTAGCATCCCTTTAAGTATATGTTTTCATTGATCACACGCTTGACGTTAAAAACAAAAGAAAGCAACATTATGGGATAGAATGACCAATGACCATGCACAGAGTATATGACATCAGGCATAAACCCAAGTTGCTTGGGGGACAATTGACCTTATGATATAACTGAGGTAGGCTACTGATTTTTGTAAGTTGCTTTTGATAAAAGCATCTGCTGAATAAATAAACACAAATGTAGAAAAAGCATGTGAGTGACAGTGACCAAGACTTGTGGAAGAATGAGACATATTCTGGTAGTGGAAGCAATGGTCAAAGCTGCAGTTGGTAAGTCTTCTCAGTTAGCCTTTTAAAATGATATCAGATATAGTAAAGAGCACAAACCATTGGAACATTGGATGAACAGTCGCTAATAATGGGAAATGTAGATATTGCATTAAAGATGGAAATGTCTAAGTGACCCCAAACTTATGACCGGTATCTAGACTAACATTGACCACATTGTTACTTCCACAACGACTGAAAGGAAAAACTGAGACAATCATGAAGTCAAACTCAGGGATGGAAATAAAACAATGTTGTGAATGATACCTCCTAGGCAGTGTTGGCAATTATCACTGACAACAGAACCAGGGTGTATCCTGTCCAGATCCTGTCCCTGCCATGCGGTTCATTTATTTTTTAGACAAAAATGTGGCGATCTGCAAGGGCCCAAACCTTTTTTATTCCATCTCTATCTTGACGCCGCAATGGGCGCAGCTATGTAGAGTAAATTCAATTATGTTGAACACACATTTAGATAGTTAAAACATATCGCTTGTTGCAGATTAAAAGTATATGTTCTCCCGATTGGGAGCTTTCTTGGCGATTTTTAAAAAGCGTCTGTGACCTCGAAATCGTAGATTTTCAGTGTGAAGTTGTTTGAAATGTTAAGGGCGTCTGGCCTTTTCACCAGACTGATACATTCAAATGCTGATGTCGAAGGGAAACGCAGAAGCTAAGATGATATGTGATTATAAGCAAAGCATACCTCACAAAGATTTCTACATGCCATTATTTTGGTACAATCCTCTGTGGCTTTTAACGCGCAGCGCTAGGGCAAAACAAACGTTCTCGTGGATCTTCAAATTTCCTTCGGTAGTTATGGTTGGTACAAAATATTAGAGTAACCTGCTGCCACCTTCTGGACTGGAGTTTTACTGCAAGCAGCCTGCCGTGAAACATATCTGTTTTCATAGGCCCCTTCATTTCAAATTATATAGATTGTGTCACTATATTTTTTTTTATTTATTCTTAGTTGTAATAGATTTATGGAAATGGATTTCTAAATGTTTTGCAACGCACAGTTAAACTGACACTTTTACTGAAACAATGCAATTTGGTAGGAATAAAAACAGGGCTGTTCTGCAAATAAATTCAGGTGAAATATATAGAGTAACTTTTTTTTTTAATTTCTCATCAAGACCCACACGCCGATTCAGCAGGTGGCGCTCATGCACCACCAAATATGTTCGAAACGCCAACAATGACAGTGGAGACTGGGGGGTTTGTTTGGCATCATTCTCTGGAAATCTTTCACCAGTTCATCGTCTTAAAGTATGATTGGCAACTCTACAACAGTGCACCTTGCCACAAGCAGATATTCTCGTCACGATATGTTCATGGTGGTTTGAGACGCTGCTCAGTTAGCTCAACAAGCTACACAACTGGAACAAGCTTCAACTGGAAGCCTCCGAGGAAACAACGCCACCGAGACAGCGCCACTGCGACTCCGGGAAAGTCGGTGCTTTCTCCGGCTACGCGAGAACACAATCATCCGCCGTTTAGAACCGCGGAGAGAGTAGCCCACTCCCCCACATCAGAACTGTGAGTAACGACAGAACAACAACATAACTCGACTGTATCGTTTTGATTATTTGCTTTTACAGACGGCTTTTTTGTTTTAATTTGTCTTGCACCTGCTGCACGGGTTCCAAGATAACGTTAGGCTACGAGTGCCCACTTCTGAGGTAACTGTCAGTTTAAATTGGTGTGGGGCCACTTGTGGAGTGTTAGGTTTTGTTGTTGTTGTTGTTGTTGTTGTTGTTTTTCTTTTCGATGACTTAACGTACCCTGAGAAAAAGCTTACCTGACAAAAGGCAAGTTGTTAAAGAAATAGCCCATGTCATTGTCACAAACTGTTACAATAAGGTGTAAGGTGTGAAATGCTGCTGCCATTTCCTAGGGAACCATGGATGGAGGGGTCATTGCAAGATAATTGTGTTGATATCAGAAAACGTGCACTCATTTTGCTAAATTGTGTGCTCATTTGTCTAAATTGTGAGCGGGTCATTCCACGCCAAATCAACCAGAGCCCACGCACTTGCGTCTCAAAAAAATCTGAAAAAAATACCATGTGTGCCTATGTTACCCAGGAGACACTCTGTAAAATGTTTTTGTGCTAAGATCAATACTTTTCAAGTAACAGCCAGTTTTACAGATTTGTCTTATGCAAATCTTTCTTTTTCATTTCCCACCCTGAACAAGGGCAAAATGCACCATAGAGATCTATTGAGAGATTTGTTTTGTATAGAGTAACCACTAGGTGCCACTAAAATCACTGAATCACTGAAATTGCCGGGTGGGGACAAAACATATTGATCTCAATGGTGCATTTTGTCCATGTTTAGGGTGGAAAATGAAATAGAAAGATTCGCATAAGACAAGTCAAATTGGTGTTTTTAAAAAGAAGAGGTAATGCAGATTAACGAAAAAAATATAAAAAAAATCTTTGTATATTCCCACAAGGTGTTAGGGTGCTCTGAATATGAGATCCAAAATTATTTTTCAAACTTGTGAGGTCTGCTGTTCAGTCCCTGATGGATTTTCTTTTCTCTTCATTGCTTTTTCGGAGAGTGTTTCTACTGATCTGAAGAGAAAAAAAATCAAGAGCCTATGTTGAGTAAAAATATGTCTTCTGTAAGCCTAAACAGAGCCCAGCCAAGAACTCCAATAAAAATTTGATCAACTTTGAGGGACTGCTATGACCATGCAGGATCATCCAGACTACTCGTAGTGATTTTACTGCATACTATTCCTATTTATGCACCAGCCTGCAAAATTTGAGCCTCCTACAGATTCTAGTTCTTGAGCAATGAGCTTGTGAACTTTGACAAAAAAAAGAGGCAGAACAAATTTGACACCCCCCTCCCCCTGTAAAACTGGCTGTTACTTGAAAAGTATTGATCTTAGCACAAAAACATTTTACAGAGTGTCTCCTGGGTAACATAGGCACACATGGTATTTTTTTCAGATTTTTTTGAGACGCAAGTGCGTGGGCTCTGGTTGATTTGGCGTGGAATGACCCGAGCATGTTTTCCTAAACTAGTGCAATCATTTTATTAAATTGTGGTCAACATGTGCACGATTTAGCAAATTGTGTGCACAACATAGTTAAATGTGCTCGCAATGTATGTACTAAAAATGAGCGTACAATGTAGTAAAATGAGATCAAATTGTACTACAGTACGCCGCCAAAATAAAAGCAAACTGTATTATCTAGCTCGGGTTGCTACACACAGCAACTAATTCTAGGTCACTGCAGTGCTTCACTCTGGATGTCTGTGAGCCCCCGTGTAGTTATGTAATGTAATGTAATGTAATTTAATGACAACTTAATCATTTTTCAAGGTACATGGGTACACTCACGGTGTTGATAATTACCAAATTCCCGTTGTCTTGGCTGTTGACCGGCCTTGGGTTGTTGATCGATCACTTCTTCATACATTGAGTTTGTTGTATTGTCCTTGCTCTGAAGAAAAGTCTGACTGGATTTCTTTTATTTTGGAAAACAGGACAGAAGCCTGAAATGTCCAGATCGCCTGAACCGCCACAACAGCAGCCCATGCCAGCAAAGAAGGAGATCAAGGCAGAAGAATGTTATGAGTTCCTTCAGAAAGTCGAAGTGGAAGAGACGGCTGGTCTAGAACATGGCGGGAAGACTGAGATACTCACATTCCAAACCTTCATTGTCAAAGAAGAGAAGTTATCACCTGTGCGAGTGAAAGAAGAAGAAGAAGAATCCAATTTATGGGAATATGGACACTGCAACTCTTCCCCTAGTGGTAAGTTGCTGCTAGTTTAGAATAGAATAGAATAGAATAGAATAGAATATATACTTTTTTGATCTCGTGAGGGAAATTCAGTTCTCCCAACTGCCTGCCCAACCAGCGGCGCTCGGGGAGCAGTGAGGGGTTAGGTGCCTTGCTCAAGGGCACTTCAGCCATGGTGGACTGGTCGGGGATCGAACCGGCAACCCTCCGGTTACAAGCCCGGTGCGCTAACCAGTACACCACGGCTGCCCCTTTGTTTGTATTGTAGGAAATGAAATTCTTGCAGTTGTCCTTGTGAATACACTGCTAAAGTTGAAAGAGGAATACAAAAAAGAAACAAATTGCTCTTAATGCTTTCATTAGAAATATTAGGGATTTTTTTTACTTTTTAAGCTGGCATTCATTTATGCTTCATCAGGTAACATGAGATGTCTGGAAATAATTGTGAATCTGTACGAAAACAACATGAACAGTTAAAACCGTGCAATCTGTTCCGAAGTTATCTGCTTGCCATCTGTTCGCTATCTGTTCGTAGGTCATGAAGTGGAGGAAAGGCCTGAGCTGGAGCATGAGTGGACAACGGAGATGGCAACATCAGCACAGCTGACCTGCGAGGAGGAAACGTATTGTGCAGCAGAAATCAAAGAAGAAATTAAAGAGGAAGACTGTCATGAGGACATGTCTATTACAAGTAGGTTGCTCAATGTATTGTTGGATGAGAAACTTTGGAAAAAAAACGTTAATTGTAATGTGTTTTTACGGTGGTGTATTACTGTCACACTAGAAATAAATAAAAGGCTCAGTATCAGGTAATTACGTGAAAGTTTCAAGTAATTACGTGAAAGTTTCTTGTTATAACAAGATCTTTTTCACGTTTTAACAAGATATGTTTCATGTTATTACATGAAATTATCACGTTATTTCGTGATAATGATATTTTCACGTTATAACGTGAAAATATCATGTTATTTCAAGATATGATATTTTCACGTTTTTACAAGATATGTATCACGTTATTACTTGAAATTATCACGTTATTTCATGATAATGAAACTAAACAGAAGGAGGGGCAAGAAAGGCTGGTTACTATGGCTCACGAGTCAATCAAATTCTATGTTAAGCTCGGTTTATGGCGATTTTCCAGTTATTAAACTTGTGGATGATATTGTTATAAATGCAAACACCCGAGCATTGTCCAGAATATTGTAGTGAACGGTGTTTACTGGCTACGACGGCTGTGAACCCACTGAACAAATTGAATGATTGACTGATTGATTGAGGAGTGGTACACCTGCAGCTTGTCGACTGTGGATGATTAACAGGGATAAAGAGTTGCGAGTTGGGGCGTGCGAGAGGGAGCTCGGGCTGGTGTGAGTCGCGCGGCCAGCCGGAGCGTTTGGCTACTTGTGGACTCTCACTACTGTGGATTACCTGAACTCTGTGAGCTAACTGTGGCTACTTGTGGACTCTATCGCTACTGGATTACCTGAACTCTGTGGGCTAGCTGTGGCAACTGGGACTCCACGAACTAACAGGCCTGTGTGTGTATTGTGCGTGTGTGTGCGGGCATAGTTAGCCCCAGGCCGGGGTTAATGGCCAGTCCCTTCCCCTAGCATAACTCCGCCATAGAGAGGGCTGTTTTAGGTGGGTTGTGTGCGGATGAATGCAGGGTGGGTGCATTCGGAAGGTTGGGTTGTGTGTGTCAACTTTAAATAAAGTGTAAAACGTGACTCCCTGTCTGTGTGTGATTTGACTCCTCCTCCGACCACGAAACAAATATTACAATATTCTGCACCTGTATGCAGTGGAGTGGCAATCGGGAGAGTCGGGAAGAATCCCGGTGTGGCGTTTTGGGCCGTGCTGATGATTACTGTGATGAAGTGATCTCAAAAAGCCTGCACTGTGTGACTGCAGCGCTCTCCCAGCGGCCTCTCCCCGCAGCCCTAAAAATGACCACGATGACCTGACATGCAAGCTAGCCAAAGCGCCCAAATTGCGTAAACATTCACAAATGTATCAAGGCCCTTTCTCCGTCTTGCGTTAAGTTGCGTTAAGTGGATGGGAAGAAGACGCAGAACTATCAGGCTGTGTGAGCAGGCTACTCCTGCACCTCTCTGTCTGCCTCCTTAGCGGCTCTCTGCCGATACCTGGCCGATACACAGAATGTGAGCAGGCTACTCCTGCTCACCTCTATCCGCCTACGCAGCGGCTCTTTGCCGATATACAGCCCTGCTCCTGCTACTTGGTCAGATGGCGACTATGTAGGCTACTGTAGCCTACTACACACATGCTCAAAAGCAAACACTCATCAAGCAGCCAGACAAGCCTGTTCTCATTCAGCCTATGCCAGCCAGGCTCTCCAGCCTGGTCTCGTTAAGTTTCGTTATCATGAAATAACGTGATAATATCATGTAATAACGTGATAAATATCTTGTAAAAACGTGAAAATATCATATCTTGAAATAACATGATATTTTCACGTTATAACGTGAAAATATCATTATCACGAAATAACGTGATAGTTTCATGTAATAACATGAAACATATCTTGTTAAAACGTGAAAAAGATCTTGTTATAACAAGAAACTTTCACGTAATTACTTGAAACTTTCACGTAATTACCTGATACTGAGCCTTTTATTTATTTCTAGTGTGACAGCAATACACCACCGTATGTTTTTGATATTTTGCGATACATAAGCCTGTAGTCACGTAGTCATTAGGTGAGAATCTACGGTGGCCCTGAAGTGCAAAACACAACACAAATAAGACAACACAACACAAATAAGACAACACAACACAAAAAGAGAAAACACAACACAAAAAGAGACAACACAACACAAAAAGAGAAAACACGGCCCCGAAGTGCACAACACAACGGCAAATCACACAACACAACACAAAAAGAGACAACACAACACAAAAAGAGAAAACACAACGGCAAATCACACAACACAACACAAAAAGAGAAAACACAACGGCAAATCACACAACACAACATAAAAAGAGACAACACAACACAAATAAGACAACACAACACAATTAGAGAAACCTCGGCCCCGAAGTGCACAACACAACGGCAAATCACACAACACAACACAAAAAGAGACAACACAACACAATTAAGAGACAACACGGAATACCTTCGGGCCACATGAATCGTCGCTGGGACACGTAGGCTACGTAGGCCTACAGCCCGCAGAAAATAGCATGCTGGGTCTTCACATGTCCATAAGAACCCACAGTAATGGAATATCCACGTTGTGTTTCATTCATAATATGTTTGGTGTATAATCCAACTCATACAAAAGCAACAAGTTCGAAACAAATCATCAGAAATCAGGAAGTAAAACAGCTTGTAACTCTGTCACCGTTCTAGATACCGTCATATACCATATATGGTAATTTTTGTGAGATCCCCCTAGTTACCGTGGTAGCTACCACACATCAGAGCGATGGCTTTGCCCCACATGTCTTTCTGCGACGAGATATTCAAAACCGGAGGAGATTGGGCAAGAGAGCTGTCAATCAGGCTCCCTAGCTTTGAATGACGACAGCACTAGTCAGCCACATGCCTCGTCATTGAAAACCGGATAATGTTGAAGCCAAGGGGTAGACGATTTCAGTGATATGCGACTTTACTTTATAAACCCTAGTAAAGTCCTCGTAACATTCATTAAAAGATTTAAAGAGACATGCAGGCTGAAATAATTTGAAGATTTAATGGTGCATAGGCTACTGACAATAAAACTCTCAGCCTACACAAGAACCCCTTTGAGTAGAAGCATAATATTGGTGTCAAATGAAAGCTAACATTCTGGAGATTTTTGGGGAGCCTGATTGACAGCTCTCTTGCCCAATCTCCTCCGGTTTTGAATATCTCGTCGCAGAAAGACATGTGGGGCAAAGCCATCGCTCTGATGTGTGGTAGCCTAGCTACCACGGTAACTAGGGGGATCCCACAAAAATTACCATATATGGTATATGACGGTATCTAGAACGGTGACAGAGTTACAAGCTGTTTTACTTCCTGATTTCTGATGATTTGTTTCGAACTTGTTGCTTTTGTATGAGTTGGATTATACACCAAACATATTATGAATGAAACACAACGTGGATATTCCATTACTGTGGGTTCTTATGGACATGTGAAGACCCAGCATGCTATTTTCTGCGGGCTGTAGGCCTACGTACGTGTCCCAGCGACGATTCATGTGGCCCGAAGGTATTCCGTGTTGTCTCTTAATTGTGTTGTGTTGTCTCTTTTTGTGTTGTGTTGTGTGATTTGCCGTTGTGTTGTGCACTTCGGGGCCGAGGTTTCTCTAATTGTGTTGTGTTGTCTTATTTGTGTTGTGTTGTCTCTTTTTGTGTTGTGTTGTGTGATTTGCCGTTGTGTTTTCTCTTTTTGTGTTGTGTTGTGTGATTTGCCGTTGTGTTTTCTCTTTTTGTGTTGTGTTGTCTCTTTTTGTGTTGTGTTGTGTGATTTGCCGTTGTGTTGTGCACTTCGGGGCCGTGTTTTCTCTTTTTGTGTTGTGTTTTCTCTTTTTGTGTTGTGTTGTCTTATTTGTGTTGTGTTGTCTTATTTGTGTTGTGTTTTGCACTTCAGGGCCACCGTAAGAATCAGCTCCTGACAGAACAAAACATTTGTTGTGTAGGTTGCTCAATGTGTTGTTGAATGTACAGTAATTTCCCGCATGTAAGTCGCATTGTGTATAAGCCGCAGGACAGTGTTTTATGCAAGTTAAAAGAAACAAAACCATGTTAACACTATATTACCTGCCCCCCTGTATTTACCTCATATAGCGGAATCAATTTAGCAAAATCAATGTATAAGCTGTGACTAATAGTTGAGAAATGATGGTATTGTTGTTTCTGATGGTGTTTTTGATATTTGTGATACGTGAGCCTGTAGTCACGTAGTCATTAGGTGAAAAGCAGCTCCTGACAGATCAAAACAAATATTGGTTGTGCAACTGTGCGCTCAGACCAAGAGCGACCAAAGCTGCAAAGTCACTTTTGACGCTGATAAAATGCAGCTGCTAAAAACATTCTGTTGCCCCAGTTGCTCATGATGTGAGAGATTCGAAAGCTCGGTTTCGTTTATGACATCCACACAAGCGAAGCACGCCTGCAGTCCTATTTCTTGTCAGGGTTTTGCAGCCGAAACGAGTCACAGCTCATTTGCATAAAGTTAAACTGTTTTTAACTTGTTTTGGTCGCTCTGGTCGCCCAAGTTTTGACGCTGGTCGCTGTGGTCGTTTTGATCGCTGTAGTCGCTCGTCCCCATTCAAAGTCAATTACTTCCAGCGATTTTGCAGCTTTGGTCGCTCTTGGTCTGAACGCACAGTTAAGGCCCGTTCACACCAAGAACGATAACGATAACGATAACTATAAATAAATATCGCTCTCATTAATATGAATGACAACGTTCACACATAAACTATAACGATAACGACATGAAGAACGATATCGTTGTTGATCACTTTCAGAGCGATTTTGAGAACGATAAAAAGCTAACAGCCAATCAGAACCCATAATATTCTAGCCATCACATTCATTAACATGAGGAGAGACTTTTCTTATCGTTGGCCAGTGTGGACGCTTTTATCGTTATGGTTATAGTTATCGTTATCGTTATCGTTCTTGGTGTGAATGCTCCTTTAGTCTTAAAGGAGAAATCTTTTCTCTGTTGCTGGAGGTCAGCTAGGACATTCAGTCCAAAAGATTAAAATCGGTAAAATGGCCAAGCTCAAGGATATTACGTGTAATCTGATCCTGGATGACTATCTGTTTGCAGTTCAGGAAGAAAAGCCTGGAATAGAACTCGACTGGAACACCACAACCGCACCGGACACGTCACCACAGCTGTCCTGCGGAGAGGAGAATGAAGAAGACACGTCACCACAGCTGTCCTGCGGAGAGGAGAATGAAGAAGACACGTCACCACTGCTGTCCTGCAGAGAGGAAGCTGAAGAAGACACATATGCCCCAGTAGAAGGTCCAGACTTGTCTCCTGGAAGTAAGTTGATGAATGTTTATTTTAGGGCTGGGCTATTATACGATCTCGATTTGTGATCGCGATCAAATTAAGTTCGATCACGGTGATCAGCTGTGGGTATACTTTCTCGATCACGTGCACAACATGCTGCAGCGAAGTGCACGACAACCATCACAACCTGCTTTCCTGGCACCGCACTGTCTGCATTAACCCTAAGGGCTCCAGAGTGCGACGCATATGCACCCAAAATTTTCAACAGTGTGCCTGAAAAAAATTCACTGGTGCGCCTGACGCGGCTCGGGTGAAAGCATATATTTCTTTCACAAGTTGCCATGTAAACGTGGCTAGACTATGCGTGCAACTTCACCAAACTGTATTGAAGTAAAACCCTCTCTCCTAGGACCGCTTTCTCTTGCTCTCTCTCTCTCTCTCTCTCTCGTGCGCAGCGCGCTTAATGAACACCCGCCCCTCGACATGTACATTCACAATCGTGAAATCAATGACGTAGGCCTATAGAAGACGACTAGCGAAATCATGATTAAAATCCGGTTAGCATCATAGCATACTGCACAAATTTTATTAAAACTCTTGCATTCAAGTTGACTGATCATCTCAATGTTTTCCAACTCCAGACTCAAAAGGGCCTGTCCCAAGGAGAGAAAGTATTGGCCTACCTTGAAACTTAAACACACGTGGGGAAACTGAACAGTCCAACCAGTAGACTATAATAAGCTAGCCAACTAATGCTATACTACTTTGTTTACAATATTTTGAGGCTTCAAGCCGACAGCTGAATTAAAGAGGCGGAGTTGTAATATGAATAGTCATGAATGTCATGAATATCCGAAATTTCAGTAGGCCTATGTAGAAAGCATTATACAGTGAGTGTATGTGTGTATATATATACGTATATATATATATATATATATATATATATATATATATATATGTATGTATATATATATATAATTCTTTATAAAGAATATGCATATTCCTTATATTGTGTTTCAAATAAAGACAAGCTTTTTCTACGCCTTATTGTTAAAAAATCATTCACATTATATACAGTGAGGAGAAAATGTATTTGATACCATGCTAAAGTTGCCTAAAAAGAGGAATATAAAATCGTCATTTGACAATTGATCTTAATGTCTTAATTCAAAAATTGAGTAAAAATAAAACCGCTAAGTACGCCAATTTTCTTTGTGATGGAAGAATGTTTCGTAAATAAATAAATGTTCTTCCTAAATGCTAGGGGGAAGTAAGTATTTGACCCCCAATGTAACCCTATGGGAATTCAACACATAGGGTTAACATAGGGGCGGGCAGATTTTTATTTTTTAAGGCCAGCTATTTTATGGATTCAGGATATTATGCATCCTGATAAAGTTCCCTTGGCCGTTGGAATTAAGATAGCCCCACATCATTACATACCTTTCACCATAGCTAGAGATTGGCATGGTGCTTTTTCCAGTAGGCCTATTAGCCTGTTTGATGCTCATTGAGCTCAATGCAAATCAAACAGGCTAATAGGCCTACTGGAAAAAGCACCATGCCAATCTCTAGCTATGGTGAAGGGTATGTGATGATGTGGGGCTATTTTAATTTCAAAGGCCAAGGGAAATTTATCGGGATGCATAATATCCTAGATCCATGAAATAGCTGGCCTTTAAAAATAAAAATCTGCCTGCCCCTATGTTAACCCTATGTGTTAAATTCCCATAGGGTTACATAGGGGGTCAAATACTTCCTTCCCCTAGCATTTAAGGAAAACATTTATCTATTTACGATACATTCTTCAATCACAAAGAAAATTGGTGTCCTTGGCGGTTTGATTTGTACTAATTTTTTGAGTTAAGGCATTAAGATCAATTGTCAAATGATGATTTTATATTCCTGTTTTAGCAGGGTATCAAATACATGTGCTCCTCACTGTACATATGAAAGGAGTGCAATAAAAGGTGTCCTTTTGCCGTTAAAGGCGATGCAATGAAAAATGTGGGTGCACCTAAATTTTGTGCTGGTGCACCTAAAAAAAAAAGTTAGGTGCACCGGTGCAACCAACGCAAAAAGTTAGTCTGGAGCCCTGACCCTATGAGCCCGACGGATGCAAAGTGCGTCTGATAAAAAAAATTGTGATTAAAAATCGAGATCGTTCAATATGGGAAAAATAATCGTGATCATTTTTTTTGCCATATCGCCCAGCCCTAGTTTATTTATTTATTTATTTATTTATATATATATGCTGAATTTTGTGCCATGAATATCGTGGGAAGACAAATTTCATTGTAATGTGTTATTGATCTTTCCAAAAACCTGGGCCCATATTGACAAAGAATCTTGGAAATAGCTCCTCGCTAACTGGTAGAAGTAAGAGAAACTTTTCAAATTAAGGCTGGCTTACATTGCACGATTTTGGCCTGTTTTAACAGTCGGCGACTAAATTTCCAAAATCGGGCGGAAATCTTGAGAGTTGTGCTAGAATCGCAGCGCGCTCCCGTCATCTAAATCGTTTAGTGTAAGGTGCCAATCTTAGCGGTTTTAAGTCCGTCGGAGGCAGTCTTTCTCTAGTTTTGCCGTTACGACAATATCAAACATGTTTGATATTATCGGAAGTCTTTTCAGTCGTGGCTCATGCAAATAGTGACGTGAACATTAAAAACCAATAGTAACCTCTCGCGAACACGAAAACAGGAAGGGGCAAAATAGGCGACAGCTGTAGCCTATATGATTATTTGTTATTTCATTTCTTATCATTTATTAGTCGGCTATTCTACGAGACAGAACAACTCTATATCTGTTAGTGATGTCACACATCAAACAATGCTGCAGAAACGCGAAAAAAATACTTTGATATGAGTAGGCTATCATGTGATTTCCTGTTAATGATGACGTGTAGCCTATTGCACGATGGAAATAATTTGAAGGAATCTAGCAGCAGTCTTGTAAATAGTGACCCACAGTCTTTGCAAAATCCTAATCTGAGACTGGCCTGTGACTAGACTGTGACTAAAAACTCAATGAATTGTCTTTAGATGTGAGAGGGTCTGAGACTGTAGTCTTTAAAAAATCTTTTCCAAATCTTTGCAAAGTCTGTCAATGTAAGGTAGGCTTTAAGCTGTTAGATAACATTACCTAGGCTGTTCTGACAAGAAAATGTGCCCCCAATTGCTTTTTGTAATACATGCTGCCAACGTTACAAGGGAATCTCGGCACTTTTCGACCCTAGTCCTTTTGTTTGATGTCTTTAAGTATTTTCATTTGGAATAAAAAAATAAAAGACTAAAATCTCTTCAGTATTGAACCAGCTAAGCCAGGGGGCATATGGGCACAGGTCATGGGTCGAAGGTCAAATATTCATATTACACTTCGAGGGCTGAGAACCAAATGGGCGTAAGTGACATTTCACCAACTTTACAGGAGAGCCAAAACAAATCTAACGGCTTCCATATGTTCACAGTTAAAGACCTTTGGATTTTGTTTAATAACTATATATTTATATTATTTTACTTCTATAATTTTGTCAGCTAAGAGAGCTCATCAAGAGCTTTCAGGTGATATATAACAAAATTTTGACCAAAATGTCACTTACGCCCCTTTGGTTCTCAGCCCTCGACTTATTCTTTACCTTTGCTAGGATAAGCAGGCAAACATAGTAGATTACTTTGCATTTGGCTGACACTTTTGACCCAAAGTGACTTACAACATGATGAACATTTTAAGCTTGTTAAAGGGACACTTCACCGATTAGCATTAAGCTTTGTATCATGAAAGAGGCATTCATTATTTTAAGAAAAGAATCAGACCGCAACATGAGGTTGCAAACTTATATGATTTTTTTCAAAATTCAACAGGAATACAGTATCTGTATCTGTAATCAGTACCCCTGACCTTTTTGTAAATATTTGATTACATCTTTTCACCACTGAAGAAACTACACTTTGCTACATCATCAGTGTGCAGCTTGTATAACAGTATAAATGTACTGTCCCCTCAAAATAACTCAACACACAGCTGTTAAGGTCTAAAGCACAGACAACGAAAATGAGTACACCCCAAAATGAAAATGTCCAAATTGTGCCCAAAGTCTCAATATTTTGCGTGGCCTAGGGTTGGGCGATGTCCCCTTAATTGGCATATGACGATGTGTACAGTAAAACATCGCGATGGACGATGATATCGTCGTTGGGGGGGGAGGGGGGGGTTGTAAATAAATATATTATATTATAGGCTATATATGGCCTATATTAAATATTATATAGGCTATATGGCCTGGTGAAAGTGGACAGCTAAGAGACATACTGACTGGGCTACTGTGTGGAAGATCTGCTCCAAGAAAATCCTAGTAAGAGACCGACAGACAGCCAATCTAAACACCTGATTACACATTGCCAGCATTCGCTGGGCCTCGCAAAAAACCTCGCGGTCACTCATCTAAAATCTTGAATAGCCCAGTCTGTACCTAACTCATATGTTACGCGGCTACCGGCTTGCCGACTATGAGGGCAGCAGAAAGTGAAAGTAGGCTGTGATCGCGCAGTCGAGTCGAATTAAATAACAGTTGAAGTAGGCTAAACAACTTTTACAAATAGCCTACGAATCCCGATTGCCACTCCGCTGCTGGGGCTTTTGCTAAAGGCAAATGCGTGAAATAGAAGCATTACAGTGAAAGACGTAGGCTATAGCTTCTGATAACGATAACGAAATAAATGGTTTATTTTAACACGGTGGAGAATGACGCATTCGGCGCTTCAGTGTTGTAGCCTCGCAAGAAATTAGAGCTAGAATATCGTAGTCGTAACAATAATAATTCATTTGCACTATTTAATTCTTAAACATTATTAGGCTACATGTTTTGCGTTCAATGTAGGCTACACTGCGAGACATGTAGCCTAAAAAAAGACAATAACATATTCACGTTGCAAGGAGGACTTATTTGAACAAGACGGTCTCAGACTAATATGTTTTTTAATTTTGCACTGTTTGGCTGACAGCCTCTTAAGCACCCTACATGTGCATCAGTTCTAGGCTCAATTTCATTTCCAAGGAAAAGTTTTTATTTTTTAATATTTTAGCTTAGTCTGCAGTAGAAATAAGTGGGGGCGTGGCATCACGATGGTTGCTTTCCATCGTGATGTCTGTCAACCATCACGATGGACGATGATATCGTCCATCGGCACAACCCTAGCGTGGCCACCATTATTTTCCAGCACTGCCTAAACTTGCTGGAATCAGTCTAAACAGACAGTCACTTATTTTGATGTGGTTGAGTCAGGTGCGTCTTGAGTCGTGTGTTTGTTTAATGGGTTCATCACTGGCACATTTTTGTAAATTTTTATGAAGATCTAGCCAAGTCTAACCTCTAAGTGAAACTCTTAAAATTGGGCCTAAATGGCCATTTTCCCTCCCTGGAGTCTTGTGAGTCGATAGTAGTGTTACGAGGTCTAACCCTGCGTTCACACTGTCCACGTCCGTCGACGGATCTCGGAGGTTGTGTCTGCCGTATGTGTATTTGCATACACGCGATCTAATTGGCTGACGGATCCGTCGCTGCCTGAAAAGTTGAACATTTCTCAACTTTCTTGACGGAGGCAACGGAGCTGAAGGAACGGACGGACCCACAATGCATTTCGAGTCCGCCCCATGCAAAGTGAATGAGATCCGTTGACGGACGTAGACAGTGTGAACGCGGGGTAAGGTGTGAAAGGGGAGCAGGTGTGAGTCATTAGTAGTGTTACAAGGTCTCAGGTGTGAAAGGTGTGTTAAAATTTGGTGATATCGCTCTCACACTCTCTCACATACAGGTCACTGGAAGTTCAACATGCCATGTCAACATGGCAAACAACTCTCGGAGGATCTGAAAAAAAGAATCGTTGCTCTCCATAAAGACGGCCTCGGCTACAAGAAGATCGGTCACGCACTGAAACTGAGCTCCAGCACGGTGGCCAAGATCATGCAGCGTTTTAACAGGACCGGTTCCGTCGAGAACAGGCCTCGCCATGGCCGACCATTGAAGCTGAGCGAACGCACTCTTCGTCACATCCAGAGGATGTCCTCTAGACGTATGAGTGTTGCCAGCATCGCTGCGGAGGTTGAAGCACTGGGGGGTCAGCCTGTTAGTGAAAACACCATACGCCGCAAGCTGCATCAAATTGGGGGGTCGGCCTGTTAGTGAACGCGCCATACGCCGCAAGCTGCATCAAATTGGCCGTCGTCCCGGATGGACGCTTCTTCGTGGTGATGGTGATGCACAAGAAAGCCCACAGACAGATACACTAAGGACATGGCTTGCTGGAGCAATGTCACGTAAGGTAACCGTATTCTGTATGGTGCCCATGTAACATCATTCCAGACAATTGACACTTGAGCAATAAACCACTCGAGTTTCTAGTTTACGCTGATTTTAGAACAACCGGGGAAGGGCCGGGGGTAATGGCATCCTGTAGCTGTTCTAAAATCAGCGTAAACTACGGACTCGAGTGGCTTATTGCTTAAAGGGACACTTCACTGATTAGCATTAAGCTTTGTATCTTTAGAAAACTAGTCATGTTTTTGAAAGGTTGTGCCTCATTCCCTCAGTTTGCCTTGAGATGGGAGAAATACGGATTTCAATCATCATTTTACATCATTGAAAGCAGGAAGTCCTATTCATGGGTTTCATTGAAATCCGTATCCGAAATCTCCAGGCAAACTGAGGGAATGATGCACGACCATTCAAAAACATGACTGGTTTTCTAAAGATACAAAGCTTAATGCTAATCGGTGAAGTGTCCCTTTAATTCCATCACAAGTGTCAATTGTACGGAATGGTGTTACATCCTGGGCACCGTACGGAATACGGCTACCTTATGTTCCTGTGTTCTGATGAGACCAAGAGAAACTGGTATTGGGTTAGATAGTGTCAAGGGTGTGTGGCGGCAAGTGTGTCTTTTCTACAATCAAGCATGGTGGTGGGAGTGTCACGGTCTGGGGCTGCACGAGTGCTTCCATCACTGGGGAGCATTCTGCTTCAATATGTCACAATACATGTTGCCATGAGGAAGCATGTCCCCCCCCCCCCCCTTTCGGAAACTGGGCCGCAGGGCATTATTCCAACATGATGGCGACCCCAAGCAAACCTCCAACACGACCACTATCTTGCTAAAGAAGCAGGGCGAAAAGGTGATTGACTGGCCAAGCATGTCTTCAGACCTAAACCCTGTAGGGCATCTCTGGGCATCATCATCCAGAAGGTGGAGGAGCACAAGGGCTGTGTCTGAAACATCAGTACACACGCTGGGCAGTGTGCATTTTGAAGTGTGAAGTTACGTCAGAATAGACTGTCCGAAAGTCAAGCGCTCTCACTAGATGGATACTTCCTCAGATAACCCATAATCCATTGCGCAGCGCAGGTCAAACTCCATACGTCATGCAAATTGTCAGCACCCCCCCCCCCCCGAGTCAGGTGACGCCAACTAGTTAGTGCTGTCCAAATGTAGGTAGGGATGCATACTGAGGAGCAAGCTAACTGAGACGCTACTGGAAAGAAGGTACTATCCAGCGTGCACGCTTGACTTTTGGACACAGCCAAGGTCTCTAACATCCACCAGCTCCGTGATGTCGTCATGGAGCAATGGAAGAGGAATCCAGTGGGAACCTGTGAACTCCATGCCCAAGGGGGTTAAGGCTAACCTGACTTTCTTTTTTTTTTAAAGATTATTTTTTGGGCTTTTTATGCCTTTAATGGACAGGACAGTAGAGAGAATGACAGGAAGTGAGTGGGAGAGAGAGTCGGGGTGGGATCCGGAAAGGACCACGGGGCGGGAATCGAACCCGGGTCGCCGGCGTACGGTGCAGGTGCCTCAGCCAGTTGCGCCACTGCCGGGGCGGCTAACCTGACTTTCGCCAGATCCTGTAGTTCGCTGTCTGCTTCACACAAGGATCTGGGACTTCTCGATAGGAGATGTATTTATGAAGGCGGGTCCTTGTAAAACATCCTCGCATGTGATTTGATAAACCACTTGCCTGTTATCTTGAATGACGTGCTAGGCTTCTTCAAGCTCTTGCCAAACCCGGTCGGAAGAAGAGTAAAAACATCCTTGCCACCAATAAATGTCTTCAAAACTATTCTCTGTTAATCTTTTAAAGAATGAATACTCGATAGATTCGACAAAACGGTTGAAATAGCAGAATCAATGTCAGCACAAGACTCCTCGCTTCGGCGCTCCTGATTGGTTTATAATTTTTTGATCACTGGAACGAGTTTGGATTGCCCTCGAGTCCAGACCCTTGTGTGGAGCTCAGCGAAACGCCTCTGGTGGAGCATGGCGGAACTACAAGGGTCTGGCGAGAGTCAGGCTAGGTTAAAGGAACCGTGTGTAGGATTTTGGCCAAAACGAGTACTGCAATTACTTTCAAAATACTGTAGAGCGGTGAATCGCCTCCCCCTCCCCTCTGAGTCACGGTTGCCAGCTAGCTGCAGCAGGAACGTAGGCTGCTAGCTTTCAATGGCAAGTGCTGTTTTCCTCAGCATAAAAACAGAGAAACAAACTCTGATAATGCATTGCTAACGTTAGCAATGACTACTAGCTGCTTTTATTTCCCAAACAATTCCTTAGCCTACCTTTTCAATTCAATGACCCACCTCCTCCATATGGCCAACATACTTTGCACGAACTTGCATAATTTGTTCAACTGTCATGAATAGGCTATTTAAAATGTCCATTTACAGTATAGTATAGCCTACAAGTAAGTTAGCCAAACTGATGAATCTTTACCTGTCCAGGAGCAAATTAACAACACTGACGTCTGTCTTCAAATTCTTCTCCGTTTTCAGCCGTCTCAATCTCCTAAATCCTTGTTTTATTTAGACGTATTTCGGATTCATAACAAGGTCTTTTAGGTTCCATAACGTTAGACATTTTTTATCCAACACGCTTGTAGCTGCAGCTGTCTATGGTGGTAACTAGCATAGCTGGCAACCCGGATGGCGAAATACTACTGACTTTGTGATTCGTAGATAAGTGTAGGGCGGCGCATCAAACCAAAACACATCATAACAACATCAACATCAGTTGAGGGCTGCAACTTCACTTTTAAATTAAAATATCTTGGCCGGACTACTGTTGTCAGTGATATAAGTATTCGAAATTAGCATGATTTCTAAATGTCTAGTGACATATCAGGGCCATTTTATGATTAATTGAAATACATTTTCTACATACGGTTCCTTTAAGACAGTGCTGGAAAATAATGGTGGCCACACAAAATATGGACAGTGGGCACAATTTGAACATTTGTGACGTTCCACGGCAAAACCAGTCGCTTGTCGCAACAGGCGTTTCTGAGAAAAATGGCCATTTATGTCACTTGTGCTAAAATCGTGGATTTTTTTTTGTAAGTGTTTTGAAACAGTGGGAGGTCTACACTGTACGGCCGTGAATACATTTCGCCGAAAAACTGACCTTTTGTAGTCTAAAAACGTGAGTTTGTTGAGGTGAGAAAGTTAGAGGAAGCAGGAAGTTAGAGGCGTCTCGTTTTTTGCCGCTTTACGGTAAATGCACTCATCGACAACCACCAAGCCATCCGCGTGCTGTGTCGTTGATACAAGTACCGTAAATCTTGTAATAGCGGCGACCTTACAAAGCGTTCGTGAGTGTTGAGCCGACGGTTAACTTCAAAGGCAGATTTCTCCGTTTTTCTATTGGCATGACAGGATGAACTCAACTCCTTTGAATGTTTATATTTCAGTAATATGACGTTCAATTCATTAGATATAGGTATCGTTTTGAAGGTTGATTATTAGTCCAAGAGCATTAGCTCAAAATAGAGTCAAACCCGGAACAAATTAGTAACAAGCTGAATTTTTCAGGATATGTTCAGAATACCTTTAGGAATAACATACTAAAAGTCCCCGTGAATCCCCCTTGTGCTCTCTGATATATTCAAGATGGCGTCCAAAATGGGCGCTATTTGGAGATTCTTCCACATCTCAGGCTTAAAACCTAATACAAATGCAATTAAAAGGTCAAAATAAACCGCTCACAAAAAGTAAGGAAACTTGACTTTGGCCCATTATATCTCCCCTTTAGTAATACCAACCAGTAAAGTGTTTCATATCATTTTTATCGTTGATTTGTCACCTTTACAATGAGGTATAGCTTGTAAGCATAGGGCAATCATGGAATGATCAACACAAGCAAACGTGTAAGTAGTGCCAACGAAAAATGTGCCAAAATGGCCTGTTATGCTGTTGGAATTCACCTTTGTTACTTCAAGCATTGACTATTGCACTCTCCCACAGAAATGAGGAAAACAAAACATGTTAGGCATACATTTGTTCATTTTATACTCAGTGTCAGGGTCCTCAGTAGCGTGTAGAGGATTCATATGCAGCCACAACAGCTTGGCACCTTCTTCTCATGCAGGTCACCAACCTGGCTACATTCTGGGGTGACATCTCCCTAACTGGAAAGACAGACCTTGTTATCATTGAAGGCAATCATCATGCAGTTAGATACCGGGATGAGATTCTGGAGCCAGTGGCAATTCCATATCTCCAGAATATGGGACCAATTGCCATCCTCCAGGATGACAACGCTCGCCCCCATAGAGCTGGGATCATCAGAGAGTACCTCCAGAATTTGGGAGTGGAGAGGAACGAATGGCCTGCCGTGAACACTTGTGGGATCAGCTTGGGCATGCTGTACGTGCCAGAGTCACCAACAAAACCACGTTGGCTGACTTACAACAGATCCTTATCGAGGAATGGAATGCCATCCCACAGGAGAATGTAGCCAGGTTGGTGACCAGCATGAGAAGAAGGTGCCAAGCTGTTGTGGCTGCATATGGATCCTCTACACGCTACTGAGGACCCTGACACTGAGTATAAAATGAACAAATGTATGCCTAACATGTTTTGTTTTCCTCATTTCTGTGGGAGAGTGCAATCATCAATGTTTGAAGTAACAAAGGTGAATTCCAGCAGCATAACAGGCCATTTTGGCACATTTTTCGTTGGCACTACTTACACGTTTGCTTGTGTTGCTCATTCCATGATTGCCCTATGCTTACAAGCTATACCTCATTGTAAAGGTGACAAATCAACGTTAAAAATGATATGAAACACTTTACTGGTTGGTATTACTAAAGGGGAGATATAATGGGCCAAAGTCAAGTTTCCTTTCTTTTTGTGAGCAGTTTATATGATTTTTAGGGTAAGTAAGTCAAGTTCATCATTAGTTTATTGAATGGAGACATTTCATAATAATACAGTTACCTCCATAAGTATTGGAACACATGCTAAAGTTGTCTGTATAAAATCGTCTTTTGGAAATTGATCTTAATGCCTTAAATGGAAAAAATGAGGAAATATCAAACCTTTAAGGACATTAATTTTGTTTGTGAATAAGTATCATAATGGTTTTATTTCAGCTAAGCTTTTAGCTGGTTTCATTCTCATTGAGCTCAATGCAATTCAAACCAGCTAATAGGCTAACTGAAATAAAACCATGCTAATCTCTTGGTATGGTGAAGGGTATGTGATGATGTGGGGTTATTTTAATTCCAAAGGCCAAGGGGACTTTATCAGGGTGCATGTCCTGGATGGAACCATGAAATATGTTTTCTCATACAAGGAATCCAAATTCACCATTGACACACTGCTAAAATTAAAATTAACCTAGATTACAAGATCATTAATGTGACAATGACACAAAATGTACATACAAATTTGAAAGTCGACATGATTGTGAGATGGAACATAATGTAACCGTGCCTTGACACCAAGAGTGACCAAAGCTGCGAAATCACCGCAAGCAATTGACTTTGAATGGAGACGAGCGACTAAAGCAACAAAAGCGACCAGCGGCAAAATTTGGGCGACTAGAGCGTCTAAAAAAAGTTAAAAGTAGGGATATAATGAGACACAATCCACGATACGATAGGCTACACGATATTAAGGTCACGATACAATACAATTTTATATATTATTGTTATTATTATTATTATTATTATTATTATAATTATTATTATTATTATAAGCTATATAAAATAGCAGAATATCTTACATTTTCTAAAAAAATTTGAGTTAAGAGAATTGAAATTGAAGTTTAAAATCTCTCATGTCATGAGCAACTTCATAATTATTATGTAGCAGCATGCATTTTACAGCTACAAAAGCGATCTTGCAACTTTGGTAGCTCTTGGTGTGAACGCACAGTTAGACAAACAATCAGACAACAATTTTCCCTCTATAACCTTTGTAATATAATAGCACATAATATTATATATAATGCTGACCTCATATAGCATATTATATTATACTTGTACATAACGTCCTAAACATCAAGTGATAAAGCCATTTCATAAACATACAGTATACGAGAGGTATTCATTATGCAAATAATGACTTTTTTTGTAATTTCAATCCTTGATTGTAATTTCTTCTTGGAAACCTACACGCATTTACAGTACTGTGAACATTCTTAAATGTGAACTTGTGAAGTCCTGAGCTCAGTATAGAGTTCACATATAAATTGACATGGTCACAGCCTATAGATATTCGATTTTTGACATCAGAGTCATTCAGCGACAGCGACGGAGTCATGCATTATGCACGGATTATGTGCAAGTTGAATGCAAAGGAAGGCCAACTCTGTCATCTTTACTAGATGATGAAGAAACTGAAGAATCAAGACCAGTTTCTGATGATGAGGATGATGACTGAAGTGATGTATTGTACAGTCCCCTCCGACCATAAGTATTGGAACACATGCTAAGTTGACTATATAAAATCATCTTTTGAAAATTGATCTTGATGCCCGAAATGAAAAAAATGAGGAAATATTTTTCTGAATGAATAATGTATCGTAAATAAATAAATGTTTTCCTTAAAATACAGGGGTCATAAGTAATGGAACGCCTATGTTAACCCTATGTGTTAAAATTCCCATAGAGGCAGGACGGTTTTTTATTCATTTATTTATTTTAAATAAATGGATCCATCCAGGACACTATGCACCCTGATAAAGAACCCTTGGCCTTTGGAATTAAAATAACATCATCACATACCCTTCACCATACTATGGGTGCCTCTCATGCAACGTTTATACGTACTCCCTCGCTCCTCGGGCCTCGATCCTCACTGATCTACATAAAGAAAGATAGAAGAAGGGGTAGACTATCCCATTGTTGCCGCCCCATCATTCTTTATGTAGATCAGTGAGGATCGAGGTCCGAGGAGCGAGGGAGGACGTATAAACGCTGCATGAGAGGCACCTCAAGAGATTAGCATGGTTTTATTTCAGTAGCCTATTAGCTGGTTTGAATTGCATTGAGCTCAATGAGAATGAAACCAGCTAATAGGCTAACAAATAAAAACATTATGATACATACTTATTCACAAGCAAAATTGATGTCCTTAAAGGTTGGATATTTCCTCATTTTTTCCATTTAAGGCATTAAGATCAATTTCCAAAAGACGATTTTATACAGTCAACTTTAGCATGTGTTCCAAACTTATGGAGGTAACTGTATTATTATGAAATGTCTCCATTCAATAAACTAATGATGAAATTGACTTACTTACCCTATAAAACATATATTTTGACCTTTTAATTGCATTTGTATTAGGTTTTAAGCCTGAAATACGGAAAAATCTCCAAATTACGGCCATTTTGGACGCCATCTTGAATATCTCAGAGAGCACAAGGGGGATTCACGGGGACTTTTAGTATGTTATTCCTAAAGGTATTCTGAACATATCCTGAAAAATTCAGCTTGTTACTAATTTGTTCCGGGTTTGACCCTATTACTACTGGACTATATGCCCCTTCCTGAAAACGTAATAACTTTGATTTTGAAAATTTGGACATTGTGACTGATTTCGCCGTGGAAGGTCACATTTTCATTTAGGGGTGTACTCACTGTTGTTGCCAGCCATGTAGACATTAAAGGCTGTATGTAGAGTTGTTTTGAGGAGACAGCAAATGTACACTTCATACAGCTATAGCTTCATAGCTTATGTAAACTGTTCACGCACAACTTTATATTGTCCTAAAGTTTAATTTCTTCAGTGTTGTCCAATTAGAAGATGTAATAAAATATTCACAAAAATGTGAGGGGTGTACTCGCTTCGGTGAGATACTGTATATGGAAATATAAGAGGGAACTTCAATGTTGTTTGAGGTTTTTGCATTACTATGTGTTGCTGTGTTTTAAATTCTCAGGAATGCACTGTACTGACCATCACATATCCTTTTTTTCCAACACAAACTAAGCAATATGATTCAAGTGTCATTTCCGGTTTTCATGTTCCAGCTAATCAGCAGAGTCAAAATCCTTGTTTGTTGACGCAAACATGGCCAATAAAGCTAATTCTGATTTAATTTTAACCAACTAAATACACAAACGTGTCACTGCATTCTTTGCTTTGGTAATGATATGCATGTGACAAATAAAACTCCTTGTATCCTTGTAAAAAACATCAACATATTTGTCATTTATGTATTTTAAATAATGATTGGCAACAAAAAACACAAAATACATCGGAAAAAAAAAATTACGAATTGAAATCATACACACACTTTTTTTTTACTACAACTATCATAGAGAGATATGCCCCCTCAAAGTCATGTTGACGCCACTTTCTACAATGGAACTCAGTGGGTGGATTACGGTCTATGGACAGACGATACTATTGCTGATCTAGTTCATTTACCCATCACTGAACAGGAAATTACAAATGCCTTATCATTTTAGTTTACTTCCTGGTTGGTTTGCTGGTCAAAAAGATATTGATGAAATTGTATTTTTTGAGTTTTCCCCTCTATTACAGTATATTTCCACAACATCTTTGATGACTATAACGTTGGTTCTACTTTATGGATCCAAAAACCACTTATCTTAGCGTGATTCCCTTTCAATAGACATCTGCGGCCAAATTAAGGTGCTTTGCCTGGTGTCACAGGTGTTGATATTGCCCAAGACGTGCATTAAAGGGAAATGTGCCGCCCTTGAGTTACGGTTCTCTGCCTGGTGTCACAGGTGTTGATATTGCCCAAGACGTGCATTAAAGGGAAATGTGCCGCCCTTGAGTTACGGTTCTCTGCCTGTGTTTTATGAAAAGGTTGCCGTGCTTAGATAGCAGTTTGTCACTGAAGCACTTCTAAAACACAATGCCTGAATAAAAATGTGGCTGAACAAATATTGCTGTTTTTACTTCTAATAAAATAATAATAATAAAAAATGGCCCATTGCTCTTTAGAGAAAGTGATGGTCAAGATGGCTTTGAAACGGAGACATCAAGGTAAAGGTAAGAGTAATCTATTAACAAAAATTATGCACTAGATTGATGAATAAGCAAGATTGGATTGGATCGAAGTATATTTAATTTACCTAGCTAAGACAACATAGCAACCCAACAAATCATTGTAAAAAAAAAAGCCAGCCATATATTTTTGTAAATATTGTTTTTATTTCTCAGCACCTCACGCCAATTACAGTCCAGAACTGTGTGGATTTAAATGTCATGACACGCCTCTTACGACCCTATAGTCACTATTATATACAAAGCTTAACAATAACTATCAATTAAATACATATAATATGCAAAGTTATTTTCATTCAATTAAATTCAAAGTGTCTTGTATCGTACCATGGTCGTGAAACATGGCAAAAGAATAAAACACATGTAAAACTCGATTTTGTCAGTGTTATGTCAGAATAACAATTCATCCAACGATCCATCAACTGTGCATCTGAAGCAGTTTGGTAGTATCATTTTATCCTTGAATGAACATTGATTAATGAAGTAATTTCAAATCAAATGTTTTTGGTTTTGGGCATTACAATATTATTTCCTATGCATATTGAATATCAGTGCAATGATGGAATGCAATTTGTTAAGACTGACATGAATTAATCAAATATTAGTCATATGCTACAAGATTCTTTAATATCCCTATGCATTTCTTTCTTTTTTTTTTTTTTTTCAGACACCCGCAGGGATATTGACATTGACTGTGATCCAGCGCCCGAACCAAAAGCATGGTCCATTCTTGATAGTTTCATGGCATTTGGTTCGGACGACCTGTTCTGCAGCACACCAGATGCCACCCTTGATGCCCTCGTGCCATTTCCCCGCATCGCTCGAGCCACAGCCCCTCTGTCCTCATCAGCGCCCCCTGGTGGCCTTGCACCCACAGCCCCAGAAATGAGAGATCCATGCGGCCAGAAATGCCGAAGACAGTGCACCGGCAAGTTCAGCGAGGGTAGACGCAGGGAGATTTGGAGCAGCTACTGGCTCATGGACAACGCGGAAAAGCGCTTGTTCGTGTTCCACAGCGTGAGCCAGCTGCCGACGGCGAGGTGTTCCGTGGCTGGGAGTCGGCGCGGCAGGTCGTTTGTTTACAGGCTGGAGAACGAAGACCAAGTCCCGCAGCAGGTCTGCAAGACGTTCTATTTGGCCACGCTGGGGTACCACCCCACGAACGACAGCCTGGTCCTCTCAGTGATGGGGAGGGAGATGGGAAATAAGATGAACCTGCAAGACCGACGAGGAAGACACCCCCCGGCCAACAAGCTGGATCTGCAGCCTGTGTTTGACCATATCGAGTCCTTCCACCCGTCGGTGGGCCACGACGGAAGGGAACAGTCCCCGCGTCATCGTCGGTACCTCCCCAGAGACGTCACCATCAAGCTGATGTACGCTGATTATGTGGAAAAGGGTAACCGCTGCTCCTACGAAACCTACCGCAAAGCTGTGAAGCAGAAGAACATCGGCTTTTGCAAAGCTCGGAAAAGGGGGGACGCGAGGAGTGGCCACTGGCCGTAATGGGGATGCCAGTGCTGGGCCGCTGGCTGACAAACACTGCCACCTGCTGGCCAGAGTGTTGAGATGGGCGATGGCAGACGGGATAAATCTTTTACCAACGCGTGTTGTTCTTTGTGTCCCGAGTCATCCATGCCTTTTTGTACAGCACCCTCACTGTTTGTGTTTCGGCCTGAATGTAATATGTAATAATATCCATGAACTTTTTAATCGTCCTCGTGTCGCAACGCCAAAGGTGTTTATAAATGAAATGCACTGATATACCTCTGTTATTGTTACTGTTATTATAACTTTGCATTCCAGTTCAATTAAATTATTATGCTGAATCATTAGAAATGTATGGGTTTTCTGTGTTTATAATTCAGTGCAACATACAGACTGCACTATGCAGACACTCTTGGTTGATATTCTTGGAGGTATGGTGATTGGTGAGGTATGGTTTGGTGTTCATGTGTTAATAATAACAACATAATGCAACTGGATAGCAATGGCTGTAAAGTTCATTCAAACTTCTATTAATCAAAATATACATTTGCTAGAAGGTCCACTTACAGTATACTGTAAGTGGACCTTCTAGCAAATGTATATTTTGTTTATATATATATATATATATATATATATATATATATATATATATATATATATATACACTGTGCAAAAGTGGCTTTTAGAGGCTTTTGCATCTGAACTCTTCATATATATATACAAGTATATGAAAAAAAAACATGTTTGAAGTGTTTAGATAAAATATCGCCCTTCAGAAATGAGGAAGGTCATGTTATGTTGTGTAGCGTATTATGAAACACTCAACAGTAAAGTAATAGTGGCATGAATAATTGAACATGGAATTGGATATGTGCTCATGTGTTAGATTTATAAGCTTTCATCTCCCGACATGTTGTCTCCCGCTTCCTACTTCTGTGTGCATCTCTGTTGATGTTTCGTGTCTTGACCTTTCATGAAAATTGTTTACAAATCTTGCATAGTGTGCCTTTAAGAATAATTTCTCTGATCTTCTCAGAAGAAGCCCAAGGGGACACAGAAGGAAGGACAGACCAAGAGAGGCATCCCGCCCTCGACCTCTACGAGAATACAGAGTGCAGTGTGACTTCACCCCAGCGACTCCATCAGCGATCAGACCCCGCGGGGAAAAAGCACGAGTGCTCCCCCAGTGCCTCAAAACCTTCGCTGGGCCTTCCCCACTCGCATATCATCAACGTATCCACACCGGAGAGAAGCCGCATCAGTGCCTGACGTGGTGCGAAGAGTGTCAGGAGCAGGTTACAGCTGGCCATTCACCAGGTCACACACACGGGAGACAAGCGCCATCGCTGCTCGGAGTGCGGGAAGGCCTTCGGTCAGGCGTCCCACCTGAAGGCTCATCAGATGATCCACACGGGAGACAAGCCCCATTGCTGCTCGGAGTGCGGGAAGGCCTTCGGTCAGGCGTCCCACCTGAAGGCTCATCAGATGATCCACACGGGAGACAAGCCCCATTGCTGCTCGGAGTGCGGGAAGGCCTTCGGTCAGGCGTCCCACCTGAAGGCTCATCAGATGACCCACGCGGGAGACAAGCCCCATCGCTGCTCGGAGTGCGGGAAGGCCTTCGGTCAGGCGTCCCACCTGAAGGCTCATCAGATGACCCACGCGGGAGACAAGCGCCATCGCTGCTCGGAGTGCGGGAAGGCCTTCGGTCAGGCGTCCCACCTGAAGGCTCATCAGATGACCCACACGGGAGACAAGCGCCATCGCTGCTCGGAGTGCGGGAAGGCCTTCGGTCAGGCGTCCCACCTGAAGGCTCATCAGATGATCCACACGGGAGACAAGCGCCATCGCTGCTCGGAGTGCGGGAAGGCCTTCGGTCAGGCGTCCCACCTGAAGGCTCATCAGATGATCCACACGGGAGACAAGCCCCATCGCTGCTCGGAGTGCGGGAAGGCCTTCGGTCAGGCGTCCCACCTGAAGGGTCATCAGATGATCCACACGGGAGAACGGCCGCATCGGTGTCCTCAGTGCAGAAAGGCCATCCGTCAAACGAGCGACCTCAAGAAACACCTGAGGTTCCACACTGGGGAGAAGCCTTATCAGTGCTCGGAGTGCGGGAGAGCGTTCGCACAGATATCTTGTCTCAGGACACACCAGGGGACTCACACCGGAGTGAAACCGCATCACCGTGCCTGGAGTGCGGAAAGGCCTTCTGTGAAATTAGCGGCCTCGAGAAGCACCAGGTCATCCATGCGGAGGACAAGCCGTACGCCTGCGCTCTGTGTGGGAAGCGCTTCAGGCGCAACGCTGATCTGTAGACCCATCGTCTAGTGCATACCAACGACAAGCCACATATGTGTTCTCTCTGCGGAAAGGTGTTTAGTCAAAGGGTCAATCTCACTAGACACCAACTGCAGATACACAAGCAATCGAACACTGCGGACAAAAGACAAAAATGCTCTCAGTAGCGCTGCTGAACAACTTAGGCATCATATCAAATTGTGTGGAGGTTTTTTTTTTTTTTTTTTACATACGTCATGGTTGAAAACGTTAGCCTGGCAAGCCAAACTATACAGAAATGTATAGTCTGTGGTCGGACCATTCACAGAGCTGAAGTCTGTGGGTGGGATGAACAGTTGTCTTTCAAACTGCCTCTTCAAGTAATAGGCCAGCATTTGTGACCAATCGTAGCCAGTCGGCAAAACGGCAAATACATCCTTCTTTAAAACGAATGACTTGAGTGCTTCTTTCTGCTTAACCTTCAAAGAAAAGCCCAAGTCTAACTCTTCCAAAGCCGATTCAAACGAGCGTGCTTCGTTAGCCTAATCCATCTTTTGTTTTTCTTTATGGTTGTGCAACACGGTCTCACACCCAACTCGTCGAACGAGGACGCATGGTCCAGCCCCCTGGTGTCAATATCGGAAGCCAAAGGTGAGCTAAGGCGGGCTCAAGGACTCCGTACACAGATAGAGCGTTCTGATTGACTAGGCTGGCCTGGAGCCTAGCGCAGGCTTGGCCTCAACGGTGCGACCCTAGACCATCCCGCTAGGCAAAAATATTTTTGCCAGCTAGGGTGCGTCTAGCTTTCTAGGCTATGAAAACGTATCAGAATCACAAATAATCATGGTCGCAGACGTCCTATGACGCTACATGAAGTTGAATCCCCCCAATGACACATGTCTTCGATGCCCGCAAATGTACGGAGGACCTTACTGAAAGGAAAGACTAAGCAGGGAGCCTTGACAACCCCACCTGCTACAGAATAATGATGGTCAAGAGTTTCAGTTGTAATACCATGTTGTACCACATGTGGGTGCTGTAACGCAAGCCATTGTGGCGCACTATAGGGCGCTAAGCCATTGGAAGAGTGCACAATTTGAATCAGAATTCCACATAGCTCATTTAAAGCTAGCACAGTCAACGTGAAGATTTGTAGGCATAACTGTTCCATAGTTTTTTATTTTATTTCCATAGTATTATTAAAGAAAACATGTCACACAGTAAGTGCTAACGCAGTGTGAGTGTGAGTGAGCAGGACATCTCATTTCTCATATCTGTCTCCTTGATTCCTCCATACACTGTACATTCCTTCCCCATTTCCCTCACAAAATTAACCAGAAAAGCACTCAGAGAGTGCAAATCTCCGCCAAGCGAAAACATAACCGCCTCCCGGATCTAGACGGCGATCCGGATCACTCCCAATATGTAATAGTTTCTCCATCATTTCTTCGTCATTTCTTTGTCATTTCAGGCCTTCCTTGAAGATTTCACCGGAATCCATCCATAACTTTTTGAGTTATCTTATGAACACACACACACAAACAAACAAACAAACAAACAAATAGACAGACAGACAGACAGACAAACAAACCCCGATGAAAACATAACCTCCTTGGCGGAGGGAATTAAAAAAGGAGCATTTCTCAAATATTTCCCATTTTTTTCTCCTTGATTCCTCCATCCATCCTCCATCTTTACATTCCTCATTTTCTTCACCAAATTGATTAAAATGAGTGGTAAGGACATGTAGCACCCCTCTACTCTATTTAGTAGGAAAAAACACCTTTTATCATTTACTTAGTAATAGTGGTTTAGGCCAGTTCTAGGTACGGTTGGGGGGGGATTGACAATAGAGACAGATGTGAAGTAGTGATTAAATAATGCAAATTTATTATATACAGAATACCTTGTTCTCTCTAAGAGGAAAGAAGAGAGACTATGAATATAAGAAAAATAGAAAAACCCACAAAATAATAAAATAGCTCTTAAAAATGCATCAAGTATCAAATAGAATAATAAAACTCAATTGTTCAAAATAAAAGAAATACCCGGGTTGTGTGGTGTAATTCACAAGGTCAGTGTATAGTGTATCTTAGCTGATCCAAGGCAAAGATCTAAGCAAATCCAAGGCAACCACTGTCAGGCAAACGATCCAGTGTCCAGTGTCCAGTGTTCAAGCGCTATCCAGGGACTGACACGCCATCCAAGTGTTCCAGGTCAAAATAAAAAAAACAATCTGCATAGCAGTTTGAAAATACCAATAAATATCATCCTATATCACATATCAATTTAAATTGCTATAACACATTACGGGGTTCAGTATTAACTGTACTGTAACCAAATAAATACGTTTATGAGTAGGGAAGACTACTGGTACAATCAATGAATAAACTACACAAGCTACGACGTTAGTGTCGCTGGTAGGGAGAGAGAAGAGGTGCTGTTCTCACTCACACAAACACACACACACACACACACACACACACACACACACAGGCTAGTGTGCGCGCACCTCTAAACATTCTAATAATAACGTCTCCTCTCTCTTAAGAGTCCGTTACCAACCAAAGGTCATATATAATCAATTCAATATATTCATTAATGACTTACATTATAATCCATAACATGTACAATATCCTTACAATAACAGTGCTAAAAGAAAAACAAAGTAAAAGTAAATCTCTGACTGTTTTTTTAATAGCTCCGTGAGTCTAGCACGCTAATCATCCTAGCCCCATTCAATATAATGTACTAGCAGCTAACGGTGCTAATCACTCGCTACCAAAATGCTAGGGGAATATTTCAACTCACCGGAGTTCGTTCGAGGGAAATATCAAACAAGGTCAAGAGGTGTAGAAAAAGATGTGGAAGTAAAAAGGTAGTTGATCAAGTAGAATTTGATCAAGAAAAGAGTTAGAATAGAGACTAATATTTTTTCAGAAGAGAGTAATTCAAAAGGTGTCTAATCAAAGTTCGGTCATTCCTTCAAGTGAAGTCAAGAGAAGTAGGAAAACAAACCCGTCACCTAGGAGATGACTACTATGAAGCGTCAAAGTAACAATAATTAAATATAAAGTAAATTACAAAGTAAAATGTCATGTAAGTCATATCACCAAGTATCAAATTTAAATATATCAACGGTTATTAAATGTAATCTAATTTAAAGTTTAAATCAATGTCATTTGAATTTTGAATTACATTACACTTTAAATCAATTTAATAAGAAGTTGAATTAATTTGAAGTCATACATCACATTTACATTTGCCTGTTGTTCTCATTTTGAATAAGACTTAAAATTTCAGCCTCATGCAATTCCGTGCGCCACCATTTAATTCGAACGCCTTTACTTCAGACTTTGGACTTTGGTACTTCAAGGTTGTACTGTCACCTGTCAATCATGCTATGTCACCCGCCCCCCGCCCATCCACTGAATCTGAGTCGATTTATCAGTTCTTTAGTGATAGTTTCCCCCACTTCATCACCATCACCAGAGCCTTCGTCCTTCGTCTGACGCTGGGTTTCCACCGGTTTCCACAGAGCATGTCACCATGCGAGATCTTATACTGTCTTTGCGCGAGATACGACTGCTAAAATTTCACCCAGGGGGTGTTGTCCAGTTGTCACACACCTAGCGTTTCGGCTCAGTGGTCAACAGGTTAGCTTAGTGGTTAGTGGTTAGCTTAGTGTTTAGTTAGCTAGACAGTCCAGTGCTTCAGATTACATTCAGGGGTTTATTTAGCCCAAGTATGTTCAAGTGGCATACACACAAAAATCCGTTTAAATGTTTTGATGTTGAGAACAATTCATAATCTACAGAAACACCACAGTTCATATCGGCGTGCTAACTATCTAGTCGCCTAGCTTGCTATGTGTTTTCAATTGGTTATAATGGGTCAACAAGCTAACAAGCTAACAAGCTAACCTTCAATGATAGTGTGTCCTGAACACATTTGTTTAGCATAAACAATAAACCGTATCAAAATAAGCCATTAAAAGTGGTCAAGAAACCTTTATTCACATTTAATATTTCCATGTTTGACATTGATTTTGTTACTCCCACCTCTGTGTACAGTGTACAACGTGGTGATAATTTCGCCCGGAGTGAGTGAGTCTTACAAAAGACCTGATAAATCAACTCAGATTCAGTGGATGGGCGGGGGGCGGGGGACATACATAGAGAGGTATCACGCAGTCCTGGTGGTTGGGCATCAACCACAGCCAAAACGCGGAAGCAACGTGGATTTTACGTGCCTACGTTTATGTCAAACACATCGTGATTGGCTCATGAAGGAGCAGATACGTGAAACACGCTGCACATAGCCATATGGAGAAAGGTAGGAAACATCGTTTTTTTCTCGTCCCTCAAATTTAATAATAGTTTGTTTTTTTATGTCGATCAAAATAATATTTACTGGTCAACAGACTTTCACATGTGTAAATGCTGGAAAGGGCGATCTTTAGCCCAATTCAAAGTAAAATGACATAGGTGTAAGTAGGTTAGCCAACAATAACGTTATCCTACGTTATCCTACGTGGTAATTAGCTTAATAAATTATTGTTCTCGTTGGTTATATGGTTATATGTTAACAATAACGTTATCCTACGTTATCCTACGGGGCAATTAGCTTAATAAATTATTGTTCTCGTTGGTTATATGTTATATCCAACTCTTGGCTCTAACAACATATTAAAAAGCTGTGTAACACACTGAAATGTAAACTCTCAAATTGTAGATAGGCCTACATGGGAAATGAATGGCTAAATGCAATGACTATTCAATATGTTTGCATTTGAAATTTGTCTCATGTAAAAAGACGTGCAAAATACTGCAACATCTACTTTATAGCTATAAACAAAGTCCTTTAAGTGTCTCTGCTATAAATCAGTGGAATACTGATACTGGGGGGTGTTGATTTATTAATTGATTAATTTATTAATGTGACTGCTGAGCCTGTATCTTGTCATGGTTTTTCTTAAATTAAATCTAAAACATTACTATTGTTAAGTATTTTGCTAATTGGTATTATCTGTTAAGGGTCAAATAATTTTGCCTTGTTTTTCTGTTGTTTCTGTCCAGTAGGTGAGTGTTGATCATTTGTTTGGTACCTATTCCCCCAAGAGGGGTGCCAGTGTCCTGATGCTGACCAGTGCCACCGGTTCCGCCACTTGGTTCCTGCTGGAGCCTTAGCACCAACTGGATGAGGGGACTCCTCTCTGTGTTGAATTCCCGGCTGTCTAAGGCTTTGAAGTGGTATGATATGGGGTCACTAATCCTCAAATGCTGCCAGAAGGCTCTCTTTTCAATTGTATTCAAAAGTATCTGTCAATGTAAAGCACACAGAAGGGTGGAATATATCTTATTATGCCATAAATGGCACCTGCTCCTCACAAGCATTCCAAAAATATATGATTTAGGCTACTTAATGTGATCTGTCTTGTTACACCCTAAAAACTACCACTACTCAAAAGTGTCCGTCAATGCAAACTTAATGTGATCTGTCTTCATGTTACAGGAGAGTGGTGTCAAACTACAAGACCGCCAGCATGTAAACAAGGCCTTGTTTGTCCTTGTTTGGCTACTCACCACTCTTCTAATTCCTGAAGAGGCTGAAGCATGCTGGCCTTGACACCTCAGTCCTTGCTTCCATTAACAGCTGTGTCATGGTCTACTGCAACGGGTGGATAAGGAGGGCAAATGACAGGTATTTTTCATCACTTTTACATTACTTTTACTGTCATATTTAGAAAATACTCAAAAAGGTAAAACTTTACTTTTTTGATATCAAAACTTACACCTGGCTTGACATAGTTGGATTGGCGTTAGTGAAACGAGTTGCGCAAGGATGACCAGACAACGCTATTCGCTTTATCACTTATCTTGGATGTCTTAATTCTGCTTTTGTGAAACCCCACTGCTGTTGTTGTCTGTTGTTGTTGTTGTTCTGTGGTGTATGTGTTATTGTTGTGTGCGCTGGTAGTGACGTTGTGTGTTTTTGGTGGGCTGATGGTTGTTGTAGACTGTTTTTGAAAAAGAACACTAACTGTAGGCATATAAATGCTTTTGGATGGGGATTTTTGTTGTTGTTGTTGTTGTTGTCGTGTGATCGTTGTTGTGTGATCGTTGTTGTTGTTGTGTGATCATTATTGTGTGATCGTTGTTGTTGTGTGATTGTTGTTGTTGTGTGATGTGTGATCATTGTTGTTTTTGTTGTTGTGTGATAGTTGTGTGATTGTTGTTGTTGTTGTTGTGTGATCGTTGTTGTTGTGTGATTGTTCTTGTGTGATGTTGTTGTGTGATTGTTGTTGTTGTTGTTGTATGATTGTTGTTGTGTGAACATAGTTGTTGTTGTTGTGTGATTGTTGTTGTTGTTGTTGTTGTTGTGTGATTGTTGTTGTTGTGTGATTGTTGTTGTTGTGTGATGTGTGAACATTGTTGTTGTTGTTGTGTGGTCGTTGTTGTTGTTGTGTGATTGTTCTTGTGTGATGTTGTTGTGTGATTGTTATTGTTGTTGTATGATTGTTGTTGTTGTGTGATCGTGTTGTTGTTGTTGTGTGATGGTGTTGTTATTGTGTGATCGTTGTTGTAGTGTGATCATTGTTTTTGTGTGATCGTTGTTGTTGTGTGATTGTTGTTGGGTGATTGTTGTTGTTGTGTGATCATTGTTGTTATTGTTGTTGTAGTGTGATCGTTGTTGTTGTTGTTTGATTGTTGTTGTGTGATCGTTGTTGTTGTGTGATTGTGTGATTGTTGTTGTTGTGTGATGTTGTGTGTGTGATTGTTGTTGTTGTTGTTGTTGTTGTTGTATGATTGTTGTTGTGTGATCGTGTTGTTGTTATTGTGTGATCGTTGTTGTAGTGTGATCGTTGTTATTGTGTGATCGTTGTTATTGTGTGATCGTTGTTGTTGTGTGATTGTTGTTGTGTGATCATTGTTGTTGTTGTTGTTGTGTGATCGTTGTGTGATTGTTGTTGTTGTGTGATCATTGTTGTTGTTGTTGTGTGATCATTGTTGTGTGAACGTTGTTGTTGTTGTTGTGTGATCGTGTTGTTGTTGTGTGATTGTTGTTGTTATTGTGTGATCGTTGTTGTAGTGTGATTGTTGTTATTGTGTGATCGTTGTTGTTGTATGATTGTTGTTGTGTGATCATTGTTGTTGTTGTGTGATTGTTGTTGTTGTGTGATCATTGTTGTTATTGTTGTTGTAGTGTGATCCTTGTTGTTGTTGTTGTGTGATCATTGTTGTGTGAACTTTGTAGTTGTTGTTGTTGTGTGATCCTTGTTGTTGTGTGATCCTTGTTGTTGTTGTTGTTGTTGTTGTGTGATCGTTGCTGTAGTAGTGCTTCAGTGATGGTCTTTTCACGTTCTGTGTGTTTTGTTTCCCTCTGTTTGCAGGCAGTGTGCTGTGAGGACTGCTGCCCTGATTCATACGGAAGAACCAAGCCCGCAAGTAAGTTTACTCACTTATTAGCGAGGTTAACGAGCTATGTTGCGCTCAAAGCCAGGATATGCTGTGACACAAAAACGGTCGCGTCCTCCTGGCAGATGGTGTTATCAAGCACACAGAAGGGGGGAATATAGCTTATTGTACCTTAAATGACAAGTGCTCATCACAAGCATTCCAAAAATATATGATTTAGGCTACTTAATGTGATCTGTCTTCGAGTTACACCCTAAAAACTACCAACATTGTCAAAAGTGTCCGTCAATGCAAACGGTCGTGTCCTCCTGGCAGATGGTGTTATCACGCACACAGAAGGGTGGAATATAGCTTATTGTACCTTAAATGACAAGTACTCATCACAAGCATTCCAAAAATATATGATTTAGGCTACTTAATGTGATCTGTCTTCGAGTTACACCCTAAAAACTACCAACACTGTCAAAAGTGTCTGTGAATGCAAACGGTGGCATCCTCCTGGCAGATGGTGTTATCAAGCACACAGAAGGGTGGAATATAGCTTATTGTACTTTAAATGACAAGTACTCATCACAAGCATTCCAAAAATATATGATTTAAATTACTTAATGTGATCTGTCTTCGAGTTACACCCTAAAAACTACCAACACTGTCAAAAGTGTCCGTCAATGCAAACGGTGGCATCCTCCTGGCAGATGGTGTTATCAAGCACACAGAAGGGTGGAATATAGCTTATTGTACTTTAAATGACAAGTACTCATCACAAGCATTCCAAAAATATATGATTTAAATTACTTAATGTGATCTGTCTTCGAGTTACACCCTAAAAACTACCAACACTGTCAAAAGTGTCCGTCAATGCAAATGGTCGTGTCCTCCTGGCAGATGGTGTTATCAAGCACACAGAAGGGTGGAATATAGCTTATTGTACCTTAAATGACAAGTACTCATCACAAGCATTCCAAAAATATATGATTTAGGCTACTTAATGTGATCTGTCTTCGAGTTACACCCTAAAAACTACCAACACTGTCAAAAGTGTCCGTGAATGCAAACGGTGGCATCCTCCTGGCAGATGGTGTTATCAAGCACACAGAAGGGTGGAATATAGCTTATTGTACTTTAAATGACAAGTACTCATCACAGGCATTCCAAAAATATATGATTTAGGCTACTTAATGTGATCTGTCTTCGAGTTACACCCTAAAAACTACCAACACTGTCAAAAGTGTCCGTCAATGCAAACGGTGGCATCCTCCTGGCAGATGGTGTTATCAAGCACACAGAAGGGTGGAATATAGCTTATTGTACCTTAAATGACAAGTACTCATCACAAGCATTCCAAAAATATATGATTTAGGCTACTTAATGTGATCTGTCTTCGAGTTACACCCTAAAAACTACCGGTGTTCAAAAGTATCCGTCAATGCAAACGGTCACGGCCCACTGGCAGATGGTGTTAATAAGCACACAGAAGGGTG
This sequence comes from Sardina pilchardus, assembly GCF_963854185.1. Classification (NCBI taxonomy): domain Eukaryota; kingdom Metazoa; phylum Chordata; class Actinopteri; order Clupeiformes; family Clupeidae; genus Sardina; species Sardina pilchardus. The sequence goes on from NC_084994.1 coordinate 10,758,124, forward strand.
GAATATAGCTTATTATAGCTTAAATCACATCTACATTCTACAGGCATTCCAAGAATATATGGTTTAGGCTACTTACATTTATCTGTCCCCATGTTACACCCTAAAAGCTACCCGTGGTCAAAAGCATCCGTCGATGCAAACGGTCACGGCCCACTGGCAGATGGTGTTAACAAGCACACAGAAGGGTGGAATATAACTTATTATAGCTTAAATCACATCTACACTCTACAGGCATTCCAAAAATATATGATTGAGGCTACTTAAACTGATCTGTCCCCATGTTACACCCAGAATTGGTAATGCCTTTTTTTCTGTTACTGGTAATTTAGGCCCATGGCATCTTGAGGCCTTTTGGACAGAGGAGAGGACGACCGAGCTGGTTAACCTCTACACAAATAGATGCACGTCAAGTGGTATGTATAACTGAAAGTTTTTTCTGTGTCAATCCTTTCTTGAAGTTCAAACATGGAACCTTAACATTTGTTTTTAATGACACTACTGTGTACTGTCTTACAGATGCTTTGGGGTGTGAGACCGCCGGTATACCCACCTACAGTATATTGATCCTGACATCAGTGCCAAATATTTCTTGATAATAATAATAATAATAATACCTCAGTTTTTTATAGCGCTTTTCTGGGTACCCAAAGACGCTTGATGGCAATTGGTCGAAAAAAGCACGGTATGACCGGCATTCTATGTTTTCATTTTCCTTTTTTAAAGATGGAAATGATGCAGACTACTGTGTCTGATTACACTTTAACACCTTTCTACCTCAACACTAATTCAGGGTGTATCATGGCCCAAATATGCTGAGGAATGCAGGCTGCCTTGGTGGGCTTAGGAGTTGCCTTTCACTTCAGTCAGTGACGGTACGTTAATATTGAATAACCAACTCTTACTGGTACAACTGCATGCACACAACTGTTACATCATGATTTGGCTTGTCATAAGAGAATGATCAAAAACAATAATGATTGCATAGCCTAAGTTGGCCATGCCTGTCTTGCTATTAACCTATGCAAATCTCTGCTTATTTTATTTTGACAATTGAATTCATGTTGGACAAACAACTCATTATTCATAGGTTCAGTAAGTGTATGTAATATTTTGTCTGGTGAGTGTAACTTTGTTTCTGACTCTTTTGTGATTTTGATACATTTTCATGCTTTGTTTGCCATTTTTAAAGGAAAAGGTCCAGGACGTAAGGCTTTTACAGCTGAAAAGCTGAGACAGCTTGTGCAGTCCTACAATGCACATGTCAATGATCAGCTGTTTGTTGAGGCAGCGGCAGCAGATGCAGCACCAACACCACCAGCAGCAGCAGCAGTGGCAGGAGCAGCACCACCAGCACCACCAGCACTATAAATGCCAGCAGCGGCAGATTATAAAGAAGGATAACAATTAATACATGAAATTAGAGTGGGAAGTTGTGCTTTTATGTTTCATGTTTATGGTTTTATATATATATGCACCTTACTTGAGCGTCACTACAAATTCATTATACTGCAATGCAATTACAATAAAGGCATTAATTTGTCATTTCAGTTTGTATTACTACATTCATTTAGCCTGGGTGCCAGCCAAACTTAGCCCTTTCCACAACATTTCAGGTCGGGAAGTTCGGTCTACAATCACACAACAACAACGATCACACAATAACAACGATCACACTACAACAACGATCACACAATAACAACAACACGATCACACAACAACAATCATACAACAACAACAACAACAACAACAACAATCACACACACAACATCACACAACAACAACAATCACACAATCACACAACAACAACGATCACACAACAACAATCAAACAACAACAACAACGATCACACTACAACAACAATAACAACAATGATCACACAACAACAACAATCACCCAACAACAATCACACAACAACAACGATCACACAAAAACAATGATCACACTACAACAACGATCACACAATAACAACACCATCACACAACAACACGATCACACAACAACAACAATCATACAACAACAATAACAATCACACAACAACATCACACAAGAACAATCACACAACAACAACAACGACCACACAACAAGAACAACAATGTTCACACATCACACAACAACAACAATCACACAACAACAACAATCACACAACAACAACAACAACAACAATCACACAACAACAACAACTATGTTCACACAACAACAATCATACAACAACAACAACAACAATCACACAACAACATCACACAAGAACAATCACACAACAACAACGATCACACAACAACAACAACAACAATCACACAACTATCACACAACAACAAAAACAACAATGATCACACATCACACAACAACAACAATCACACAACAACAACGATCACACAATAATGATCACACAACAACAACAACGATCACACAACAACGATCACACGACAACAACAACAACAACAACAAAAATCCCCATCCAAAAGCATTTATATGCCTACAGTTAGTGTTCTTTTTCAAAAACAGTCTACAACAACCATCAGCCCACCAAAAACACACAACGTCACTACCAGCGCACACAACAATAACACATACACCACAGAACAACAACAACAACAGACAACAACAGCAGTGGGGTTTCACAAAAGCAGAATTAAGACATCCAAGATAAGTGATAAAGCGAATAGCGTTGTCTGGTCATCCTTGCGCAACTCGTTTCACTAACGCCAATCCAACTATGTCAAGCCAGGTGTAAGTTTTGATATCAAAAAAGTAAAGTTTTACCTTTTTGAGTATTTTCTAAATATGACAGTAAAAGTAATGTAAAAGTGATGTAAAATACCTGCAATTTGCCCTCCTTGTCCACCCGTTGCAGTAGACCATGACACAGCTGTTAATGGAAGCAAGGACTGAGGTGTCAAGGCCAGCATGCTTCAGCCTCTTCAGGAAGTAGAGGAGTGGTGAGTAGCCAAACAACGACAAACAAGGCCTTGTTTACATGCTGACGGTCTTGTAGTTTGACACCATTCTCCTGTAACATGAAGACAGATCACATTAAGTTTGCATTGACGGACACTTTTGAGTAGTGGTAGTTTTTAGGGTGTAACATGAAGACAGATCACATTAAGTAGCCTAAATCATATATTTTTGGAATGCTTGTGAGGAGCAGGTGCCATTTATGGCATAATAAGATATATTCCACCCTTCTGTGTGCTTTACATTGACAGATACTTTTGAATAAAATTGAAAAGAGAGCCTTCTGGCAGCATTTGAGGATTAGTGACCCCATATCATACCACTTCAAAGCCTTAGACAGCCGGGGATTCAACACAGAGAGGAGTCCCCTCATCCAGTTGGTGCTAAGGCTCCAGCAGGAACCAAGTGGCGGAACCGGTGGCACTGGTCAGCATCAGGACACTGGCACCCCTCTTAGGGGAATAGGTACCAAACAAAATGATCAACACTCACCTACTGGACAGAAACAACAGAAAAACAAAGCAAAATGATTTGACCCTTAACAGAGAATACCAATTAGCAAAATACTTAACAATAGTAAGAGACACCAATTTAAGAAAAAACATGACAAGATACAGGCTCAGCAATCACATTAATAAATTAATCAATTAATAAATCAACACCCCCCAGTATCAGTAGGCCTATTCCACTGATTTATAGCAGAGACACTTAAAGGACTTTGTTTATAGCTATAAAGTAGATGTTGCAGTATTTTGCACGTCTTTTTACATGAGACAAATTTCAAATGCAAACATATTGAATAGTCATTGCATTTAGCCATTAATTTCCCATGTATCTACAATTTGAGAGTTTACATTTCAGTGTGTTACACAGCTTTTTAATATGTTGTTAGAGCCAAGAGTTGGATATAACATATAACCAACGAGAACAATAATTTATTAAGCTAATTACCACGTAGGATAACGTTATTGTTAACATATAACCAACGAGAACAATAATTTATTAAGCTAATTACCACGTAGGATAACGTAGGATAACGTTATTGTTGGCTAACCTACTTACACCTAAGTCATTTTACTTTGAATTGGGCTAAAGATCGCCCTTTCCAGCATTTACACATGTGAAAGTCTGTTGACCAGTAAATATTATTTTGATCGACATAAAAAAACAAACTATTATTAAATTTGAGGGACGAGAAAAAACGATGTTTCCTACCTTTCTCCATAGGCTATGTGCAGCGTGTTTCACGTATCTGCTCCTTCATGAGCCAATCACGATGTGTTTGACATAAACGTAGGCACGTAAAATCCACGTTGCTTCCGCGTTTTGGCTGTGGTTGATGCCCAACCACCAGGACTGCGTGATACCTCTACATAGACTGTAAAAAATATGGACAAAGCGTCTGTGACGTCACCCATAGATTTCTGAAGAACTCAAATGAAGCCGTTTATGGGGGGTATGCATAGACAGTAAAAGATATGGACAGAGCTATCACGTAGACGGCAGCAGAGACCGAGGAAGCAAATTTCAACGTTTTTTTTAGGTCTTCTTATTCCGTCATAGGTCTCCTGCGCAGGCTCAGATGTCGTACATGTGACGTAGGCACGTAGTCTGACCGAGTCTGACCCAGAGCGGTAGATATAACAGAGTGGCGACACTCCCATAGACCTCCATAGGAAACAATGGCGGACGTTTTTTCAGGCTACTTCCGCGTTATGGAGAGCTCAACAGTTCTTAACAGTGACATTCGCGGAGTTTGCCTCATTCACTTCCATTGGTGTCTGCCTAACTTTGTCAGCGGTAAGTAAACGAAAGCACGACCTTTTTTGAAATTGTTATATATTTCCTATATCAACTGTACCAGTATGTACTCGTAGTGTTATTCGAGTTGTTTGTGCTGCTCGTTTAACTGTTATTTTTGTATCTTAGTTATGACCGAAATTTCAGAGCATAACGTTACGTTAGCCTACCAAGCTAACCTTAGACGTGGAGGGAGGCTATCTTAAATGTAATGTTCCTATGGAATGTCAGACATATCACACTTGGTTACGCTACTGTAGTAGAGCAACGTTAGATAATATATGGGGTTATCAAGGAGTTTGTATGACATTTATAATCCTATTTGCTGAACCTGATGGCGTTAGCTAATGTTAGCTAGTCAGCTCACGCACATTCGAAATGCAATGAAGGGGGAACAGTAACGTGATCTTAATGCATGCAATGGCATCAGATGTGCTCGTTATCAACGAGTTTGTGATTAAGTTGTTCTTCAGATGAACAGTGGAACTAATTAATGGGATGACATTTCATTTAGACCTGATCTAGCTTGTTAGCTTGCTAGATGGAATGTTTCATGGCACTATGAAGTGAACCTGAAGCTAAACTTGTGATCAGAGAGCATGATATGAACTCGGGTACATCTCTTCACAACAGAAATTTCAATTATGAACTTCAGGCCAGGGGAGCTGTAGAAGCAAAAACTGTACTATACTCTCCTGCCGTGCGTGTGTCACTTGCCTAACTGTCCAGTCCTGCCCCTAGTGCCACTACTGTTCCAACTCGGGAGTCGGGACAGTGGCACGAGACTAGAGCTTGGGATAGGGGCGCGTGTACAGTGCAGTACTTATTTTTGTTTCAACTGCTGTTGGATGTCAGGTTGCAGTCAATATTATTCTACATTGAATGTACATTTCTGAGGTCTATATCACCACAGCAGGTCGATGTATTTGATGGAATAATTTTGATTGCAATGACTATCTTGCAGATGCTGAAAGTGATGTGACAAGACATTGTCTTCAATTAAGTGGTCCTTGTAAGTAGGCTATAATAATTTTCTTTCTTTTTTTTTACCTTGTATGGATAACTGAAAAGTGTAGGTTAATGATGCTTTAAGGGTAGAATTAGGTCCATCCATAGAATAAGAACAATGTTTGCAATGATGTAGCCTAGTCTAGTTAGCTGTAGTGGGTATAGGCCTACTGTAATCAATCCCAATTGTTGTCTGTACAGTATGCTGGCATTCCTCACAAAGTCAGTTACTGATTACCCTCAGTATTGTTCTTATTACAATAAGAAAAGTCTCCTTGTGTTGATGAATGCAATGGCTAAAGTGCAGTGATTTCTTATAGCCTGTCAGCTTTTTATTCTCAAAATAACCATGAAAGATATTGTTGGGAATCATTGGTGTTATAAAAGTTATAAGGTGTGGCACCCCCAACCAACCTTGAAGGGGTCAGCCGTGTATGTAAAACTCTTGCTGGCCTTTTGCTTTTGTTTATGCTAATACCTTGATGTGGCATCTGTGAATGTATTTTACCAAGTATACACTGACTTTTACCTGCTCTCTCCATTTTCCACTGTGCCTGTTCTTGCCTAGGACCAAGGATGCAGAGGACAAGACGGGTGTGTAGTATTGACTGAAATGATCAGAGAAGGTCATTTTTTATGGTTTAGGTCCAAACGAAGGGACCCTTCCAACCTCAGCATCTCCAACACCTCCTGTCACACCTCCAGCCAAATGTGCTACATCTTCCTCAGTTAACCTTCTTGTACTGTAGGTGTGCATGTCCAGCATCCTTTGCACATTAATGTCTTTAGTTGTACACACGGTACGGTTGTTCAGATTTGGGAATCTGAAATGTTTTTCAGAATGTCTTTGAAAATATAAATGGGTGTTAACCCTCCTTTTTATATTGCAGTCTCACCATATCTCCCTTAAGCCTTTTCTGTGTGTATTCCTGTTCTTGATGTTGTTAAAACATAGCCTACTTGTTCCACACATTGAAAATGTAATAAACAAATGTATTGAAAACTCAAAATGTATCAGTCATCCTTTTTATGCTGTTCTAAGTGCTTTCTTGAAACAGATGATTGCGTATTGAGTTACAATGTTATCGAAACAGTGGGTGTCCTGAACGAACTGTTGAACAAACTTAACTTTAACATACACACTTTTAACATTTTGGCTGTTATTTATCGTTCTTTGTTAATGTATTTTCATATGTTTATGGCTTAATCTGAAAATATTACTAAGGCTGTGTGGTGGCCATATTTAGGCTATTCCTTAAAAAAAACAAATTAACTGATTGACTGCATTGATCTAACTTTTAACGTATAACCTGTTACTGGTTGCCATATATTATAGATGTTCATGGCTTACTCCTAAAATTGTGAAGGCTGTGGGTGTGTAGGCCTATATAGTTAGGGTGGCCACCTTCATCTCATCAAAATAACTGGAGAGGATCACTGAACATCTCAAATACCCACGGTAACATTGGATACAAAATACATACATTTCAACAATGTAAGTTTATTATGCATGACGACAAACAGGCAAATCACGGAACCAGGAATGGAGCTGATGCCGAGAGGTAGGCTAAATGGCAGTGTCAGCTACCACAGAATAGACTATTTCAGAACGATGTTTGCAGAGCAAACTTGCGATATGTCATGGGCACTAATGTAAACATGCTAACCAACGTTATAGCACTTCAAATTGAACTCGTGTTTGGAATGTTTCGATGTTTCTCGTGATCATTGCTGTCTATCCCATAGAAATAACATGGCAGCGCCAGGGCTGGTTAGAACTGTTGTAGCGTACATGAACCACGTGACGGCGCGGCGGCGACTTCAAAGAGTGTCGCAACTCTCTCTATCTATGGCTCTGGTCTGACCTATGGCGACCATAGACATAGAACGCTAGACAGAGCAACCGACGTTCTGGCCAATGGAAGCAAACGAGACGCGAGGCGGCCATCTTGGAAAGGTGATTAATTCCACTCCGTGTAATCGCTTTGGCTGGAGAAATTAATTGTCAGACCATTTTAGAAATAATTCCTCACTACATACCACTAATTTTCACGTTTCTTTTTTGTCATGTGCAAATCTATGCTAAAGGACACACGATTATCTGGTTTTAGAGCAAAATGTTGCACATTTTGTGATTAAAGCTGCGTTTTGACCCACTGTACCATACATCACTCACCTTAATATACTAAATTGCTCAAGGGATATCACCGGGCATCCTCTTAAATCTTAAAGAGGTACCCCTAGCCTACTAGATTCTGCAAAAAAAAAAAAAAAAAACGACAAAACCAGGTTTACCTAAATTATGGCATTTGGCTGCCGGACTATGATAAGGGGGGAAAGGAGAAAGATGGGAGGGAATCCTATTGAATCCTGGTTGAGACAAATGCAGAGAGCAGATTTATTTATTTATTTTGGATATGGATAATAGTTCATTAGCTGCAATCCTTTGTTTTATTATGGTTATAGTTATTTAGCAGACGCCTTTGTCCAAAGCGACATACAAATAAATAACTCAAATTAAATTAAACAGTGAATAATTACAAAAATAGGGAGAATAGTAGGCCTAATATCATCAATAAAACTGTATAAAACAGTTGAAATGTTATCATTCACACTACACTGTTATAGGCCTATATTTCATTCAGCTTGCAATAAACCTATTGCAAGGTCATGCATTGCCTGTTGGATTCAACTGCAACTCCATAAAAAGGTCATAGTAAATACAGCACACCAGATTTTAATAAAACAATTTAATTAAGTTTTTTTTAAACTGCTGTAATAACACTGGGATGATTATTAAACATTACATACACACACACACACACACACACACACACACACACAGGTGAGGTGATTTGTTTCAACCATGTATGATGCCTGGCTAGATAAACTTAACTTGTGACAGTACTAAATCTTTAGTAGGCTAAGCTACAATCTATTACAGTTTTTGCCCGTTGCTTGAACACATTTTGCAAAACTTCGCTCACTGTGCCAAAACTCTACACATAAGTAAACAGAACACCACACTAGGAAATATACCTTTCACGTCTATGTCAAATTGAAACTCTACTATCAGTACCTAAACTCTGCTATGAAAACCTAACAATCCTTTGTCAAAATGTAACTCTGGTGAAAAAATAAAACACGCTTGCGTCATATGCATACACTTTCAGATCAGGAGGAACACACTAGTCTACTTTATATAAAACACCTTGCTGGAATACATTTAGCAAAACTGTAACCGCTCATTGTGCCAAAATCCTACACAGTAAACATGACACAACACTGGGAACTATACCATTCACATCATTATTTATAATGGCTAAACTGAAAGCTTTTTGTAGCTGGCTGATTGGTGTTCAGTTTTGCAAGTAAGTGCCTTCAAGTGTGTATTTGAGTGGTTGCAATTGCCCGATGTGTTTTGTATTTTGGTTACATGTGTTTTCCGAATGGCGCCCTGAGATTTCATTTTTGAACAAAGTGTCTTATGTATGAAATAGATAGTATGCAGGACCAAGTGTGTTGCATAATTGCTTAAGGTATGGGTACATGTGTTTGAGGTATGGTACAAAAAGCTCCAAGTTGTGTTACTTTAGTCTAAGCATGGGTCTATAGTGCAACGGGCAAAAACTGTAAAATGCACTAGAATGCAGGAAATGGCAAACAGCAGAGGAGCAGGTGGACACTGGGTAGAGGACAGTGGAGGAGCAGGTGGACACTGGGCAGCAGAGGACAGCGGAGGAGCAGGTGGACACTGGGCAGCAGAGGACAGCGGAGGAGCAGGTGGACACTGGACAGCGGAGGAGCAGGTGGACGCTGGGCAGCGGAGGAGCAGGTGGACGCTGGGCAGCGGAGGAGCAGGTGGACGCTGGGCAGCGGAGGAGCAGGTGGACGCTGGGTAAAGGACAGTGGAGGAGCAGGTGGACGCTGGCAGCGGAGGAGCAGGTGGACGCTGGGCAGCGGAGGAGCAGTTGAACGCTGGGCAGCGGAGGAGCAGCTGAACGCTGGGCAGCGGAGGAGCAGTTGAACGCTAGTCAGCGGAGGAGCCGTTCAAACTCTCTGCAGTCCTGTATACTCATGGCCCTGCTTTGGTACAATGTCCATCTTAAGATCTGAAATGTTATGAGGAAAAGATGAATTAGTCAAGCAAGTTATTAAGCAAGGAATTTAATAAAGAGAGTGATAGAGAGTAACAATAACATGATGTATATGACTTTAAAAGTGCTAATTTTCTCTTACCTTATGGTCTACTCAGTGACACAGTGTATGTGTGTGTGTGTGTGTGTGTGTGTGTGTGTGTGTGTGTGTGTGTGTGTGTGTACTGCTCATATTACACAGAAGTAAGGCCAGTCAGTACTTATGAGGTAAACACTGAGGGTCTAGGAACAACAGTCGACAGCTTGTCAATTCAGATGTAATAGTTCAACACTAATCCCAATATTACCCCCCTCCAGGTGTCAAGTAAGGTTGGAAAGGGGTTTTCACGCATTTTGTATTACACAACATTGCATTGGAAAGCTATACTGTACTAGCCACTGTCCATCTGATTGTCTAACGTTAGCTGCTGACTGTATGTTATCTTACTATTATATTATTTCAACATCTCTTGTTCCTTCATTGCTTCTGTAATCTCGGCTTCATTGAAAATGAGGGCTACCCTCAATGACTCTTCGAGAATAAATAAAGGTTGAATGAATGAATGAATGACTAAGTTGCTAACATTAACGTTAGCTGCTGACTAAAGTTGCTAGCTAACAACGCCCTCCACTCCCAACTCAATGTGGACTGAAATGTTTACTCCTATTGGCTTTTACAATATTTAACTTCAATTACTTACTTCTACTTATGATGTTCAAATATGTCATGTTTAATCAGTTTCATTGCCAAGCAATTCTAGCTAGTTGTACTCTTGTGTTAACCTAGAACGATCAATAGTGCTAGCTGTTAACGATGTCAGCATCTTTAACTCTGTGGTAGCTATCGATAATATGATAATATGCTGTTACAAAATACAAACAATAGCACAGTAATGTTAAATCTTACTTGTGAAGTTATCTTGTTTTCCTCATCTCTGCCGTTCGCTCGTTTGAGTAGGAGTATGCAGCACACCAGCCCGGAATCCTGTATCTTCCGTATGTGCTGTCTCTCGACGTTCACCTCTCGAAGATGGCGGCCGTATTTCTCGCGTCTCAGCAGCCAATGCTCCGTCTAGCGTTCTATGTCTATGATGGCGACGCTTTACTCTCGCTGGACGCATGCGCCTTTAACACTTTAGCATTGACTTTCGAAAAACTTTAATTACTCCGCCGATAAGACAGTTACGAGATTTTTATGTCAATTTCACAATGTAGTATGTACCCCGACAATAGAAAATGTTCATATAAAGGCTTAAAACGCTTCAGCTGTAACGTTATTTGATGTCAAAGTGGCGCTTACGCCCCATAGGATTCAATGGAATGGCCAGCTAGCCACGGTCTTCTCGTTAGCATGGCGGCCGCCATACTGTCTACACTCTCAGAACGTTCGCTGCCCCCTTGGGGGTATGGGCGGCGCCATCTTGGGAAACGTTGGGAAATCCTAACCACGCCCACATTCTGGCCAATCCAATCAAATGGGTGAAAGGGCGGGCTTTGTGCGAAACTGAGCCGAACAGGTGTTCTGTTCTGCTCGGCTTGTTCAGCTAAACAGCTAATACGTTACGGTTACGAGACTGGCAAGCTAGGCTACTGCTACGGTTACTGCGAAGCCACCGAAGTCGAAGACTGATTCTAACCCACCTGAATTTGCTGGTAAGTTGAACCGTGTTCATGTATGTCTCTTAAAGGCATGTGTTCAGACATCTTATGATTATGTATCCTGCAAGCTAACCGGGTAAACTCATGTGAATAGTTAGTGCTGCTAACAAGTTAGCCTACTACAAATAATGAACGGAGTTGTGTTTGCGCCTTCTAGCAGGTGAAATAAGCTAGCTGTTAACGTTACGTTACCTCATTTACAATAAACGATAGAGAAAGTTAGACTCCACTACAGATACATTGATCTTTAGCTTTAGTGATTAACGTTACCCATCTCTGTTCTCATTTTTTTATTGGTAATGTTTATGAAACGTTGAAACGTATGATCCTGTGACATTGAATGTGGCGGTCATTTCATTGTAACATTAACAATAATTTATGTCAACATCAAGCTCGCCTTATTCCGTCAAGTTATTGACAAAATCTTAGTCTAGTATTAGTTGTACATCATTGATGTGTTTTATGTTTTAGCAATTATCATAAGTTTCATCAGGTCCCTTTCCACAGGTGTATTAATCAAACATGCTGTCTGCATTCATAGTCAAGGTGCTTGATTTTATACACCTGTGGAAAGGGACCTAATGAAAACAATGAATATACAAGGGTGTTGTGTTATGGATTATGCAATGAGTAAAACTAAATACAATTTTAGAGCAATGATTTGCACAATATGTAATTTTACTGTCAAAATCACACTCGTGAATACTGATTACAAGTGTTGTTAGTTGACACTTGTGTTGTACTTGTATTGCATTTCATTGTAGGTTACACAGGTATGAATGTAATTAAATGTTAACCTTTCTATTTTGGCAGTACCTAATGTGTGGATCATTGAAGACTGCTATGTTTGCTGTGGAGAGGAGGTGGCAAGGAGGTCCCTGAGCTCTAACCTGGGACTAAATGCAGGTGAAATGGCTTGGCTGGGGTCGACTGAGGTGGCATAGCATCCTTCTCCTTTTTGCCTAGTCCCTGAAGAGTGGATTTTGCCGCAGAGATGAAGCAGAACCTGTGTGATCTCCATCTGCTCTGCATCATCGATGGGGATCCACAAACCCCAAGAAGATCGAGTATGGGTGAACAGCAGCTTTGTGTTGGGTCATGCCCCATCCACACAACTTTGCATTGTTTCTTAGAGACCAGGTTAATCTGTCTGGGGCAATGAATATTTTTAAAATATTGTTGAATGTCTGTATCCAGCCGAATTCAGTAGGCAACCTGCATTTTGATGGCACTGAACTTGCACTTACAAATGGTTATGGAACTTTTCTAAGAGATGCTGTTACTGATGGACTGATGGACTGTTACACCCTTTCCTTTACTTATGTCAAAACCAATGTCTGTTCATTAACACAATTACTGTTGATGGCACTGAAGTTGAAAATAAAAACACAAATGTTTATGGGACTTTTCTGGTCAACTGTGACCTACATTTAACTTGTGTCAAACCAGTTTTGTCTATGCTGTCAAACATTTACGATTAAATTGCAGTGGGAGCAAAAACAATCAGTAGGTTGAATTAAAGACCCAGATGCGGAAGTACATTTGCATTTTTACTTATGTCTTGAGCATTACAGGTAAATAACACAATGTTGTAAGCTAGTAAATAGTCAGTATATAGACTGCTTTGCAAACTCAGATGTAAATAAGGTAATCATGGAGGGGTCTGCTGGTGAAGAGTCTTTGAAAGTTGTCACTGGTCGAGAACTGTTAGGAGTCAGCTCCTCATGTTCAGCACCCACTGGTTCAGCCTGGCTGGATCACCTAAAGAGAAACTTGACACAGGCAAGAATGGTAGATTGTTAATCATTGTTATAATCAAATTATTTGAATTACACTCCAATGTGGGACATATCAGTCTGTTCTTGTGTTGCATATATTGATTTGGCACATGCATATGTTACAGTACACTTTTGTTTCCTTGTGTCTAACCTATAACTGACAATGGTATGTTGACTAGATGTCGCTCGTTATCACAGCTCCCGTGTTCAAAGTATACAGTCAGGTTCAGCGGTTCACCTCAGCAAGCCGAAAGCAAGCCGTTTAATGTGAGGATTGAGGAATCTTCGGCTTAGGTTAATGTCTTCACAAACGTTTGATCTTAAAATGCAACAACCGAGGCTGTAAATTGACAGACTAAGTATTCCCTAAAGGTTTTTTGAAGAAAACACATACGTTACCTTTACATAGTCTGTTTGTTGATTACAGCTAACTCAAGTACCTGGGGCTAGTAACATTAACATGAAGCTAACTCACAACAGCGGTTTTCACTACATTTCTTAAATGAATGTTTGTGGGTGCTTCTGCCATTAGGTTTCAACAATAAGCAAATTAGTTCATTACTTCCTTAACGTTACACTTACGTGGGGATTTCCGATAGTAAGCCAGCATGTTTGCGGTAGGTTAAACCAAAACCAGAGACATACCACAGACGCTAATTTGTCCTAGCGATTTATGCTAACGTTAGCTTGCTACTGATGCTAAATAGTGCTAACGTTCACATAAGCTAGCAGCTACGTGAAATAATAGTGGAATGTCACTTACCGGAAAACTAGAGTGATGTCCTCTTCTGGTGTCGGTTAGTACAGTTAATAGCAGAGATATTTCAATAAAAATGTTCAGAGAGGATACGGTGATGAAGATTCAGGATCACGGCTGAGACGTCCACTCGGCTGGCAACGTCAACCTCGACATTGGCCAGCTGTCAATCAAGTTGACGACGTCATTCATTTTTTATATCCAAATGCGATCCAAACTAACGAGTTAGAAAAAAAATCACCCCCCTCACAGTTGTCAGGGACCGGGAAACTACCGAAAAATACAATAAAAGTCCATGGGACCAGGCTTTAAAAACACGAATTTACGCCGTGAAAACGGACATTTTAACATGGGCGTCTATGGAAATTTGCTCTGTTTTGGGACCAGTCCCCAGCGGATTTTCGAGGTATTGCAGTTTTTCGAACTTCCGGGTAGGCTTCATAGAGAGCCGAAGTCCCGCCCCTTCCGTTTGCCTCCATGGGACCTATCTTTGGATTTTTTTTTAATGGCAGTCAATGGAGAAATATAAATTATTTTCTGGTCCCGATTGTCTTGTGCCTTGAATTACCCATATGATGTTTGTCAATTTTAATGACAATTTTTCATGTAAAGACATTTGAAAAGTATGTTGTAACTAGTGAATTACAACATTGTGAAAGATCGTGTTTCCAACGACTACAAACACATCAGTCGCGTTAGTGACGTTAGACCAATTCACAGCCACGGGCGCCAGGAACAGGTCTTATTTGAGCTTCCCCCTTGCCGATGAAAATATCATGAGTCAGAGGATTAAACACACCAGATAAGTTGTAGCCTATTTCATTCATAGACTGTACAAACACTGCTGTTATGTGACTTAGCTGGCAGCAAGATGTAACCGTTAACTAGTATAGTAGCTAGCTAACTAGCCAGCCTCTCGTTTGCTAGTTGGTGACGTGCATCGCTTGAGACAAGAGATGTAGTCCACTGAACGGATTCGCACAAAACTTACATAACTTTTAAAGTCTAACGAAAAACAGAACTTTATTAATGTGGAAAATTATCTTTTAAATTCCCACACATCATATGTGAAATGCACGGTCCAACTCGAACGGGACCAAAAAATAATTGTTATCTCTCCATTGACTCCCATGCATTAAAAATCGTAAAATAGGTCCCATAGACCGGAAGTAGAAGGGCGGGACTTCGGCTCTCTATTGTTCAGTTTAGAATGTTGCCGCTTGGGGACATAGCATGATTGACAGGTGACAGTACAACCTTGAAGTACCAAAGTCCAAAGTTTGAAGTAAAGGCGTTCGAATTAAATGGTGGCGCGCGGAATTGCATGAGGCTGAAATTTTAAGTCTCATTCAAAATGAGAACAACAGGGAAATGTAAATGTGATGTATGACTTCAAATTAATTCAACTTCTTATTCAATTGATTTAAAGTTTAATGTAATTCAAAATTCAAATGACATTGATTTAAACTTTAAATTAGATTGCATTTAATAATCGTTGGTATATTTAAATTTGATACTTGGTGATATGACTTACATGACATTTTACTTTGTAATTTACTTTATATTTAATTATTGTTACTTTGACCCTTCATAGACTACAGCATGTCAGAATAAAAGTCTTTCGGAAGTCTCTCCGAAGTCTTTCCAGTAGACCAAAAAGAGAATGAAACATACATAACATACATAAATAAAATGTAAACTCAGCTTATATATTAAATATTTATCATATTTATATATTTATTTAATTACTGCACAGTAATTACTGTATAATGCTGTGTGGTCTTCGTAACCAACTTTTAAGGTGGGTCAGACAGGAGGAAGGAAGGAAGGAAGGGAGGAAGGAAGGAAGGAAGGAAGGGAGGGAGGAAGGAAGGACAGGAGGAAGGGAGGAAGGGAGGGAGGAAGGAAGGACAGGAGGAGGGAGGAAGGGAGGGAGGAGGGAGGGAGGAAGGAAGGACAGGAGGAAGGGAGGGAGGAAGGAAGGACAGGAGGAGGGAGGAAGGAAGGACAGGAGGAGGGAGGGAGGAAGGGAGGAGGGAGGGAGGAAGGGAGGACGGACAGATGGATAGGGAATATAGATGGTCTTCATATCCCTTTATTTGATTTATTCTTATTTCATTATTATTATTATTATTATTATTAGTATTAGTATTAGTATTATTATTATTACTAATGTTCCACTTTTTATTTTGTTATTTGTTTTTATTCCTATTATTATTATTCTTATTGCTTCTATCTATTTTATATATTTTATTTTGTTTTTATGTTTTCTTTTACCCATTCTTATATTTCCTTTATTTATTTTATTCATTTAAATATATAATTTGTCTTTTGATGATGTGATGCACAATGAACTGCCTTGGTAAGAAATGCGCTAAATTGCTTTGCTTTGCCTTGCCTTGCCTTGCTATCGGCACAGGCGAAAAGGTGACAGAGCCTTTGCAGTTTGCTGCCACTGACCTGACATGAGAAATTCTGCCTCAGTCACTGCTTTCAAATCTGGATCAAATCTCACCTGTCCTCTCTGGATCAAAACTCACCTGTACTCGCTCACTCAACTCACCTGTCCTCTCTGGATCAAAACTCACCACTCTCTCACTCAACTCACCTGTCCTCTCTGGATCAAAACTCACCACTCTCTCACTCAACTCACCTGTACTTTCTGGATCAAAACTCACCACTCTCTCACTCAACTCACCTGTACTTTCTGGATCAAAACTCACCTGTACTCTCTCACTCCACTCACCTGTACTCTCTCACTCCACTCACCTGTACTCTCTCACTCAACTCACCTGTACTTTCTGGATCAAAACTCACCTGTAGCCTGTTCTCTCACTCAACTCACCTGTACTTTCTGGATCAAAACTCACCTGTAGCCTACTCTCTCACTCAACTCACCTGTACTTTCTGGAAAACTCAAAACTCACCTGTACTCTCTCACTCCACTCACCTGTACTCTCTCACTCAACTCGCCTGTACTTTCTGGATCAAAACTCACCTGCACTCTCTCACTCAACTCACCTGTACTTTCTGGATCAAAACTCACCTGCACTCTCTCACTCAACCCACCTGCACTCTCTCACAGTCACTCAACTCACCTGTACTCTCTCACTCAACTCACCTGTACTCTCTCACTCAACTCACCTGTACTCTCTGACCTTCTGTGCCCTCTAATGTACAGCTTGCTGTAACTCGTACGTTGCTTATTGTTAACGTATAGACGTATAACGTGTATATGTTATCTTCTGTTTAATTGCACTCAGTACAGCACTTTGGTCAGTCCAAGCAGTGGACAAATGGGATTTTGAAATAAATGTTACTCACTTACAGTGCCACTGTGATGGAAGGCAGGTGTTTGCATGAATTAAATCGCTGATAATGAAGTTACAGATGAATGTTGATGAGTTATAATGAGTCCTTTCTGATATTATTATTATTATTATTATTATTATTATTTTAACTATGGTTGCCTCTTAAACTGTGTGTGATCTAACTGTACAATTGCTGCACAACAAATTGCCCCATTGGGGGACAAATAAAGTAACTTACTTACTTAAAGGGTCACTGCACCCTAAAATAGGTTTTTTGAGCTGTTGATTGATTGAAAATACTCATAAGTGGTGAACTGTACTATTACCAGGGTTAATATTGACAAAAATCGTGTTTCTCGACAAAAGTAACATTTCGTCTGATTTTGTATTGGAGATAATATTGCTCTCTCGCGCATACTACCGTTTGAAAACATGCCATGGCATGTTGGTCCAAAATACTATTGGAATGCTGACGTTGTCCTGCATTTCTAGTCCGACACTACGTCACCGGGTCGTTACAAATTAGGACTGAAACGCCCCAACACCTGCTGCCCTGATTAGCCTACCTGTGATAAGCCATGTCTGCAGCACTCATTCCCAGATTGACACGAAATCACCATGGTTGATTGGTTGCAGCAGTGCTGCACTCTCTCTCCAAATTACAGAACGTCTCGCCCATTTTCAAAGCCGTTTTCAGAAATGTGAAGTGGGTGGAGTTATGGGGTGAAGTGACTCTTTAATGTTCATGTGATATTTATACTATAACTGTTAGCGCCCCCTAGCCCATATAAGAGGTACTGCAAGTGATGCCCTGTGTTCTTTCTGCAGGTTCCCTTGAGCAGTTCCATTGTTTCTCATGCTTCCCTTACAGAAATGTCAGGTTTCTGGCAAATTTGTGGCAAGGTCATATTTTCACAAGCAAATTAGTTTTGTGCCAAACATTTGCGGTTAACTTTTTGCAGCAAAATTGCAGCAATGTCACATCCAAATAGGTTTGTCACCAGAAGTTCAATGGAAGTTTGCCATTAGTTTGTAATTGTTCACTGTTGATTTGATTTGTGTTGTTATTTACTTGTATGTCACTTTGGACAAAGACGTCTGCTATATAACAATAACCATAATAATAATAATAATAATAATAATAATAATAATATGCTTTGCATTTAGGCTATAGCACCTTGCATACACAGAACACAGCTCACAGTGCTATACATACAAAAATAGCAATACAAATAAACAAACAAAACAAATAAAACATCAGATATTTAGAATTAGGTAAAAATGAGAATTCAGAAGATGGTGTACAGAAGATAGATACAACAACATAGGCCTACAATACAACTATGCAGTGAAAACTTGGAACACTTGGTCCGAGTTACAATTTTATTTGAATAAGCTTATGCTGGCATCGACTGAAATGTTTCAAGAATACTGTTTTTGTTGAGGAAGTTATTATGTTACTTTTTCAAGTAGGCCTATACTTGCTCAGGAAAGGTAGGTTTCTTGAGAATGAAGGGAGCCAAACTTGCATATGTTCTTGAGGAATCTGGTAGGGACTGTACTGAGTTACAATTGTAGGCCTAAAAAAATATAGCCTACTTATAGGTAGACTACCTAATGCAGGCCTATTTGGAGAGCATTCCTTTTGGTGTTGCTGTGGATGAACAGGGATTTGTTATGTGGTTTACACATTGACTGGGTGACAGCAAAGTTGTTCTGCATAATGCTGAGAATGCGTTCATTTGTTCGTTTATTTATTTACAGGTGTGTCACGCCAACACCTCACGTTACATAATAGCTCTGCCCAGTGTACTGCTCAGTTGGGCGCTCTGTAGTTGTGTGATTGATGGGCAAGTAACCCAATAGCGTGATGTCGAATGAAGTCGCCCTCCAATCGCTGTTTGGTATGGGCTGACCTGACATGTCGTAAACAAACTCAACAGGAAGTGTCGGTAGTACAGCGGCGTACAGTGAACCAGAGACAGTGAACTGAGTGATAGGTTACAGACGATCGCGGACTAATAACGTCTTACTGGACTTATACGAATGACTATACTATACGATATAATAGTAGCATACATCGACAGAATTGTTACGAAGCTTGGTGTTTGACTGGGTGTGTGATAATGGGGCCAGTTAGCTAAACGAAGGCACTGCCGCCCAAGTGTGCTAACGTTAGCCAGAAAGTGATTGAGTTACCTCGGCTTGCTTGACAAGCATCGGACACGAGTAGCAGGGCAACGTAACTTGCTTGACTTTGATCCGTCAAGGCTGACTGTTTTTCATCCCGGTGAAAGTATTCCTTGGGCATATTCAACAAATGTCTAGGTAAGTTGGTTCATTTGCAAAGTGGAATAACTGTCATCCATTCTGCGAACAAACCGTGGACACCCATTTAGCTAGCTATCGATAGCTGAGTCTGGTCGAATGACTATCGTAGCACACTAGCTTACAACGAAACCTATTTATAGCATGATCAGCTTCTCTTACCTACTTGCAAACAAAACACTCTCACACCGTCGACTACAAAGCATGAACGAAATAATGTTGAATTCCACCCGACTAGCTCGCTTGCACAGTGACGTTACGAGAGTAAAGTTAGCTTGACAGCTAGCAAAGATCAAATGCGTTTGTATGTAACGTCAGCGTAGATATTTAGCGGTGTATGTAGCTGTGTAACTGTAGTTGAAAACAGTGCATTGGCAAGTATCACGCGAAACGTTTCAGTTACAAGTGTCCTTTGTATTAAAACGAAATGTATGCTTGTCATGCTCATGTCGAAAGTCAACTGCCCGTGCTGTCTCTTGTAGCCTAAGCAGTGTAGCCTAACACATACCGACGTTTCGGTTCATGTGTCTCTGTTAGTGTTAATAACAAGGGAGGGAACTACAGCTGGTCAGGTTAATGTTTATTTTCAATCATGTAACGTTACCATTAACAGTGGATATCTTCAACTGTACGGTTTGTGTTTCTCCGCTTGCAAGTAGTTACTCCTACTGTAGCCCGTGCCAAATTGAATAAACACGCACAATTGAATTCAAACCCCACTATCTTTGGTTAGATCAGAATCACAAGCCCGAGTATATTTATATTGGCCAGTGTTCTCATTGATTCAATAAGCCTCTGTTCGTGCTTCGCCCTTTCACCTCTCTCTCTCTCTCTCTCTCTCTCTCTCTCTCTCTCTCTCTCTCTCTCTCACACACACTCTCACACACACACACACACACCACACACACACACACACACACACACACACACACACACACACACACACACACACACACACACACACACAGGTCACATGCTAGACTCTCTCACATGAGGACAGTCATATCTCCGGGCTTGTGCAGGAATGAATGGTGGTGCGTCTTTTCGGTGCACGGACTGCTTCCCCTTTGTCGGGCAGCACCGTTGGCTAAACTTGGTGAAATCTGCTTTTTCGTTACTTGAGAAATTTCCCCTGACACGACAGGGAACGTCCCTTGTTCTGTATGCC
>NC_084994.1:10784020-10789020 GCF_963854185.1 Sardina pilchardus
GTATGCATAGTGCCTCCACCTGAACAGCGTTAATGTCGGTGCAATCAAGCTTCCAGGGATCTTGTTTTCATGGAGACAGACGCGGTCTGCACGGAGTGGAGGGGCTGTGTACGTGTGTGTGTGTGTGTGTGTGTGTGTATGTTTGTGAGAGAGAGAGAGAGAGAGAGAGAGAGAGACACAGACGCATGAGTGACAGAGAGACGGAGGGAGAGCAGGAAAAGGAAATTCAGCTTAATGAATGCTGCGTGTTTTTCCAATAGCATAAAAATAATGGTCAAAATATTATTAACAAATATTCGAATACATTCGAAGTTTGATATTAATAACCAAACGAACTTCGAATACGATTTTTGGCCAAAAGTCAAAGCCCTAGTGTGTGTGAGTGTGTGTGTGCGCGTATTAACTTGATGTGTGTGTGTGTGTGTGTGAGTGTGTGTGTGCGCGTATTAACTTGATGTGTGTGTGTGTGTGTGTGTGCGCATATTAACTTGATGTGTGTGTGTGTGTGTGTATCTTCTGTCCTCCAGGGTGGCAGTGGCCCGACTCGCCGCCCCTCACCGACGTGGACTTTGAGTTCCTGCGCCCGCGCTCCCCCTCCAAGACACTAGGGGGCGTTGTGTCCATCCCCTCCCTCTCCTCCTTCTCCTCCTCTTCCTCCTCTTCCTCCTCCTCCTCTTCCTCGCTCCCGGGTCCCCCCCCGCCGCCGCAGGCGCCCCCCAAACGAGCTCCGAGGCCCGCGGGGGACCCCGTCAGTGAGGCGCTGCACCGTAAGCTGGTGTCCTGGCTCGGGGATCACCCGGGCGCGCCGTTCGGCCTCCACCAGATGGTGGCGCTGGGGAGGAGCGCCGGGCGGCGGGCCGGGGACTGGTACGGGCCCTCGGTGGTCGCGCACATACTCAGGTGAGCACGTGGGTCTCTGTGTGTGTGTGTCTGTGTGTGTGTGTGTGTGTGTGTGTGTGTGTGTGTGTGTGTGTGTGTGTGTGTGTGTGTGTGTGTGTGTGTGTGTGTGTGTGTGTGTGTGTGTGTGGGTCTGTGTGTGTGTTTCTTACTCTGTGTTACTCTTGTAAGAGTGTGTATGTGTTTGTATCTGTCTGTGCCTGTGTGTGTGTGTGTGTGTGTGTGTGTGTGTTTCTTACTCTGTGTTACTCTTGTAAGAGCGTGTATGTGTTTGTATCTGGTTTTGTGTGTGTGTGTGTGTGTGTGTGTTTCTTACTCTGTGTTACTCTTGTAAGAGCGTGTATGTGTTTGTATCTGGTTTTGTGTGTGTGTGTTTGTGTGTGTTTCTTACTCTGTGTTACTCTTGTAAGAGCGTGTATGTGTTTGTATCTGGTTTTGTGTGTGTGTGTGTGTGTTTGTGTGTGTTTCTTACTTTGTGTTACTCTTGTAAGAGTGTGTATGTGTTTGTTTCTGGTTTTGTGTGTGTGTGCGCTTGAATGCAGATGTTTCTGACCCTCTAAATGACAGTGCTTTTTGACGTTAGTGTCAGCATATAGAGCTGACGTGTGTGTGTGTGTATGTGTGTGTGTGTGTGTGTGTGTGTGTGTGTGTGTGTGTAGGAAAGCTGTGGCTACCACTACTGAGGTGCAGAATCTAGCGGTGTACGTCGCCCAGGACTGCACAGGTGAGTACCCCCATCCCCCCCGCCACACTCACACTCACACACACACACACACACACACACACACACTATCCACACACTCAGTACTCTCTAAAACGCCACAATGTATCAATACAATATGTCCTCTTCAAACAGACATTTAATGGGAGTCAAGAACCAAACATTTGAATGTTGGTTTGTATTGTCAAATGATGCTAGTTAGCATATTAGCATGCTTTAATCAGTGGTAACTGGGCTGCAGGGTTATGGGGGGTAATGGGTAGTGTTAGCAGGGCTCATAGTTAGCTAGTTAGTTTCAGACAGAAACACTGTATTGCTAGTCTGGTTTTCACCATAAGCTCAATCTTTTAAAATTGATCATTAGTCTAGGGAGGCTGCGCTTTGTTTCTACTGCACAAGAGGGGCGTGATCAATGGGCATCGTTCAAATGACTCACACAATTGCTGTTGAATTAAAATTTGACCAAAGCCGGTGGGTAGAATCGCAAACACGTCCTTCTTCTGTATGAACTGTTCCAGGGCAAGTTATTGTTGTGTTTTCAAAGGAATTTTTATTTTTAAGATCTTCCAAAAACAGAAGTGACAGCGGCATCGATAGGTTGAGTGTGTGCACAACAGCTGCTTTGTGTCGCTTAAGTTTCGTTATCGTCACGTCACGTCACCGGCCAATAGTGTGCCAGGACTAGAGTGTGGCCGTTTCTGATTGGAAAAATGGAAAAAAGTTTGCACACTTGAAATCCTTCTTTTTTACTTTTATTTTCTCTAGCACAGAAAAACGTTTCGACCGTGTGGTCTTCTTCGTTTCTGATTGGAGCCAAAGGTTCTGGCAGTAAACAGAGGAGATAGATCTGCTGGTTTCCAGCATGAGCTGCCGGCAGGGTTCGGGCAGGGTTCACCTGATGTATATTTATTATTGTGTGTGTGTGTGTGTGTGTGTGTGTGTGTGTGTGTGTGTGTGTGTGTGTGTGTGTGTGTGTGTGTGTGTGTGTGTGTGTGTGTGTGTGTGTGTGTGTGTGTGTGTGTGTGTGTGTGTGTGTTTGTGTGTGTGTGTGTGTGTGTGTAGTATATAAAGAAGATGTGGCGCACGCGTGTGAGGGAGAGGGTGACTCGAGTTGGCGGTCCGTCATCATCCTCGTCCCGGTCCGACTGGGCGGAGAAACACTCAACCCCACCTACATCCAGTGTGTTAAAGTGAGTACATACTCAACCCCACCTACATCCAGTGTGTTAAAGTGAGTACATACTCAACCCCACCTACATCCAGTGTGTTAAAGTGAGTACATACTCAACCCCACCTACATCCAGTGTGTCAAAGTGAGTGCATACTCAACCCCACCTACATCCAGTGTGTCAAAGTGAGTACATACTCAGCCCCACCTACATCCAGTGTGTCAAAGTGAGTACATACTCAACCCCACCTACATCCAGTGTGTTAAAGTGAGTACATACTCAGCCCCACCTACATCCAGTGTGTCAAAGTGAGTACATACTCAACCCCACCTACATCCAGTGTGTTAAAGTGAGTGCATACTCAACCCCACCTACATCCAGTGTGTTAAAGTGAGTACATACTCAACCCCACCTACATCCAGTGTGTCAAAGTGAGTACATACTCAACCCCACCTACATCCAGTGTGTTAAAGTGAGTACATACTCAGCCCCACCTACATCCAGTGTGTCAAAGTGAGTACATACTCAGCCCCACCTACATCCAGTGTGTTAAAGTGAGTGCATACTCAACCCCACCTACATCCAGTGTGTTAAAGTGAGTACATACTCAACCCCACCTACATCCAGTGTGTCAAAGTGAGTACATACTCAACCCCACCTACATCCAGTGTGTTAAAGTGAGTGCATACTCAACCCCACCTACATCCAGTGTGTTAAAGTGAGTACATACTCAGCCCCACCTACATCCAGTGTGTCAAAGTGAGTACATACTCAGCCCCACCTACATCCAGTGTGTTAAAGTGAGTACATACTCAACCCCACCTACATCCAGTGTGTTAAAGTGAGTGCATACTCAACCCCACCTACATCCAGTGTGTTAAAGTGAGTACATACTCAACCCCACCTACATCCAGTGTACAACACCGGGACAAGTTTGGAGGGCTGCAAAGTTTAAATGAATAGGCTTAATCATGATGGATCATGTTAAAAATGCCATTTGGCTACATCCAGTGTGTCAAAGTGAGTGCATACTTACTTGCTAAGTCATATTCACTTAAAAATATTACCTCCATTCAGTGTGTCAAAGTTAGTGCATACTTACCGAAACGGACCGACTAAATCTCTAGATCTCAGCCGTACTGGGTCTGTTAAGGGGCAAAAATGGCTCAAACACACAGGAGATCTTCAGAGTCAAGTGCTGTCGATCATTCAATAAATCAGAGGTGCATTCAAATGAGCAAACATAGACCAACGTTTTCGATGAACGTTTGGGAATAATTGCCAACAGCCTGAGGAGTTAGTTTTCCGCGAACATGTGTGTATTGAAGCCCCCCTTGGTAGGATTAGCTATATTTCCCCCTCTGCTGGAGAAAGTGTGCATGCTATTTCTTATTAACTGTGGAAAAAAAGTAACAGGGAAAGTCACCATTTTCACCGGAACAGATCAGTTAATCATCCAAATGATTTCTAAACGGGTTTGTTAAGTTGAAGTAGTTGCCAAGTTCCCCTTAAACACCAAATCGTTCAAATGTAACTGTTCAGAGAAACATCTTCACCACAAATGTTTGCCACTGTTTGCCAAATTTGAATGCACCTCTGTTGAATAATAGATTTTATTGATCGGACAATCAGCTGACAAGCTCTTGAATCTCTTGTTTTCTAGAACATTTTAAAGTTGGACTGTTGTATCGGAATCATTGGGGGGAAACCAAAACACTCCTTGTTTTTCATTGGCTTTCAAGGTAAGCTAAAAAGCCTATTGGCTATTCTGTAATGACAGTCTGCTCTGACTAGCATTAATTGTCCTTTCTGGTTGGTTGTTTGCGGTAGATAGCCTGCTCTAATTGGTTGTTTACTCTGTCTGTCCCGCTTTCTGTCCAATAGATGAGCAACTGCTGTATTTGGATCCACACTACTGTCAGCCCCTGGTGGACGTCACCCAGAGCAACTTCTCACTGGAGGTAAGACTGTAATACCTGCTACACCGTGTGTGTGTGTGTGTGTGTGTGTGTGGGGGGGGGGGGGTGTACGAACATAAAGAAGATGAGAAATGGATGCCCAATAAAAGATTTGTAATATCTACCTATTCCCTCTCTCTCTCTCTCTCTCTCTCTCTCTCTCTCTCTCTCTCTCTCTCTCTCTCTCTCTCTCTCTCTCTCTCTCTCTCTCTCTCTCTCTCTCTCTCTCTCTCTCTCTCTCTCTCTCTCTCTCTT
>NC_084994.1:10791520-10794020 GCF_963854185.1 Sardina pilchardus
TCTGTGTCTGTCTGTGTGTCTGTGTGTTTGTGTGTGTGTGTGTGTGTGTGTGAATGACTGCCCCTTCTGTGTGTGTGTGTGTGTGTGTGTGTGTGTGTGTGTGTGTCTGTGTGTGAATGACTGCCCCTACTGTGTGTGTGTGTGTGTGTGTGTGTGTGTGTGCGTGTGAATACTCTGCATATGTAGAAGACCCTCTAGTCTGCACTTGAGGACCATTGAACAAACCTGATCTGCTGTCTTAAAACATCCAACACTGGTTGTGTGTGTGTGTGTGTGTGTGTGTGTGTGTGTGTGTGTGTGTGTGTGTGTGTGTGTGTGTGTGCGTGCACGTGTGTGCCTGCATGCACGTAGTGTGTGTGTGTGCGGTGTGTGTGTGTGCGTGCGTACATGTGTCTGTGCGCACATTTTGAGTGTTGAGTGGATGGCATTGCTTTGAAAAACAAACAAAAAAAACCCCTGAATTTCTGGCTGCTCTTTTTGTTGCAGTCCTGCTGAAGATTGTTTGTTTGTTTGTTTGTTTGTTTATTATTTGTTTATTATTTGTATGTGTAAATAGTAAACTGGTATGTGTGCGTGTCACTTCTGATCTCTGTCCATATGCAGCGTTTTCATCATTTGTATTTATTTTGGTGGACTTGTTTTGTATATTATGTAGCTGATTTCAACCCTCAAGATAAATAATAATAACATGGAAAACAATCCTGTGTGCGTGTGTGTGTGTGTGGGCGCGTGTGTTTTATCCTCTAGTCTGTATGTTGTGGTCAGTGTGCCGAAGGAAGCTCTGGGGGGGAATAAGAGACCACTGCACATTTTTCGAACAAGTGGACTGTCGCATATTCAAATTTGAGGTGGTCTCTTCATTTTGAATACGACCGTCAAATCATTCAAATGTCACTCAGCAACCATAGGATGGCCTCAGCAAAAATGTGGAGTGGTCTCTTCATTCCCCCCCCCCCTAGGGTGCCCCTCATTCGTGTTTTTAATCTATCCTCCCTTCCTTCCTTCGTCGGCCCTCCAGGCTCGTTCCCACTGATCTATAAAGAACACTGGATAGACTATCCCATTGTTGCCGCCCCATCATTCTTTATCTAGATCAGTGGGAACAAGGACCGAGGAAGGAAGGGAGGATGGATAAAAAAAAGACGAATGAGAGGCACCCCCTAGAGCTGTATGTGCCACAGAAGACTCTTCAGCGATCACATTTATTTCCGGTGAAGCGATCTAGATGAAGAATGAGGGGGCAGCAACAATGGGATAGTCTATCCAGTGCTAGTTATAGGTCAGTGGGAACGAGTCTGGAGGACCGAGCATCGAGGATCGAGGAGAGATGTGAAGATCTAGGTGGGCAGGGCTACTGTAGGCTAATGGGTGTTCCCAGGCTGGCTGGATTGGGCATCTCTCAAGCCACTGTCTGCAGTACCGCAGTTGTCCCCTAGATGCCACTAAAAGTTTTTCTTTGGAAAAGTTGTTTTGTGATCAGCTGTCCTTGACGTTGCTGTTTTTTTGTTTGTTTTGTTTCTTAAAAAAAAAAAAAATGACAGTGTTTTTCGATCATGAAAAGTAGACATAGATTGCACTGTCACAGAGCTATTTACCTCTGTGACCAGTAATTGCTTGCCTGTGCCTTTGTTTTCTCCTGACTGCCAGACTTTGGAACTCGGTGGCGAGACAGCTAAGCGCGTCACATGATCTCTCTCACATGGTCCCCTGTACCGGAAGCAACACACAACGGCAGCGTCCCTCCACCGCGGAGAAGTCTGAATTTACACTGCCGTGGCTGGAGTCGGGCTATGGAGCTGGACGGGGATCGCTGATTGCTCGCTGCAACGAGATCGGTCGTTAAACCGGTTTTATGCAGGCTACTTTTATTTTAAAAAACAAGTTAGGTGTTTTAGCATTAATTTATTGGAATGGCTTCGTCAGACGCCAATAATTTCAACTATCTTCCCTCTGGTAAGTCAAGATTTGTTTTCGCCTCAACCCCTAGGCAGACGCATAGACCGTAAAAGACCATTATTTGTAAAGAAGCCTACATTTTTATCACTGGACGCTTTACGTTTGCATTCAAGTCGTAGTTGTCGAGTTATTTGCCAGCTGGATATTCCTATCCAGTTCGCAGACTGTTTCAACACCGAAAGGGTATCGAAGTTGTTTACAATACGTTTCTAGAAGTCAGTCATTAACGACACAAGACATAGTGTTGAGAACTCGTTGTTCTTATTGAAAGAGTCCTGCATCTATGGTCGGAAACCCAATATTGAGTCATACGTGCTGTGTCATCATAAGACTTTAAAAGTTGTGGTCCGTTGAATCATCCAACATACCGACTTCTTCATTCACGTCACAGGCGATGTGTAGCCATCAACACGGCTTCACCATATGATACAGTGGGCTATGATATAAGCACGCACCGCACCTCTGTAGCAGAGTGTCTTGCTCTGGCCTTGGGCCCCTCAATTTCCCATTGTCATTAAGTTGCGACCCATATTTTATCTGATGC
>NC_084994.1:10809020-10816520 GCF_963854185.1 Sardina pilchardus
ATCATAGTCACGGTTCAGGTAACACACACACACACACACACACGTCACACACACACACACAGACACACACACCCCCCTCACTCTCTGTCTGTCCCCTCCTCAGCTGGTGCTGTTTGGTCTGAGTAACCAGATGGTGGTGATCTTTAAGGAGGAGAACACACACACACACACACACACACACACACACCCCTCACTCTCTGTCTGTCCCCTCCTCAGCTGGTGCTGTTTGGTCTGAGTAACCAGATGGTGGTGACCTTTAAGGAGGAGAACACACACACACACACACACACACACACACACACACACACACACACACACACACACACACACACACACACACACACACACACCTCACTCTCCCTCTCTGTCCCCTCCTCAGCTGGTGCTGTTTGGTCTGAGTAACCAGATGGTGGTGACCTTTAAGGAGGAGAACACACACACACACACACACACACACACACACCTCACTCTCCCTCTCTGTCCCCTCCTCAGCTGGTGCTGTTTGGTCTGAGTAACCAGATGGTGGTGACCTTTAAGGAGGAGAACACACACACACACACACACACACACACACACACACACACACACACACACACACACACACCTCACTCTCCCTCTCTGTCCCCTCCTCAGCTGGTGCTGTTTGGTCTGAGTAACCAGATGGTGGTGACCTTTAAGGAGGAGAACACACACACACACACACACACACACACACACACACACACCTCACTCTCCCTCTCTGTCCCCTCCTCAGCTGGTGCTGTTTGGTCTGAGTAACCAGATGGTGGTGACCTTTAAGGAGGAGAACACACACACACACACACACACACACACACACACACACACACACACACACACACCTCACTCTCCCTCTCTGTCCCCTCCTCAGCTGGTGCTGTTTGGTCTGAGTAACCAGATGGTGGTGACCTTTAAGGAGGAGAACACACACACACACACACACACCTCACTCTCCCTCTCTGCCCCCTCCTCAGCTGGTGCTGTTTGGTCTGAGTAACCAGATGGTGGTGACCTTTAAGGAGGAGAACACGGCCTCCTTTAAGCACCTCTTCCTCAGGGGCTACGAGGAAGGTTCCGGAGACGCCCTCGCCGTCTACACGCAGGCCGACGTCTACGACCGCATCTTCTACGCCATCGAGCAGGTAGCCTCACCTCCGCCTGACCTCCGCCTGACCTCTGACCTCTGCTGACCCCTGACCTCTGCTGACCCCTAAGCTCTGACCTTCGCTGACCTCAGTTCAAGTTCAAGCTGAGTCTGTACTTGGTCAGGATCTGTCTCTGCTTTATATCTCCTCTCTCTTTTCTCTTTCTCTCTCTCTCTCTCTCTCTCTCTCTCTCTCTCTCTCTCTCTCTCTCTCTCTCTCTCTCTCTCTCTCTCTCTCTCTCTCCGCCCGACCTCAGACCTCAGGTCACCTCTGACCTCTCACTCACTGCGACCTTTTGACCTCTAAGAGGCTCCCTGATGTGTGTCACTGCCTGATGCAAGTCAAGCATAGTAGACGGTTATGCCAAAATGTCTTGATGTAAACATGGAAGACTAAGACAAAACATAGAGTGAAGGGACTTAATGTTCAGGAACCTTTACTGAAGAAAACTGCACACATTACAGTCAAGCATAACACACTCTTCCTAGTAGCCGGTATGTTTCAATTCGTGGAACTCTCTCTTTCTCTGTGTTTCTCAAGTTCAAGTTCAAGTGTGCTTTACTAGCATGACAAATCTGATTCCATTGCTAAAGCGGAACATTTAACATTTAGACATGTACATAAAGAACGCTTGGAATGCAGTACATGGCAAGTAGATATGCATCCAAAATAAACAAACGTGTGTGTGTGTGTGTGTGTGTGTGTGTGTGTGTGTGTGTGTGTGTGTGTAATTTTACAGATAGGTGTCATTAAAAAGTAAGAGTTATTTAACCACTGTCCCTTGGCATTCAGTGGCGTATTTGGCAGCAAGACCAGCTGTCTGTCCCTACTGTAAGATTGCCATCTCAGACAGCCATGGTTACCTTTGTCAAGGAGCAGCTCATTGGTTGATTGATTGGTCCAATTAACACACCTGATAACCTTCACAAAATGATGTATATCAATTACATCAGAACAGACTGTTCACTCCCTGACGAAGGCTTCCAGCCGAAACGCGTCGGAGTACATTTTTAATCAATGAATTGCCAAGTAGAATAAAGGCTTTTTAACATTTCTACTAGATGAGTGCCTTTTCCATTTTTAAGATTGCCATTATTTCTTGTTCTTCTAGGTTTAGGAACCCTGGGATTAGGCTTGTATTTCTCGCAGTGAGGAATAAAGTGCACCTCAGTCTCTTGCGGTTGCATTTAGTCTTTCATGACAGGCTCTCTCTCTCCCTGCTCCGTGTCTCCTGGCTCTGTGTCGTAACGGAGCGCTTCTGACGTTGTGCTAGGTATAGCTTATAGATACTGTATATTGTATATTTAATTCCGTGCGTTCATCTATTCGCTGACTCTTATACTCTATACGCTGACTCATCGCCTATTGTGTTGCTCACGTGACCTCATGGGACCTCGTAGTGCGACTCTCACATACTTCTTGTTATCTGTGTGCCAAGGGATGAGATGGTTATCAGCTACAGTAAGATACAGAACAACTTTATTGCAATTTTTCACAGAAATTTTGTTTTGCATGAAAAACTGACAATAAAGTTTGTGTCACACAGTGCTTGTGAGCTCAAAGGTGAATATTTACCTGATGTGAACTATACCTGCCGAAGGTGAATATTTACCTGAGGTAAAACTATACCTGCCGAAGGTGAATATTTACCTGAGGTAAAACTATACCTGCCGAAGGTGAATATTTACCTGAGGTAAAAGTATACCAGCCATATGTTCACAACCGCACTGTTATGTAACTGCTGTTATGTGTTGGATGTGGTTCTGAACCGATCCGTGACTGAGCTGGTTCTGTATGCTGTGATACGGCTCTCATTGGACTCCGCACCGGTAATAGACGGCTGTGTATCGGAATGTGCTTATGTTTTGGGCTCATAACCAGTATCAGCTGGTTTTCTGTGGGAAGGGACGCTGATTGCATCCATAACTGGTATAACTTGGTTTTCTATTGGACGATATTCTGAGTGCATCCATAACCTGTATCAGCTGTTTTTCTATTGGACGAGATTCTGAGTGCATCCATAACCGGTGTAAGCTGTTTTTCTATTGGACGAGATTCTGAGTGCATCCATAACCGGTATAAGCTGTTTTTCTATTGGACGATATTCTGAGTGCATCCATGACCGGTATAAGCTGTTTTTCTATTGGACGAGATTCTGAGTGCATCCATAACCTGTATAAGCCGTTTTTCTATTGGACGAGATTCTGAGTGCATCCATAACCTGTATAAGCCGTTTTTCTATTGGACGATATTCTGAGTGCATCCATAACCGGTATCAGCTGTTTTTCTATTGGGCGAGATTCTGATTGCATCCATGACCGGTATTCTTTGGGAAGGGATGCTGATTGGAGTCATAACATCAGCTGGTTTTGTATGATGTGATGTAGTTGTTTTGAAGAAATCCAAGGCACTCTTCATCTTCAATAAAAAGCTTTTAATTAAATCTGAGCTAGTTCACAGTAGAACAAATTGCCAACATGTTTCGGCCTGCAGTGGCCTTCATAAGGGCTTTAAAAAAGATGTAGTTGTGCTCTGAGCCCAGATTGAGATGGTTCTGTATGTGATGCAGTTCTGATCTATGGGACGTAATTCTGGTTGGACCTCACGTATGGCGGCGGCAGCGGTGGAGTGATTAAGGAACTGGGCAGTAAGTGGGTTCAAGTCCACTGTTGTGCCCTTGAGGAAAGTCACTTAACCCCGTGTTGCTCTGGCCCTTGTACTGATTGCCATGTTGTAAGTTGCTTTGGATAAAAGAGTCGGTCAACTTGCCAAGAAGTACATACGTATTAGTAGCTCACATCACGACACGATTTCAGAAACGGTCGGTGATCTGAGCTCGTCTGCTTTAGATCTAGTAATCCTTCGGCCGGTATGGATAATTCTAGGAGGACCTTTGGGACCTGTTGCTAACAACGTTGAGGTGATACTCTTAACAATTTCAGGAAATATCGGACAATGTTGAGTTAGTATTGGCAAACGTTTTGGAAGCACCAGGCAGTGTTGAGTGAATGCGGCAGAACATTCAGGAAGTACAGGACAATGTTTAGGTAATATTGGACAACAATTGGGTAACACTGGACAATGTTTAGGTAATATTGGACAACAATTGGGTAACACTGGACAATGTTTAGGTAATATTGGACAACAATTGGGTAACACTGGACAATGTTTAGTGGTACAGTATCAGGTGGATTGTCTTGAGACATGTTACATAAACGGGTAGTCCATGGTTGGCCCACACTGTCTTGTGTTATGCAGTTGTCATATGACTGCAACACACACGCACACACAAAGGAGGCAGACTGAGCCTATATATCCTTCAGATCATAACAGTCACAATAGAAACACACACAGACCCACAAAAAAGCACACACAGACACACACACACAGTGAATCATTAAAGAGGCAATAACTTCTCTCTTGCTCTCTAATGATGTGATTTCTTGACTCTCTCTTACACTTTGTCAAGGGGTCATTGATTTCACAATTTCAATCGTCGCTATTACAAGATCACATTTTAGCAATGCATATGATGTTGCAGACTATGTGGGTGATTCTAGAATTTGGGGTAAATTTCACGTCTACAAGATAAATAATGTTATTATTTTGAAACGATTAAATGAAAAAGCTGTGCTGCAATTTATGACAACCTTTCCCCAATAGGAAAGCTTTGTATCTACAAAATATTAGTTAAATGACTCTTGTTCCGTCCCCCATTTCTTTAAAACGAAGGTTACGCATATAACCACGGTTCTATGATTTTCGAATGACCGCCAGAGCTTGGCAGTCACTCGGAGGAGGGACAAGAAGATTGTCAAGAGGTCACTTCCGGGGTGAAAGCACCTTAAGTGCATGGCGTAGTGCCATACAGTACGTCACCCCGGTCACAGGTGACTTTGGTGGTACAAACGCTCGACCTACACGTATACGTGGTGGACATCCAGGTGCTGAAAGCACCGCCTCTGGCAGTCAGTAGAAACGAAATAGAACATCTATTTTTGTCCGTCCCAATGCTCTTGTTAATTGTGATGTAAAGCGTGACGGAAAGGCAGTGAGGAGTGTTATGCTTCTGTCATGAATTTGCACAAAATGTTGAGGATGCACCAACAGTAGATCCATTATTTGTCAACTCTTTTGTGATATTGGAAGGATCTCTCTCTCACACACGATTTTTTAGATAACTGCAATTTGATCAGAATCCATGAAAAAAAAAATTAACCTGCCATTTGGTAGCTAAAAGTAGGAAATATCAACTCTGTCAGCTCTGTTACAGGATTAGACAGATTATTAACAACAGATTTTTCTACACTTGAAATGAACCCACAATAATATAATGGCCCATGTACATAATCTCATGTACATTTTCTCTCTTTTTTTCTTTCTCTCAATTCAATTAAATTCAAAAGCTTTATTGGCATGAATGTAAATACAATATTGCCAAAGCATCAATCAAGTTATAATAGTCGAAGAGTAATACATACTGTAATATTGAGTAATAAAGAAAAAGAGAAAAAAAGAAAACTTATACTAATGCAAAAGAATAATATTGTACATAACCTCTCTTTTCTCTCGTTGTTTCTTTATTTCTCTCTCTCTCTCTCTCTCTCAGTATCTCTCATTACCTCAGACTACAGTGGGCAGGTATGCCTATGTGTATGGCGTAGGCGTGAACTCCAGCGCCCTCTCTCTTTGCCAGCAGTACTACAAGAAGGGTCGCATCGACCCAGCAAACGACACTTTCAGCATAGACCCGGAGGTGGTCACAGGTACACACACTCATGTGTTGTCAGTGCCTAGCACAACCAGAAATATCGCATTTTCGAAATATGAATTCTTTGTATTAATTGACAATTGTCAACAGACATTGTGCTACATCGTGTTAATGTTTAGATGTGTGTCTGTCTCTTTTCTGTCTCCCTCTCTCTCTCTCTCTGTGTGTGTGTAGATTGTGTGGGAGTGAACCCGCTCGCAGTCCCACTTACGTCTTCAAATGATAGCTACCGGAACTTCACACTCAAATTCCACAAGTAAGCAACACGCACACACACACACACACGCACACGCACACACACACACACACACACACACTATCCCTAGACCGGTTAGACTCTAGAGCCAGTTTTTGTATCCAAAAGCTTGAAATACTTTTTTTTTATATTAATGGTGAGAAACTAGTAACATTTTGTGGAAAAATAGTAACCTTTGAAATGAAATGATAACTTCAGAAATAGAACAAATAACTAATATTACAAACTCTCTCTCTGTCTCTCTCTCTCTCTCTCCCTCTCTCTCTCTCTCCCCCTTCAGGCTCATAAATGTAACTATTCAGTTCCAGCTGAAGGCCATCAACCTACAGACCATCATAAACAATGAGATTCCTGACTGTTACACTTTCCTCATCACGGTGAGTCATCGACACGCAGGCACGCACGCACGCACGCACACTCTCTCGCACGCACACACTTTCTCTCTCACTCTCTCTCTCGCACTCTCTCTCTCTCTATTAATTAATTAATTTATTTATTCATTATTTATTTCTCTCTCCCCCTCTCTCTCTACTCTCCTCTCTGTAGATAGCGCTGGATAACAAGGCTCACAGTGGGAAGGTGAAGATCAGTCTGGATAACCACGCCATCATCAAGGAGTGCAGAGACCCCAGCGTCTACAACCATGGTGAGCCAGCTATGTGTGTGTGTGTGTGTGTGTGTGTGTGTGTGTGTGTGTGTGTGTGTGTGTGTGTGTGTGTGTGTGTGTGTGTGTGTGTCTGTGTGTGTGTCTGTGTGTGTGTGCGTGTGTGACTATCTAAGGACATGTAGGCTACATTATTTTTAAGGACATATAGGCTACATCTATGTGTGTGTGTGTGTGTGTGTGTGTGTGTGTGTGTGTGTGTGTGTGTGTACAGTATGTACATGTACTGTATGTACAACTGAATGTGTGTGTTGTTATATCTAAGGACATATAGGCTACAATGTGTGTGTGTGTGTGTGTGTGTGTGTGTGTGTGTGCGTGCATTACTATTTGTAAGGACACATAGGCTACAACATTCATGTGTGTGTGTGTGTGTGTGTGCACACGTGTTGCGTACATTACTATTTGTAAGGACACATAGGCTACAACATTCATGTGTGTGTGTGTGTGTGTGTGTGTGTGTGTGTGCGCAGCGGAGAACTATGCGCGCGTGGCGTTTGACGTGGCCGTCTCAGTAGTGTGTCTGCTGTCGCTGCTCCTCTGTGGGAGGTCCATCATCAGAGGCATCGTACTGCAACAGGTAACACACACACACACACACACACACACACACACACACACACAGCTGTGTGTGCTGTTTTATACC
>NC_084994.1:10824020-10829020 GCF_963854185.1 Sardina pilchardus
ACCTCTGCAGACAGAATTTTCGCAAACAATCGCCTATGTTCGCAAATTTCAACACACCTCTAGTTAAGCATAATCATCCGGAAACGTTACCCTTACAATGTGGTTATCAATATGATGCCAATGACCATAACTAAAATACTAATGTTTAAAAGTATGACACAATTAAATGAAGGATTACTGTTTGAAAAGGTAAAAAGATGAGTAAAATGCTTATTGAACCTGTACCTGAAGGCTGACGCTGGATTGGACAGCAACAAAGATTTTTGAGTGGATTGCTGCAGTAGGGGAGAGACTGGTTGGATGCGAGGAGCTGGTTACACACAACGCTATTCGGTTGTTAAGTCCGACGTCACGGACCCAGCAGCTATTTTGTGAAAAGACGTTTAATAGCGCAGCCAGACGGGTTTTGCTACTTGTAAACTTTGTCATCACCACCTTCATTTTAGCGGTTTTAAAACAAAATCGCTAAACTTTAACAAAGTAATCACTGTAGCTATGCAGCCAGATGATATATGAATGGGTAACGTCCAGGCTTCCTCGAAAAATATAGATTTGATTAGGTTGAGGCAACAAGTCCGTATAAGTTGCGAGGAGCTGGTTACACACAACGCTGTATCACTGACATTCACATTTATATTTACATTTATTCATTTAGCTGGCGTCTTCATCACATTCGCAATAGCTAATTTAGCTGGCACCTTCATCCAAAGCGACTTACAATTGAGAACCGGGTTGGGTGATGGTATAGTGTAGTGGATAACGACTGCCCTTGCAATTAATTGACTTACGTTGGTCGCTTTGGATAAAAGTGTCAGCCAAATAAAAGCAGATAAAGATAAACCAGCATTCAATCCATACAAAAGTAGGCCTTAGGCCTATTTTTAAAAAAAAAAGCTCATGACTATAGACCTTTTGCGATCTTCCACTTTTTTTTGTCAGTGACCAAGGAGATAAGCGAACATCTGGAGAGTGTACACCTCATGGGAGATTTTGAGGCTAACGGGCCATGACCTACTGCTAGTAGTATCAATAAAGTATCTATCTATCTATCTATCTATCTATCTATCTAGTAGCCTTGTCAAGTTCATTCAAGTGGAATCTCCCAAGTGAAAAAACAAACCCATCACCTACAGTATAGGAGATGACTATACCAAAATGAAAGTTTTCTGAGCGAACCTGAGGACGCTTTGTGCGAAACGCGTTGTTAGCTCGCAATAAAATGAGAGTAAAAGTCAGTGTGCGGTAGAGCAATTGTTGTCCACTGTTTACTCCTAAAGAATAACAATAATGTATAAATGGCTCCATTACCAGAACCTGACGTTCTTCAGAAATAACATTGGACAAATAGTCTTAAAACATTTCAGATCTAAAGTCATTCACTGTCAAAATGACGACAAAATGTATGGAAGTCAGTAGAATAGGCTACTAGCAGTAGGTCATGGTTTCTCCTTTCCCTAACCCTAACCCTGTCAGTCCCCTTAGATTAGCCTATTAGGGTGACCAGACGTCCCTGGTTTCAGGGGACAGTCCCCGTTTTTGGTTGCCTGTCCCTGGGAAAATAAAGAAAAACTACTCATGTCCCCGTTTCTTGAAGGTAAAACTTGCATTTATTTCAATGAGACTGATAGTCACACTGAAAATTTTCCCGTTGTTGCCACATATTTGGGATTATGTTCCCGTTGTTGCCACATATTTGGGATTATGTTCCCGTTGTTGCCACATATTTGGGATTATGTTCCCGGTTTTGGTCTCGG
Source organism: Sardina pilchardus (assembly GCF_963854185.1). NCBI lineage: Eukaryota > Metazoa > Chordata > Actinopteri > Clupeiformes > Clupeidae > Sardina > Sardina pilchardus. The sequence continues at coordinate 10,825,775 of NC_084994.1, forward strand.
ACATCTGGTCACTCTACCTTAGATCCTGTTCTGCCCATCCCCTTGGGCCGACCCTTGTTCCGTTCCCTGGACACCGATAAGCCTTCACTTCATTCTCTGACATTTATTTTTATTTTGGATATTTGAGTTTTTAACTATTCATTTGATACTTTACATTTTTTTTAGGCCAAAAATGACTCCTTTGATATTTCATTCTGCTGTGGGTGACCTAAGCATATGTCAGGGAATGTATCTATTTTTCCTTGAAGGCACATACTTGGGCTACACAAATATATGTTTGTCATGGAATTTTGATATTTACTACCCTTCCCTGGTATTTATTTTTCTTTTGAACATTTGAGGTTTTTTTTACTATTAATTAGATACTTTTTAAGAGCTCGTTATTATTTTGTGAGGTGTTCTATTTATTACTTTTTTTTATTCATCAATATTCATACACACACACACACACACACACACACACACACACACATCCACATTACTGAGCTCCACGCACATTCTCACTATCTTTTGGATGAAAGCAGACACACACACAGAAAAAAACACACTGACCACCCCCTCCATACCTATTATGCAATCTCCTTATATCAATAAACACACATACACACACAGAGGGTGAGGTATTCCAGGCTGTTGTATAAATGCCGAAGTAGCGTGTGGAGAGTACACACACACACACACACACACACACACACACACACCAAGAATCATACCGGTAAACACAATCATACTTTAAAAAAAAAAAAAATACCCAATCAAGGCAAATTAAAATGAAAACTTTATTTTTAGCAGAAAACTGGAACACACTTACATTTTGTAATATCCTACAATACAGTGCCTATAGAAAATCATCATACCCTTTTGAAATAGTTACTTTTTTTGTCTAACAGCCTGAAATCAAAACCAATTTTAAAAACAATCTTCCACACACACACACATACAAACACCAGAGGATAAGTCCTTATCTCACAAGTTCATCAGAGCCTCTCGTTGCTGTTTTTCCACTCACAGCTGTGGATCTAAGTGTCAGAAAACAGGATGCTGTGCGGTTGCTAAACCACAGCATAAGCCAACCACCCCCTGATACATTATATGAAGATGGTTTGGTAATGATCCTGTCAGCAGAGTGCGTCTGACACACACCCCCCCCCACCCCCCCACCCCCCCCCCCCCCCCACACACACACACACACACACACACACACACACACACACACACACACACACACACACACACACACACATGTACATTGTTAGTTTGCATCTAAATATTATCTGGATCTAAAATGTGTCTGAGAGCTGACTGAATTGAGGTTTAAATCCCCACATTATATGTCTGGCTCTGTGCAGAATTACATAAAAGCTACAAACATCTCTAAGTTACTAATTTCATCTCACGTCTGTTTTCTCTCCCTAAACTGCTGATGTGACTCCAGGCTCCGTAAATGCTCTTCTGTTCATCTTCATTACGAGCTGCTAGTACCAGCTGACTCCAGGTCAGAGGTCAAGCCTGCAATGGGAGCTGCTGTGCAGAGCTGCACTGACTACGGCTCCCTCTACAGGCCTACAGGAGTAACTGCATGTGCAGTCTTCATTTATCATGCACAGTTGTTAGGAGATGCTCCATGAATAGTACAAAAAAGTAGTTAAAATTTCAAGATGGCTGTTATTTTTTCAAACAAGATGACAGTCATTGACAACCATTTTCACTTGATTTTTTTCAGTTGAAATTGCTCAGGACTGATACATATTCCCTGTCGGTGGTCAGAAGTGTTTTTTAGGACTATGGTTTTCAAGGATGGTGCAGCTAGCGCAATGCTAACTGACAGAGCAATTGGCCAAACCACACCCACTAATTTTCCTCTAGACTTTAAAATGTAAAAAATGTGCAACTTCAACAAGGCAAGTAAAAGAAAAACTTTATTGTTAGCAGAAAACTGGAACACACTAAATTCTGTAATTCTGTAAATCTAAAAAAGAAAAAAAATAATAATATATTTGTATTGCTTTTGCATAAAAAAACTAAACAAATTACACATCAAACAGCAATGCATAATGTAAAACATAACTGAAAAAAAAAAAATTTGAATTTGAAACAGAATTAAAAAAGTGATAATACAGCATATGCCTACTGCACACTAACTGTCTTACTACATTGTCTACAGCAAACACAGGAAAGAGAAGCGTGTTGAGTTCAGCTGCTGCCTTCGGCCATCTCCACGTTATAATAGACGTCTTCATCTCCACTCTGCTGACCCTCTCTGCTCTGACGTCCAGAGGTCTGCTCTCCTCTTCTGCTCCTCAGGTTGAACCAGATCACAGCAGTGACCAGCCCCAGCAGCACACAGCCCATCAGTGGAGCGTACACTCTGTAGAAAGGAGGAAGCACCACAAACGGATCCCTGTACACCAGGCGGATGGTTCCTTCAGAGCAACCATCGTAATTGTAGGCCCTCCACGTGTACACTGCACTGTCCTCTGCTGTGAGGTTGGCTATGGTCAGAGAGCTGTCAGCTGTGGACACGTTCACGCGGCCCCTCAGGCCTTGTGGCAATGGCACAGATTCTCCTCTCTTCCCATCCAGAATCAGAACCTTTGGTTCCAGACCTTTCTGGCGGTACCACTGTGTCATTTGCACACGTCCAACATCTTTTGGAACTCCCAGATGGACACTTTCAGTGTGAGAAAATATCACATCCAAGGGGTAGTCGTCTTTGGTGCAAACGTAGAGTTTAATTTCCTTTATTATGTAAGAATTTCTACACTCATACCTCCCAGAGTGCTGTTGTTGTGACACGGAGGGAATGACGAGGGAGTATTCCCCAGTCTGGCTGCCGTTTAGCATGTACATCACTTCCTGTTGGTGGGTGTAGTTACTGGTGAGCAGCAGGACATCCCCAGTGGGAGTGTACCAGTGCACTGGGCCACCAGGGGGCACTCCTCTTGAATTGCAACGAAGAGTCACATTCTCCCTCTCATGAGCGTAGACAGTTTTAAGAGATATGCTGAACTGCTTGTAGCCATACCTTTGGCACTGCGCTCCTCTCCATACCGTACAATCGAAAACAGCGTCGTCCTCCAACTTGGTTACCCCAGAGAGCGTGACCTGGGAGGTGTCGAGATCCACCTGCAGTCTGCCCCTCAGATCCTCCACGAGCGGCTCCAGCGAGTAGCGGGTGTCCAGGATGAGTAAGGAAGTCTTTCCGTTACGCCAGTTAGACCAGTGCAGCTGCAGGCTGCTGCTGTT
>NC_084994.1:10831520-10971520 GCF_963854185.1 Sardina pilchardus
GATGGGATCTAAAGTGTGTCAGAGCCGACTGAATTGAGGTTTAAATACATTATATTTCTGTCTCTGTGCAGAATTACACCAAAGCTACAAACATGTCTAAGTTACCTCATTTCATCTCATGTCTGTTTTCTCTCCCCAAACTACTGATGTGTCTCCAGTCCTCATCTGTTCATCTTTATTACCAGCTGATTCCAGGTCAGAGGTCAAAGCCTGCGATGGGAGCTACTTTGCAGAGCTGCGCTGACTATGGCTCCCTCTACAGGCTGACAGGAGTAACTGCATGTCCAGTCCCCAGGGAATCCAAGTTTATTCACAGGAAATCTGTGTTAATTGGGAATATGTACCACACACACACACACACACACACACACACACACACACACGGGTCATGAATGTTTGTATGAATTTCATTAAACCTATATTAGAAAAGAGTGTAATAATGTGTAGTGCTGTACTGATGCTTCATCTGGACTTTGGCTCCCTCTACAGGCTGACAGGAGTAACTGCATACACTCCTGATGGAAACCAAATATTCATCAGAGTGAAGCTGTGTTTATTGGGATTATATTCTATGAGATTAAAATAAGCATTATTTTCTATAGGTTGTACTGTATATAGGTCCAACAGAAGTTTTTTTTAGAACTTTCTGACGGTACCACTGGATCCTCAAGCTAACCCAAGCATCGTCCACATGACCAGTAAGATCTAGACGGACATTTTCATCACGTCCATGGGGGAGACTTCAGTGCAAACACAGAGATACATTTCCATTATAATGTCACGCCCTGAACATGTATACCACCCGGAGTGTTGCGGTGACACAGAGGGAATGATGAGGGAGTAGTCGCCAGCCTGGCTGCCATCTAGCTTGTACATCACTTCCTGCTGACGGCTGTGACTATTATCAACCAGGTGACTGAGGTTCACATATATGAGTCAAAGCAGGAGAGCAATATGGCAATATAATGGCAATATAATGTACACTATATATATACACTACACTATATTTCTGTAGTATACTCACAGAAAACTTCTTCCAGGGGGCCCCGGCGTGGCGGGAGGGTGACGGATCAGAACGGAAAGAACAACGGTTCCGTGTGATCCTTGTCAGTAACCTAAGTAAGTAAGTAAGTTTATTTGTATAGCACATTTCACATGCACAGAGTGCAATCCAAAGCACTTCCACACACAAGACATTGACAAAAGACAAAAACATGCCCACCAACTTCAATGCAGCCGGGTCTTCCGGTGCCCAGTGAGCCGTTGACACAAATGTACTGGAAAAGAAAAATCATGGAGGAAAAAAAATCACTTTAAATTAAACTGCTTAGCTACCACAGCGGTCATAATAAGGTGACTGTTGGCCCGGACTACAGGACCGTCAGTGTCTAAGAATCATAAATTAACTGACCCTGACTGACCTGGCTTGGAATCGTTGGGTTTATGAAGACAATTGGACGTGACAACAGAACACAGCAACCACAAACTCTTAATTAGGCAACAATTGAATTGTGTAAAATTCCTCCTACCACCTACTCTACATCTACACCATGTACTATGTCTTTAAGGAGAGAATCTCAACACTGAAGGATTGGCTCCAGTTATCAAATGGCCCCCGTACACCAACGTCCACCTACTCTACACCTACTGTACACTATACACTGTGTCTTTAAAGAAACAATCTCAACACTGAAGGATTGGCTCCAGTTATCAAATGGCCCCCTTACACCAACGCCCACCTACTCTACACCTACTCTACACTATACACTGTGTCTTTAAAGAAACAATCTCAACACTGAAGGATGGGCTCCAGTTAGGCTATCTAAGCTGTAAAACCTTTTATAACAGCTTCTTGCAGGAACACAAAGTTCCCTCTGAAACAGGTATCAGCCAGTGCAGGTGAAATATGTCTTAGGTGGTTAAAAAGACCTCAAGGTGAGTGCCTTTAATTCTTCTTTTGTGACATGGAATTGGATATGGTTTGAGGGTAATAATGAAAAAAAAAAACATTCTATTGATCTTACGTGCATATGAACAATTGCTCTAAACAAAAGCTTGTTTAGGTAGTTATGTACGCTCAATCTTAGATTTCAACCACCACATTTTGAATGGTAACCATGGGAACAAAAAAAAAAAAATTGTAGCTGCTTGACTTACGTAAGGGTTGAATGTTGTCCTTGTGCTGATTTCCTGCCTGTCCGATATCACGTGACTTCGTACTGGAACATGATCCTAACAGGAACTGTCTGTGTATCTGAAGTATGTGTAATGGCTGCTGCAACAGTTAGCTTCCACTGAAATCAATGCAGTGCATCCCTTTGAAAAAATATTAGTGCAGTCTTTTAAAACTATTTTACGAATGGAACGCTTCAGTTGTGGACCCATTGTAGCCCGGGTTTAAGACTCTAAACAAGTCATATGAAATTGAACATATTTCCATTTTTGTTGGTAGACCCAGCAAGACTCAGGAATAAAAACAACAATTTCAGATTTGTCTTGTATCATACCAAAGTATATTAAATAGACCAGGGTTTGAGATTTGTCTTGAGATTTGTCTTGTCCAGTGGCCCTCATGGTGAAGCCGGTTCTCATGACTAAATCAGGGCTGTGCAGATAGCCCATACTCTGCTGGGGTCAGCGTTGAGTGGCTGTCGGAGTTTATATTAATCTTGTAGAACCCGACTCACAAGGACACATTCAATCAAGGATGCATGCGCAACTTTGGGAAATACAGTTGGCGGCGCCAAAATGCCACCGCTAGCTTAGCTTAGCATAGTGAATGGAGTCCTTCGTCACTGGATAGCATGTTGTGAGTAAAAGTGAGAAAAAAAAAATCTACGATTGGCCCAAAAGATGCGTCGCACCACCGGGAAAATGCCGGTATGCCAGATGGCCAGTACGTCCCCTGGTGGGAAAGAGTAGCCTGGAAAACCAGCGCCAACTGCTGGACGGCAAAATGTTTTGCCTGCATTTGGGTCTGGCCTCGGACCATTGAACATTTTGAAAACACTGCCCTGAATCTGGCAGATGGCAACTAAACCAATCACAACGCAGAGATGTGTTTTGAATCAACGCGGGCGGGGCAGAGGGCTCTGGGGCGGGGTTTTGAGGGAGCGTTGGCCTATAGGCACAGACACGGTTTGAAAGACAACGGGTTGTGCTCATCAAAAATGTTCTGTTGTTTCCATTCATCGAGGCCAGACTAAATTAGACATCCAATCCATTTAGGCTGGTTTATCAGGCTAGGGAAAGAGATGAATTTTAAGAGAACATCCAAATTTGGTCAAACAACAATGAAGAGAGTGTAATATCACATGTTTCTCTTTATTTGTTTGGTCAAACAACGTCAAAATTTGGTCAAACAACGATGAAGAGAGTGTAATATCACATGTTTCTCTTTATTTGACATCAAAGTGTAGTATTTTAAAATAAAGTTCATAATGTTGACATCTGGGTGTAAATGAATGGCAAACTTTTCAAATGTATAGGGCACAATGCTTTGATCAGACGCCATTGAGCCTTTATGTGTAGCCTACTGAACAAAAAATATGAATGCACCACTCATATTCCCATTGCTGAGATGAAAACATGTTAGGGTCATCCCAAGCCAAATCAACAGATTTTACAAAATGTTCCCATCTGACCATCTTAGATTTGCTTCAAACTTTATTTCAATACCGACATTGTACCCAACAACATCCATGCAAATGTTTGGCTTGATGCTTGTACAACATCCTCCTTAGTTTCTGAGCTATGGAGGCTTGTAAAAATGGCTAACAAAGTTTCATAAGTTATTACTTTGGGATAATTCATGCTACATCCTTGGAGTATTCAGAGATTGATCTACACTGATTGATTGGAGATTGATTGATTGGACTGATGTCTTGGAGTATTCAGACATTGATCTACACTGTGTTCCTAAATAACTGTCAATATTGCCGAGTTATGCCTTGCTGAAAATGGTATGTAGGAAAATGAGAGTAACTTTTGCCCACAATATCTTCACATCAAACCATATTAGAGTGCTCCTTCAAGGGGCTAGAACTTCAGTAGTGATATTGAATAGACACCTTGGCAAACTGCCTATACTGTAGACTCCTCAAAGACCAACTATCTGTATCTATCTGTATGTCAGGTGAGCATCATGGCTGTGAACTCTCTGCACCTGCTCCTCAATACTTTGGATGAGTTGAAGAAGAAAGACCTGAAGCGGTTCAGGATGTACCTGTCTGAGAGGACGGTGGAGGGGTTTGAGCCCATCCCCAGAGGAAAGCTGGAGGACAGTGACACTACTGATGTTGCCTCTATAATGACGGATGCATATGGGGAGGAAGGCAGAGTGGAAGTGACTCTGACCATCCTGAGGAAGATGAGCCTCAACAACCTTGCAGACAAACTAGAAGAGAGGTACTTGATAAAACTCTCTCTCTCTCTCTCTCTCACTCACTCACTCACTCACTCACTCACTCACTCACTCACTCACTCACTCACACACACACACACACACACACACACACACACACACACACACACACACGTGAGCGCACAGTAATTTGCAGAACCTACATTAAATTGAGCATTCATCCTAATCGACTTACTCCATTGTCTCATTCCATAGCTTTCAAGTGTGATGTTATGAAATGGCTGCTCTCAAACTGTAAATGACTCCAATATACACATTGGACAATTCAGAGCAAAAAATGGAGTCTTCGAGTGAGGAAGTCCTGAGATATCGCCACTCAAGGAATGTCTCTTGACCAATCAGAAATTAATAAATAGTTTAACCACACCTATCTATTGTAAAATGAACAAATAACTTCACACAAGTTCTCTCTCTCTCTCTCTCTCTCTCTCTCAGGCTTTCTGATTGTCTCAGCTCAGAGAAGGGTTGTGATTCTCTGGCTTCAGCTCTGACTTCAAACCCCTCCCATCTAAAAGAGTTAGATCTGAGCTACAATCATCCTGGAGAATCAGGACTGGAGCTGTTATCTGCTAGACTGGAGGATCCTGTGTGTAAACTGACACTTAAGTATGTTCAGAAAAGAAACCCCACATTTAGAAATTTTAGACCATAGTTATTTATTCATACAGTGTGTAGTGGCCCATTTTCAAATGTGTATTGTAATAGCTGTTTTACACTAAGTGAGGTATTTGTGTTATCTCTCTTGTAATGGTCGCCTGGCTCAAGGCCACCAAAACATAAAAGAGGGGAAGACCACACCGAAATATAACAAAATAGGTTTATTTAACGAACAATCTATATACAAAAGTCAGTAATTGGAAAGCAAAGCAAAACTGTGGTGTATGTCAGCATATGAAGTGTCATGTGTAAAGTAAACGAAAAGCAACTGGGAAACGCAGCGGTTGTCGAGCCGACCAAGCCAGAGAGAGCCCCTCGCGGACTGGGAGGTCCTGGTTTTATGTTGTGCGTCATTAGGCCTCCAATTAGCCACAACTGCAACTCAGAGCTCCCCCTGCTGGTACACACACAAACAGCGACAGCAGCCAACAGACCAACAAATAGACCTGGAGGGTCAGGGACGAACCCAGCATGGGAAGGCTGGGTCGTCACACTCTGATGCAGCATCTAATGATGCAAATATTTAGAGGTGCGTTCAAATTCGAAAACATAACAGAATGTTAAAGAACCTTTGCAAACAGTTTTTGTCAAATTGTTTTAAATCTTAACTGAAAGGCAGGGAGCAGTGTTTCCACTGGAGACATGTTTTTTTTTTCTGATGGTCTGACAGAGAGGATATTAAATATTCTATATATTGGATCTATGAAGTAGATCAAATGTAACTAAGTTAATTATCTATTAAACCTATTATCACTGTTGGTAAGCAAAGAAAATAATACAACAAACAATAATCATTAATTCAGGGTTCACAACAAGAACCTATCCCCAAAAAGTGACTCAAGTACTCAAATATTGTTCTATTGACGTGGTGTGACTATTACAGTGTTTTACACATTTCAATGAAAAATGCAACACAGCAATTGTCTAACAATATCCAAGCTTGGAATCACATTTCAGGTGAAGCACTGCTACGGCAGTCTTTTCAGGCGCTGCATGCAAATCACCCCACCAAAGTAGCAGTGCTTTTCATGGATGCTAACATAGTTCAAAAGTTTGCATATGCTTAGAAAATTGCATATTTGTAGCTTATGTGTTGTAACAATCACAACATGTAAATGGTTAAATGTGGGAGGTCTTGGAGAAGGGTACGGTATAGAGACAGTGATTCAGCGAATATCCCAAAAATGTTGTTGTGTTCCTTTAGATAATGGTATTTCACTGTTGGAAAATGCATTTGTTATTCAGAGGGAGTCCTCAGGTTGCTCACTAACTCTAATCGAAGTACGGGACAGACAGTGTCGGGGCTGTTAACTTCATGAGAACTAGATGGCCCTGGTGGCATCACCTTGTAACAAATGGATGCCTTTGTGTGCGATGAAGACAGTTGGAAAGAGAGTACTTTATTACTTTATATCAGGGGAAAGATATGCGGCAGCAGACTATTTTCTGTGAGGTAATAAATCACCTTACATTTTCACAGGTGGCACAAACAGAAAAACAGCAGCCTTGACATCTGTCAAACATTTACATGTGTCTGACATTTTGTTCTTCTTACAGAACTGACCATGCGTCTTTAGACAGACCACGTTTGCTGATATGTACGTTTTTTTTTTATTATTGCTTATTCATTTAGTATTTGTGATGGAATGAGTAGGAGTGTGTGCTTGTGTGTGTGTGTTCTCATGTTCTCTCCTCTTGTCTGCAGATGCCGGCGAGCTCACACTGGACCCAAACACAATAAACAGATTTCTCTCCCTCTCTGATGGGAACAGAAAGGTGACGCGTGTTAGGGAGGAGCAGCCGTATCCTGAACACCCGGAGAGATTTGACGTGTATCCTCAGGTGTTGTGTAGAGAGGGTCTGACTGGACGCTGCTACTGGGAGGCTGAGTTGAGTGGGACCAATAGAGGAGCTGGTATATCTGTGGCCTATAAAAGCATCAAGAGGAAAGGTGGGGATGATGACGTCATAATGGGACAGAATGCCAAGTCCTGGAGTCTGATCTGCTCTCCTGACAGTTACCATGTCTGCCACAACAACGAAGAGACTGACATACCTGCCCCCTCCTCCGACTCTAGTGGAGTGGGAGTGTACCTGGACTGGCCGGCTGGCACTCTGTCCTTCTACAGCGTCTCCTCTCACACACTCACCCACCTGCACACGTTCCACTCCACATTCACTGAGCCCCTCTGTCCAGGGTTTAGGGTTTATTATTCTGGCTCCTCAGTGTCTCTGTGCCAGATCACATGAGTTCCACCTCCAACAGGTACATCCACCTGTCACCCTTTTTCTAAACCCTGTCTCGACTCCCCCTCCCTTCTCTTCCTCTCTCCCATTCCCCTCCCTTTCTGTTTCTCATTCCCCTCCCTGTGTGTGTGTGTGTGTGTGTGTGTGTGTGTGTGTGTGTGTGTGTGTGTGTGTGTTTGGCTGGACTGCTCTCCTGACTGTTATTCTGATTCTCCTCACAGTTACACCTGCCTGGCACAATAATACAGACCCAGACAGGAGTGGACCTGCTGGTTTAAAGTTGTTTCCAGTGTCCCTGTGTTAGATCACATGGCCTCATGCTGCAGGAACACCTGGCACCAGGGGTCAAAATGAACTTTTTTGAAATGTGAATATTTACCAGCCAGAAACAGTTGAACTGGTGAAATCCACCAGCCATTCAATAGAAAATACATATTTTCTGTCTGAAATCTATACCAGCCAACTTCAAAATGTATTTATTTGGCTGGTGCTAATGTTGAGCCCTGCCTGTCACACACTCCTGTTAATTCACATATGTGATGCTGAGATGCTGCTGAGATATTGATATCAAATTGTGGACTACTGTTTTTGTAATACTAAGCAAATGCTGATATTTTGTGCTTTTCCTGAAATGGATGTGTGGGTATAAAAAGGTTTCAGCAACCACAACATGCTAGCCTATTCTGTTCTCCCCATTTTAAATAAAATGTATTTCTGTATAAATAAACATTCTGAAAGCGCATATTATTAAGAACCTGTCGTAATTGTCTTTGTATCAGTTTTCTATGCCATTACAAAATATAGTATGTGCCTTTCTTTTCTTTAAACTCTATTTTATGACATGCATTGGCCACCAATGGTAATCGCTCCATCCACTACCACACTGCATCAGATGAGTGCATTGCATTTAATAACTAAGTCAAGTCAAGTCAAGTTTATTTATATAGCGCATTTCATACACAGGTCATTCAATGTGCTTTACATAAACAAAAGACAAACAGTAAAGGAACACTTCACCGTTTTTTTCATATTAAACTACGTTATTTCCCTAATTAAGACGAGTTGATACATACCTCTCACGTTTTAATGCGTGCACTCACTGGCTCTGGCGCGCGGCGCAACTTTGATAGCACTTAGCTAACCTAATGCATTCATTAGGATCCAAACAGAGATGAAGTTAGAAGCGACCAAACACCTCCATGTTTTCCCTATTAAAATACAATTACATGAGTAGTCACACGACCAAGTATGGTGAGACAAAATAAAACGTGGTGCAAGCAGGTAAGAGGGATAACTATATTGTCTAGCTATGTGCTATCAAAGTTGCGCCGCGCACCAGAGCCAGTGAGTGCACGCACTGAAACGTGAGAGGTATGTATCAACTCGTCTCAATTAAGCGAATAACGTAGTTTAATATGAAACAACGGTGAAGTGTTCCTTTAATAGCCGATAAAAGCATAGATTGGATCTAGATTGATTTTGGGAAAGACTGTACCCCTGTCATCCATTAAATCTACACTCTTTCCATCCATCTTTACCACCGTGTATGGCCCTAGAAAGTTGGGGTCCAATTTGCCACCTTTCCTCTGCTGACTTCTTATATACCGCCTCAGCAGCTTTCCTCTGCCACCAGATCCTCAATGGACTGATCAGCCTAAATGTAAAAAAGGAAGGTTGCGCGTAAATTGTAATGGTAGGAACTGGACATGTAAGGAGAAGTGCAAAAGCACACCAAAGTCGAGGTGCAGGCAACTGTGTTTAAAGCTAATGGAGAGAGAGAGAGAGAGATGGCACACACTCCGAGTTATCCACCTTATTCCTTAACCCGGAATGTATCATTACGATGGTTACGATACTGTTTTCAACTTCCGTTCATTCTGTTAAAGGAATACGCCAACATATATTGGAAGCCATGTGTTAAAAACGAGTACAAATCATAATGCAAAATCAAACGAGGCTATTATCTAGGCAGATATTTACTTGGAACTATATTTGTCCTCATCACAGGCGAAGCACTGCTAGATAGGCACAAGGTTCTCATGCAGCAGCACTTGAATCCCATTCCGTGAAGTTCCAGTCGAAGTTAGGAGTTTTCAAGTGCTACGTGAGACTAGCGGTGCTTCACCTGTGATGAGGCTGAATATAGTTCCAAGTAAATATCTGCCCAGGTAATAGCCTCGTTCAATTTTGCATTATGATTTGTACTTGTTCTTAACACACGTCTCCCAAGATATATTTAGAAAAAAAAATGAGATGTCTCGGTCACTTTTTTGGAGGATGTGCTAACTGACACCCTTCATTTACAGCAACTGTGCTAAGCTAAAGCTAAAAACGCTGCTCCCAAAGCAGGACAATGCCTGGACGGATTTTAACCGGGTTTTTTTCACTATTCTAACTCTGGGGGTGACCGAGACTGGCTTAATTTCATTTTTGGGTGGCGTATTCCTTTAACATGTGCGTTCTCCGTAGCTAACTAGAATATGCCTCAACTTCAAGATTTCTTTCGAAATGTTGACAGTTCTGCCCTCAGCATGGATATACTACATCATATAACCGATATAAAATAGAATAGTTTACTTTTATATGCGTTATGATATGTTAAGCACCGTTAACCTTCACGTTAAAATAGATACAATGCAGCTTCGCCGGAAATAGAAAACCGTTTTCGGTGTCATGGCGACCCCCATTGTTGGCTGCGGAATATCGTGGATAACTAAGGGTGGGTTGCACCAATGTGGTTTACATTACTCCTAGTTAAGCCCTAAACTAGAATTAGTAAATCTTGGTTGAAATTGGGTTTAAATTAACTCTAGATACGTTGCACATCTCAATTTTAACCCTGGATTAGCTAATCCAGTTTAAACAAAGATTAAAGTAAGATTAATATATTTTTACTGTCCGCCATGTTGGATTCTGACCAGATGTAAACCAATCTAAACGGGTAGGCCTAATAAACGTTACCAAACAGCCCCAAATATCTCTCTCTAAACTAAACCAAAGTGCTAGCTGTTGATACTTTTTAAATACATGTCTCACGGCTGAAGTTAACGTTACACAAACCGTAACGTTACGAGCCGTAGCTAATCTACACACCTAACCAATGCAAATTAGCGTAGCCATGTAGATAGACAGTAAACAGCTTCCAAGTCACACGCTTTCGCCGTAGCCTGGTCATACCAAACCCTCATACTAATATCGTACAGAGGACTCAAGGGCCTGTCGCAAGGAGAAAAAGTATTAACTTACCTTGAAACAAACATAGGCTACGTGGGAAACTGAACAGTCCAACCAGTAGATAAGATAGCCACCTATGCTATGCGAGTAGGACGCATTTCTTGCTGCTCCTGCTTTACTATCCCTTTAGCAATTTTCACTCTTTTTCTTTCTTTTATTTCATTTACAAGCTAGGTTAGCAAAGACGGTGAAACTTTAATAGTTAGTTTTTTACTTTACATGAACGGCAAGTCACCTTGAAGTTGGATTAACCCTTATGTTGTCCTTGGGGTCAATTTGACCCCAAGCAGTGTTTAACATCATAAAATATATGGTTCACTTTTTTTGTTTTGCTTCAAGTTTCATGACTTTTCCTTATTTGAAGGGTACAACAGAGTAAACATGAAATTTGCACAAAAATATGTTTCCAATGTCCTGTAAAAAAAATAGTTACGTTGGTGGTATTGGGGTCAATTTGACCCCATTTTTATGAAACATGATGAAAATGAATATTTGACAAATTATGGATTTTATTATTATAATAGTAATAATTATAATTATGGATATTATTATTGTAATAGTATGAGAACATGTAGCTATTATCATTATTCCATATACAAGTACATATTACATATAAGTTATTTTGGCAGGTCTGAAAAAGTCCAAAAAGTCAGCCTTTGGGCTGTTGACACTGGATTGGCCATATTGCCAGTCAGGGTTCCAGGGTTCATAAAGGGGTGTGGGGGGGTGGGATTGTTTTGTAGGGCTTTTGATAGTGGTTATTACACTCTTGTTAAGTACCTACCACAAAAAAAAATTGGGTAAAAAAAATAATTTTAATCATTTTTGAGAGTTTTTTGTAGCTGGGGTCAAATTGACCCCAAGGACAACGAACGTCGTAAGATTTTAGGACAACATGAGGGTTAAACAACATGCACTCCTCCAGCCCGAGACGCAGGCGATCATGTAGTAAATGTACTGAACTAGAACAGAGGATTTCTGCTTTGGAATCAAAGATTGGTGCCCTTTCATCAAAGACGGATGAACTACGAGAGACATCTCATGAAGTGAGTACAGTGACAACTGGAAATGCAGAGAATGTAACTCAACAATCTACCAATAGCATTGAATGCATCGACCTCACAAAGCAAAATGAGAGTTCTGAGCCTTGGCGCAGGCAAGGTGCCAGGCCAAAAAGCAAAAAACGTAATACAAGAACTGTACGTACCTCAACACCAGTAAACTCAGATGTTAATTCCAGGCCTCGGATCAGAAATACAGATAGATCAGCAAACTATAGGGCTTGTGGTCCTAGGGGTGACCCAGAGCCCCTAAAACTATGGAACAGATTTGAATGCCTCCAGGACGTGAGAGAGGTTTTTCCCAGGGAAAAAACTCAAAACAGGCAGCAAGCAAACCACAATAATAGAAAGACGGGCACAGACAAGAAGCAGCACTCGGCACCTGTTCATCCCACAACCCTCATTCTAGGCGACTCTACAGTGAGACTTCTAAATGGGGAAAGGATGATTGTATGTTGTTTCCCAAATGTTTCAGTGTCTGACACAAAAAACAAACTTGCAGAACTGGTGTCAAAATATACAACTATCAAGCGCATCATTGTGCATGTTGGAGCAAATGACATTTACAAAGAACAACTGTATATCCAACAAGATTTCAAGGAACTTTTCTCTGCTCTATTTGAGCTTGGATTACAAACTTTCATCAGTTGTCCACTCCCAGCAGAGGGAAGCTTTGTTTTTACGAGACTGTTTAGTTTAAACACCTGGCTTGCAAAAACATGCTTTTCAGTTGGGATGAATTTTATTGACAATTTCAACCTTTTCTGGAATCGCAGGGAATATTTCAGACCAAAAAGCAAAGAGCTGAGTTGGACTGGGGCCAAGATCTTAACTCAGAACTATCACCTCTCTCTCTTGCACCCAACATTTTCTCTGCCAACCTTGAGCCAAGCCTCTGATAAGCGCTCAGTAGCCACACAGACGGAACAAGCTGAGGACATCAACATGCAGACCTTGGAGAAACATAAACAACCAGAACAACAATGCCCAGCCACGTCCACTGGACATGATAAGACGGGTGCTGCTATAATGATTCATAGTAAATCACTGGCGTCAAACTCTGCGAAATCTCAGCAAACAAATGGATGTCATGAACAGGAGAAGATAGCACCTATCAAAGCTGTTGGAAGGCTATCAGAAAGGAAGGGTCATGTACCAGTGCCCCTCCCCACCTCCGTTGACTCCTTGCCACCACAAAGCCATAACAACATGGAACACACTACTGGAATACTTGCTAATAGCGAAGCAACCAACCCCCCAGGACCCCATCTGGCAGATGGAGACTCTGGACTTTTATTCCTTGATTTCCCATCACTCCACACACCCAATAACCACCCCACCCTATCCAACTACCCAGGCCACCCAAACCCACCTAATATCCCATCCCAATCCCTTCCTCATCATTCCACCACCCAAACAAACTCCACAGGATCCCCCACATACCCGTCACCATCCCCACTCAAGCACATGATGTTCCCTGCAACAATGGAGAGACTGCTACCAGCAGCCAGGCAGATTTTTAACAGCCCAAGACCTTCAGCACTGAAGCGCAGTGCACCTCCACGCCCTCCCCCTCCGCATGCAAAAGGATCACCTAAGCAGCAACAACTTCATGAGAGTATTGTATGATATTCTGTGGGTCCCTGCAATAGAAATGGTAGTGACAGTAGTTTTGAGAACATGAGCCTACAGGGTAAACCAGTCAAATCTCCTACCTGTACCACTACAGCCTCAGATTTCCCCAGTGGATCATAGCTCCCCAACTCTTACAGCAAAACTAGCTCTCCTAAACATCAGATCTCTTTCAAACAAATCATTCTTAATTAATGATCTTATTTGCACATACAACCTTGATTTTTTACTCTTCACTGAGACATGGTTAGACCAAGCAAACAGTGCTGCTACCCTCATTGAATCTGCTCCACCAAATTTCAGTTTTTTGAGTGCTACCAGAGCAAATAAAAGAGGAGGGGGGATAGCTACAATTTTCAAGGCATCTTTTCAGTGCAATCAGTCATCATTTGGTGAATTTACTTCATTTGAATATCTGTGTGCAAGCATTAAGTCTTCTCCTCAGATTTTATTACTGACTATTTACAGGCCTCCAAAACATTCAGCTAAAGTCTTTCTTGAAGAGTTCGGTGAACTGCTATCAGTCATTTGCATAGAGTTTGACTGTCTTATTATATCAGGGGATCTAAACCTACATGTGGATAATCCTGAAAACAACTATGCCAAGGAATTCATTGCACTAATCGACACTTTCTCCCTAACACAGCATATACAGGAGCCAACACACTCTCAAGGCCATACACTCGACCTCGTTATCACAAAGGGTCTCAATGTCTCCACAGCTGTTAAAGACCAGGGGCCTCATTTATAAAAGTATCGCGTAGAAACCATCTTTCATTTGATCTTAGATCATTTCTGATATGATCGTACGTGTGATTCAGAGAAACGAACGTACGCACAAAAAAACGTGCGTACGCCACTCTTGCAGATGTGGCCATTATAAATCGCAAATGAACGTGAATTTGTGCGCAGCCGGGTGATTTTAGGTCTCCGCCTTGTACACGCCCCCTCATCAATATCATTAGCATAGGCTTTAATGCAATCGATGGCTGAGTTGTACCTAAAATACATATATTGGAAACTGTAAAGGCCTAGCCTATGCCATCTGATGTTAACCTATATGTTTATGCGCTGTTAGTTCGAATAACTAATTATAATTTTCCAAGCAGCGCTTTCTGGAAAGAAATATGCATCCATGTCCATTGTCCTCTGCTTGCTTTTATTCCTTCTGCTTGCTGTAATGTAGTAGGCAATGTGTGGCAAATGTAGTAGGTTTACTTTGGTAATAGAACATAGTAGGCTACCTTATGACGGAAATACCTACAGTAGCCTACATCATACTAATTTAGGCCTATAGCCTACGTTATGGTACAGTATGGCGTTTCCAATATGACCCAGGGTTAGATACTGCCCATGTAGCCTACGGCGGACTACATTATAAGCGAGATACTGTATGTCATGTAGACCGAACGTTTATGGATAGGCTATGTTTTAACTGTATAGCGAATAGTATAAGTTCACCGGTCAATCTTCATTCATTCTGCGCGTCGGGATTCAAGAAATATCGATGTCAGCGACTGTTTACTTTCAAGAATGTCCAGTGACCTTTAGGCCTACCTTTATATATTTTTATATTTTAGCCTGCATTATCCTAATTGTTATTATCCACGTATTGCCATCTGGTCTTGGGCACTGCCATCAGACACAGGCTATGCAATCAGACGCGTGCTATAACTCCTTGCAACTCGGCCGCAATTATGAAGATGCAAAACTCTGCTTTTCAGAGGATAGATTATGTCTATTTACCTTTATGTATTTTTATATAAAGTGGGTAACCCATGAATTCTGTGATCACGGTAATGCGCCTGTGCGTGCGTTTGATAAAGGCAACAATGCAATTACCGTGAGAATGGAATGTTAACACCAAATTCTTGAATTTCCCTTTGGGGATCAATAAAATATCTATCTATCTATCTATCTATCTATCTATCTATCTATAGATTATGTCTATTTGCGATGTATAGAAGCTGAAAAATACCTGTCCATATATAGCCTACATTATAATATTATCTTTCTGTTGTAGAGCTTGGAATATCATGAACACAAGTCATATTTCCCTCTTCTAAACAAGCGTAAATGGACACTTTATGGTCAATATCGATGGGAACATTAAATATATAGATGACTCTATGGCCTGCCTGCTTTTTTGAATGCTATGAAATAGATAAGATATAGCCTAGGCATGGCACGGGTGTAGTAGTAAAATAAGAAGTGGGTAACCCATGAATTCTGTGATCGCGGTAATGCGCCGTTTCATAACGCATTCAGAATTCAAGTGTTTATAAAATAGATAGATAGATAGATAGGCTAGATAGGTAGACAGATAGATAGATAGATAGATAGATAGATACTTTTTTGATCACCAAGGGGAAATTCAAGATTGGTGGATTAAATGGTTCTTAGAGTGTTGATGAGTGTTCATATTGTGAATGCAGATAATACAGTGTGCTTTTTCAATGTTAAAAGTTGAAATAGGTGAATAGGCCTACGTCTTTGGAGAGGTTGATAAACTCTATTTTTGAAATGCTGGGGGTGAATAAACTGCGTTTACTTACTTTTAGCCTCCACTTTTAGCCTCCACTACAATATTATAGGATTGTTTCACTTTCCTTTTCCAACCTTTAAGAATTAGTTAAAACTTTAACTTCTATACTTACTACTTACAACTTCTGCTGATATTGATCATGCATATGGTAGAGAACTACATGAGATCGTTGGTCTTCTTGGAATTTTGAGAATTCATCGCATTTGGACCTCAGATTACTTGCAGTACCCTGGCACTACCACAAGGAAATGATCGTACGTCAGGTTGGAACCTGACGTGGAGATAAGCACTTTTCCACGTCAAAGACGGTCTTTATAAATCTGAGCGTTGGCATGGATTTGAGCGTACGCACAGTCTTAGATCAAATCTGTGCGTAAGAAAGTTTTATAAATGAGGCCCCTGGCGTTATCTGATCATTTCTGCGTGTTCTTTGATGTGTCTATGTCCCCACACAGTCAAAACAGATCTATGTTGGTAAAAAGGAGAATCATAAATGATAAGACAAGTGTTCTTTTTGAGCAAGCACTCTCACAGACATCAAGCAATTTGTCAGACTCAGTAGAAGACTTATTGGATCACTTTAATGCAAAAATGGCAAACATTATGGATGACATTGCTCCCTTAAAATCCAAGAAAGTTAAGGACAAACAGAAAGCACCATGGAAGCAAAATCCAGCGGTTAAACTCCTAAAAAGAGAGTGTAGGAAGACTGAAAGAAAATGGCGTAAATACATACTTCAGATCCACTATGACATCCATAAAGACATGCTCCGCGCATATAACTCTGAAATATGCAAAGCAAGACAGTCTTTCTTTTCTAACATCATCAGTAGGAGTTCAAATAACACTCGTGTTTTATTTTCCACTGTCGAAAAGTTAACAAATCCTCCCTCACAATTAGCGCCCGAACTTCTCTCAACTAATAAATGCAATGAGTTTTCATCTTTTTTTAAAGGTAAAATTGACAAAATCCGACTCAAAATATCTGCTACATTACAATTTCAACACCTGGAACTTCCAGCTACAAATAGAGGGAAGCTTAACTTGATGTCAGAGTTCAACTTGATAGACCATGAAACACTTGAAAAAACAGTACAGAATCTCAGCTCCTCCACATGTGGCTTAGACACTCTGCCTACAAATTTCTTCAAAACTGTTTTTCACCTTATAGCCTCAGATGTCCTTCACATTGTAAATACATCACTGCTGTCTGGCACTTTTCCTAAGTCATTAAAAACAGCTGTTGTAAAGCCACTGCTCAAGAAGAATAACCTGGATGCCTCCATGTTAAACAATTACAGGCCCATATCCAATCTACCTTTTATTGGCAAAATTATTGAAAAAGTAGTCTTTAATCAACTAACCACCTTCCTAACATCAAATGAGTATTTTGATTACTTTCAGTCTGGTTTTCGGGCAAATCACAGCACTGAAACAGCTCTCATTAAGGTTTTCAATGACATACGTCTCAACACAGATTCTGGTAAAACATCAGTCCTAGTGCTACTGGACCTTAGCGCAGCATTTGACACTGTTGATCACAATATTTTACTACACAGACTAGAACACTGGGTTGGATTTACAGGCATAGTTCTAAACTGGCTCAAATCATATCTACAAGAAAGGAGCTTCTTTGTTGCCATCGGCAACTGTACCTCAACACCAACATCCTTGACCTGTGGTGTTCCCCAGGGGTCGATCTTGGGGCCACTATTATTCAACCTCTATATGCTCCCACTTGGACAAATCATCCAAAATAATTTGATTTCATATCATAGCTATGCAGATGACACACAAATTTACTTAGCTCTGTCACCAAAAGACTATGGTCCCCTTGAATCTCTATGTCAGTGAATAGAACAAATCAACACTTGGATGGCTCAAAATTTTCTTCAGCTGAACAAAGAAAAAACTGAAGCAATTATATTTGGTAAAAAGGAGGAAAGAATTAAGGTTGCCACTCTCCTTGAAACAAAAGGATTGAAAGCAAAGGCTACTGTTAAAAATCTCGGTGTATTAATCGACAGTGATCTAAATTTCAACAGTCACATGAAAATGATAACTAAATCAGCTTTTTATCACCTCAAAAATATTGCCAAACTGAGAGGGCTAATGTCAAAACATGACTTAGAAAAACTCATTCATGCATTTATCTCCAGCAGGGTTGATTACTGCAATGGGCTCTTCACAGGCCTTCCTAAAAAGACTATCAAACAGCTTCAGATGATTCAAAATGCAGCAGCTAGGGTTCTCACAAAAACAAAAAGAACTGAGCACATTACTCCAATTCTTAAATCTCTGCACTGGCTTCCAGTATGTCACAGAGTTGACTTTAAAGCACTACTAATTGTTTATAAATCAGTAAATGGAGCAGGACCTAAATACCTATCAGACATGTTTCAGCAGTACACACCTTCTCGTCCTCTGAGGTCTCAGGAGAAAAACCTCTTAGTAACACCTGCTGTTAGAACTAAACATGGCGAAGCAGCTTTTAGCTGCTATGCGGCTCAGCTTTGGAACCGACTTTCTGATGACATTAAAAAGGCCCCAACTGCAGCCTGTTTTAAATCTAGACTTAAGACCAAATTGTTCTCAGATGCTTTCTGCTAACTGTCTCTTAATTATTCCATCTGGAGTCTTTTATGTTAATTATTCCTTATTGATTTGATCTTGATTTATGCTTTGTTTTTATTTTCTATTATGATCTTTTTATTATTATTATTATTATTACTATTATTACTATTACTCTTTGACCATCTATGCTTTTATCTGCTATAATTACTGTTTGGTTTTTGTTTATGTAAAGCACATTGAATGACCTCTGTGTATGAAATGTGCTATATAAATAAACTTGACTTGACTTGACTTGACTATGCTACTTTGTTTACAATATTTTGAGGCTTCAATAAGGAGGATTAGTAGGAGAGCCCGTCTAATTAGACATTCTCTGGCTATAATAATCAGCATAAAGTGTCTCGTCATGAATATCAGAAATTCAATATTTTCTCTTCTTATATCAGGATATAATATAATGCTTGGCGTTGTGTTTCAGATAGACAAGCTTTTTCTACACTTTATTGTTGTTTAAAGAAAATCATTCATGAAAAATGTGGGTGCACGTTTTGTGCTGGTGCACCTAAAAAAAAGAAGGGGAAAAAAGTTGCAAAAAGTTGCTTGCGGGTCCAACTTTCCCATTGAGGTACATCACTGACTTTTTGTGAATCTGTAGTACTGCTGTAAAAATGCACTGTTGCTATAAAATTCAAAAGGGTTAAGCCTATCTCGGATATTTCGGTGTGGAACTCTTTTTGCTAGCTCCATCCAACAAATATATCCAACCAAGTGGTCAATTGCACTGCAATGGTCTGATTTAAACCTCCTCCAGGGGTGGTTTAAATTAAACTGCTAATCCAAGTTCATCCTGGGTTTAAAATTACTGGTGCAACAGACTTGCATTTAATCTAGGTTTAAATTGGGAATTAAACTGGGATTACCTGGAGTTTAAATTTAACCTGAGTTTAATTTAAACTGAATTTAAACTAGGTTTAAGGTTGGTGCAACATGATTAGCCAGTAAACCATGATTTAAACCAGTTTAAAAGTTAAACCAGGTTGGTGCAACCCACCCTAACCCACCCTAAGTGTTTCTTTTAATGATAACGCGGTAACGTTTCGGCCTATGGCCTTCTTCAGATCGCATAACTGGACATGTAGCAACATTTAGTATCTATTTAATTGTACCAACCTCATACGTCTTTGGTATTCCACTTGGATACCTACTGTACTGTAGCTTCTCTCCCAAATAATAAATGATATGGGGAGAAGCATGTGGTAAGTTGTTTCTTTGTTCTTAAAGCGAACAGGGACGTGCACAGGGGGGTTGCTCAGGTTGCTCGGGCAACTGCCCATACACTCTAAAAAATGCTGGGTTATTTTTTCAACCAAACCGCTGGGTTGAGGCTGCTGGGTCATTTTATTGGGTTGTTTTAACTCGTATTGGGTCATTTCTGTAACCCAGCTTGTTGGGTTGATAGTACAGCGCTGCTGGGTTGACCATTTAGGACTGTGCCCCTCCTCTCCCCCACCTGATGTGGAGCACACTGCCCAGCACCTGGGTGAATTTAACACAGCTGCATAGTTATTTGAGAGGTTGAAGAAAAAAATCCGTAGACATATTCTTTCAACCGTCCAGTCCAGCAGCTGCTACCAACAAATGCAATGGAAATCAGGCGATTTCGGAAGGTATGTATCTGTTTTTAACTTCTGCATTTTAAAAAGAAATCCAGACGGATTTTAAAAGTCCACCCAGAGACATACCCTTTGTGATATGAATGAATATTCTGCCTGACGATTTCATTCAGCCTCAAGCATGACAGCTATATTAGCTAGCAGTTAAGCTAAGTTAACATTAACTTACAATATCTGTTCATGTTAAATCTACACAAAGACAGACTCATAAAAAACACAGTTCTGTGTTCACTGGGTATAAGAACCGCTGAACAGAAACAAAACGAACTTTTACAACGAACTAAAATTAGCATAACAGCTGGTAATGTTAGCAGACAAGTAACACAATTATGCTTTGTGGTGCAGCTGAGGTTTATCAGCTAATGTTAGCTAGGCTACAGCGAAGTAGTCTCTGCCCAACACACGTAACTGACGGTAATAATCATGGCAAACAACATCTTATTAACTAATTTAGGGTAGCTTCATATTATAGCCATGTTACTTATTGGGTGTATTTTGGTAGTAGCGTTACAAACACCTTGGATCCACTGACTGAATAACGTGCTAACATTGGCTAGCTAACGTTAGCATCGCCACTACTGAAATTACGTTTATTAGCCTGCTATCCAGCTCATCTCCAAACGCACGTTTTGTATTACCTTAGCAGCTAGGATTAAAACAACGCCATAATATTAGGTCTCCTGGTGGATTTTTAATGTTTGTCAACATCATTCATTGATAATGGTTCATGGAAGTCTTGATATAAAGCTCTGTAAATAACTGATTCTTTTTTTTTCTTTGATTGACAGGGCTGACCCCCGAAAAGGACCGTGGAATCTGCCTGCCTTCATGGAAGTAGCCTATCACAGACTGTTCAAAAATAAAGAAAAGTATAAAATAAATAATCATGTCTGTTTTATTTCATTGCATGGCTATTCTTGCCCATTTCTCATATAATATATTGTCTGTATCCAAGCTGTCAACAAAATGTGTGACTTTAAGTTTGGCTATTTAAGTGAAGTGTTTTAAAAATGAACCAGTGGATTTTTTGGGGATTTGGTTTCAAATATAACCCAAACATTATGTAAATTTAACTAAACATTCGTGTCAAAATAACCCAACACATTGGTTAAAATATCAACCCATCCGCTGGGTTAAATTTAATAACCCAATTTGCTGGGTTGAGATAACCCAATGCTGTGTTGGACCCCATTTTACTCAGCAGTTGGGTTGAAAATAACTAAATTTGGGTTGTTTTTAACCCAGCATTTTTTAGAGTGTATGCCCTTCTCGACTCATGTTGCCCTTCCGAGGGCAAAACATAATAAATCGTAGGCTACAATGGATGCAGAATTTCACGTGGGCCTAGATTTTTAAAAAATCGCAAAGTAAAAGTAGCCTCATTCACTTCCATTGGGGCACCGAGAGCGAAAGTCAGGAGGGCAAATTCTGTTTACGTAGGCTACTGTAGTTGAAGCGCTGCACGCGACCGGCACCTGGGTTGAGCCTGCATGACAGTCTATCGTGGCCCTAGACGAAAGATATTGTCGCAGTTGTCTGGTGAGACCGACTGCCTCCCAGAGGTGGGACAAAGTCATTGTTTGGCAAGTCACAAGTTAGTCTCAATTCATTGCTCTCAAGTGCCGAGTCAAGTCCCGTGTCAAGACAGGCAAGTCCCGAGTCAAGTCCAAGTCAAAGGCCAACAAGTCTCAAGTCAAGTCCCAAGTCCTACGGTCTGACTTTCGAGTCCTTTCGAGTCTTTTTAAAAATCGAGTGAAACAGGTATTTTGGCAATTGAATTTGTGTGTGCTGGAGAGATTGAGATGCAAATCTGTCTAGCAGAAATGTCAAATGGTATCTCTAGCACATTCTCAATGAAATATAGGCCCTATGTGTTAAAATATGTGTTCAATTTGTTAAGAAACCACTGATAGGCCTACACAAGCTGAAATAGTTTTATAACGTGTGACCATGTTTATTACATTACAGCAAAAATGTAGGCAAAACTGTATTGCCATAAGGGGGATACAGATAAAGGCTGGCTTACATTGCACGATTTTGGTCTGTTTTAACAGTCGGCGACTAAATTTCCAAAATCGGGCAGAAATCTTGGGAGTTGTACTGAAATCGCAGCGCTCTCCCGTCATCTAAATCGTTTAGTGTAAGGTGCCAATCTTAGCGGTTTTAAGTCCGTCGGAGGCAGTCTTTTTCTAGTTTTGCCGTTACGACAATATCAAACATGTTTGATATTATCGGAAGTCTTTTCAGTCGTGGCTCATGCAAATAGTGACGTGAACATTAAAAACCAATAGTAACCTTGCGCGAATGAAACAGGAAGGGGCAAAATAGGCGACAGCTGTAGCCTTTATGATTATTTGTTATTTCATTTCTTATAATTTATTAGTCGGTTGTTCTACGTGACAGAACAGCTCTATATCTGTTAGTGATGTCACACATCAAACAATGCTGCAGAAACGCGAAAAAATTACTTTGAGGCTATCATGTGATTTCCTGTGAATGATGACGTGTAGCCTATTGCACGATGGAAATAATTTGAAGGAATCTAGCAGCAGTCTTGTAAATAGTGACCCACAGTCTTTGCAAAATCCTAATCTGAGACTGGCCTGTGACTAGACTGTGACTAAAACCTCAATGAATTGTCTTTAGATGTGAGAGGGTCTGAGACTGTAGTTTTTCAAAAATCTTTTCCAAATCTTTGCAAAGTCTGGCAATGTAAGGTAGGCTTAACTCACAGCAGTGGCAATCCTAGTCTCTGCTCAAACCTCCAGTCCACACACACAGAAAATGGTGTGTCTTGTGTCTATTTCATATTTTGAATTCATAAACTTGATATATTTTGTTAACGAGTTATAGTATTTTAGGATCTGCATAATTACTTATAGCTAAAAATATTCAGTAATTTGAATACCTCATATTGATTACACTTGTCTTTAATAATATTACAGGGTGGTGTGTAGGTCTAATTGAGTGCCTGTCACTTTAAGAAGTACGTGAACGTAATTAGGTTTCATTCGGTTAGAAAAATAGTCACACATAGTTCAAGGATATATGTTTTCATTAGTGGTGGGCCGTTATCGGCGTTAACGTGCTGCGTTATCGTGCAACTCTTATCGGGCGATAAAAAAAATATCGGCGTTAATCTATTCTCAAAGTTGGGCTGGGACCTGGGTCTATACCACGCAAGCTATGAACACTTTCACCTTGATATCTTAGCGCAAACGCCAATGTTTAAGAGTGCGCCTGAAAAAAGTCTAGGTCGCACTGGTGCACCTGACGCTGCTCGGCTGCTTTCTTTCACAAGTTGTCATTGTAGACTATGCGTGCAACTTTACCAAACAGTAACCAATGATACATCCTCCCAACATGGACGATAAGCTCAGACCCCTCCCGAATCGGCACCTGATCGCTCATTCCTAATAGAAGTAACCCCCCTCTCCTTGGCCCGCTTTCTCTTGCTCTCCCTCTCCCTCTCCCTCACTCTCCCGTGCGCGCTCAATGGACACTCGCGAGTCGCGACCCGCCCCTCGACATGCACATTTAATCCAAATAAAACATTCACTATCGTGAAAGCAATGATGCATATAGAAGACGTTAGCTAAATTAATATAAATTCCGGTTAGCATCACTGCTGCAGAAAGTTGATTAAAACTCTTACATTCAAGTCACTCTTGCATGAGTTGGATGATAATCTCAATACCAATGTTTTCCAACTCCAAAACTCGAAAGGAGAAAAAGTATTAGCCCACATTGAAACTTACAGTAAACACACATGGGGAAACTGAGCAGTCCAACTAGTAAACTATGATGAACTAGCCAACTATGCTAGGCTTTGTTTACATTTTGAGGTTTCAAGCACACAGCTGAATTAAAGAGGCAGAGTTGTAATATGAATAGTAGGCTGCAATATGCATAAAGTGTGCTGTCATGAATATCAGACATTTCAGTATGTAGAATAGGCTTATATAAATAATTTTGTAAAGAAAAAAATCTTTTATTGTGTTTCAAGCTTTTTCTAGACTTTTTGTTGTTAAAAAAACATTATATGAAAGGACAGCAATAAAAAGGTGACCTTTTAGCGTTAAAGGCGATGCAATGAAAAATGTGGGTGCACCTAAATTTTGCGCTGGTGCACCTAAAATTAATCTAGATTAATCTAGATTAATTTCAAGATTACAGTGAGATTAATCTAGATTAACAAAATTAATCTATGCCCACCTCTAGTTTTCATTAAATAAAATGAATGTTAAAAAAACTGACAAGGTAAAGAAAATATTTCTGATGTCATAAAATATCTTGCAATGTTTTAACTTCTATGATTTAGGTATAGGTTACCGTGGCATGGCATTGTTGTCCCGTTCACTTTTTCCTTGGTCATGTTTAATTGGGTGGGTGCTTAACTTACTCTACCATGACGTGGAGTTTGATATGTATCCAATGAATAACAACCAGTGCTCAAAATAAAACGGTAGCCTATTCTCCTCCTGATAATATTAGTGGAATGGATTTAATGTGAATGTACACAAAAAGACGCAGTGGCTATATGATGCAACGCACGTTTGAGGTGAAAATGTTCCACCTTTTAAAAGCCTAATCCTAATCGTGGTTAAATCCATCAATTAGACAACAGAATCAGTAGGGTAGGCTACCAGTTTGGTTTCATAGTAGCCTATGTCAAAAAGCAGGCTAGGATGAAGCTGGGAGGAATTTAACAAGTTCTACACAGTCCTTCGTTTCTTGTTGGTCTCCACGTATTTTTTGTAGGCAAACAAATTAACGAAATAATCTTAGGTAGCCTATCATTTTGCTGGCGCATTCACGTCCGTTGTCTGGCCCTGCGTATTGTCTAGCTTGTTCCGCGTGGTTGGCCACTGTCGAATCAAAACAATCTAGGCTACAGTAAGTGATTTGATTGGATTTTGTGCCGAATACGCGCATTGTCTCAGGCACAGGCGCACACACATACATATAGATAGATCAGTCCGTGTCTACATTTTATCTTTTTGTCTTTCGTTTTTTTTATGGGAAGTAGCAAGTCTTTACAAGTCAATAGGCGCAAGTCCAAGTGAAAGTCCGAGTCATTGATGTTAAAGTCCAAGTCGAGTTGCAAGTCTTTTTGTATTTTGTCAAGTCGAGTCTAAAGTCATCAAATTCATGACTCGAGTCTGACTCGAGTCCAAGTCACATGACTCGAGTCCACACCTCTGCTGCCTCCTCAACGTTGTCGGAAAAGGTTAGTTTGTGATGTACAGTATGACAAACGAACAATAATCATCATGAAATTGTATGATATTAATTACAATCTCCATAAATCCAGGCTGAGTTTGCTACATTTAGCCTAAATAATCAGACAGCCTGCAAGCAGACAAGCAGCCCGTTGTCCCATAGCAGGCTAGCCAACTATTTTTTTGGTATAGGCATAATAGTTCGTTTCTCACATTTCGTTTTAGCAAGAAGAATGAATAATGGAAGTAGCCTAATGCATCACATTCATTATTTCATTCAAAATGGTTGAATGCCTAAATCCTATCACTATTTGGGGTAGGCCTATTGAAGTAAAAATGATCACTGAAAAAATTCAGGAGAGGGAGAGACAACTCAAGTAGGCAGCAAAGGGCAGCACATCAATGCAGGGTTGGCTACGAAAAAGCCAACCAGCAGGTGAGACAGAGACTATGCACTGTGATAAAGATGACATAAAGATGACACTGTGTAGGTGAATTGATTAATTAATCAGACTCATATTTTAGCCTAGTAATGACAATTTTTCATAGGTTACGTTACATCTAAGATGAGGAGCAGCCACAAGCCCCCAGACACTAGAAAATGTGGACCAGGATGCGACATATAGGGCAGATAGGCCAAGAGATGAGTTGTGTTTTTTTTTTTTTTTTTTTAGGGGGTGGGAGGTGCCCTTTTTTCAGGTCCGAGCAACTGCCCCTCAAAATTCCTGTGCACGTCCCTGAAAGCGAACATGGTTGATTTGAGGTAATCTGCCCATGTCTCCGGCTCCGGTTTACTCAGGCCTCTGAAGAATAATACACATTATTTAGTTTTTAATAATATTTGCTCAGTCATTATTATCAAAAGAATGATTTAATTTGGTATGGTTTACCTCTGAATAGTGCCATTTAATCTTTCAACCAAACCATTGGTTTGGGGATGGTACTGTATCGGGCACATACTGTAGGCTGCGTTTTATGCCCAGATATTTGCATATAGGGCAGCATTGATCTAAATATGTAACATCAGCAGAAGTGGTAAGAATAATTACATGCAACAATGAAGTTTCATACAAGCACTAACCTGATTGACAAACTCCCTGCCATTGTCCGTGAGGATTCGTTTTGGTGCTCCAAAACGATAAAAGAATTGCACAATGCACTGTGCTACCTCCTCTGCATTCTTGTTCTTAAGAGGGAAGGCTTCGGACCATTTAGTGAAGTAATCCACCATTACACAGATGTGTTCATAGCCCCCCTCTTTTGTCTGTGTGACTTTGCCTACCAAGTCCATTCCTACCACTTTCCAAGGCTCAGACACCTGACAAGCAATTGTGATAAACAGTAACTGAAATATCCAGTTCACATACACAACACATTCTTTCATCTCTAAAAGCACTTACCACAATGGGTTCATACTGTGACTTATTTTTAATGCCCGGTTTTTTACCCTGGCATTCAGCACAGTGTTTTATCTGCAAATTTGTTTATTGTTGTTAATAATGATTGTTCATTCATTGAGAACAAGTAGTGAAAAGGCAGAATTTACTGACAGAATGACCATTTTTGTTGTACTTACCCAAGTTTTTACATCAACAGACATACCAGGCAAGTAATACTGTGCATTTCAAGGGAAACTATGCAGGATTGGCGATTTCATCGCCGGTTTCACTTTCGCTTTCGTTTTCGCTCGTTTTTGCTTGCATTTTCTCTGCAGAGCTTGCCCTACAGCTTTAGCGTGTATATTTTACAAAACTCCTCAATCGGTCAGTCTGCCTTTTCATGAGCATGATCGAGACTTCATATGAGACTTCCTAGACCATGGGTGCGTGTGCGTGCCTGAGGGCTCCTGATTGCAAGCGTGGTTCTATAGCTACAGATCACTAGGGCGGCCGGAAAAAACAATGTTCGACCGGTAATGACTCATTTAATCATGTATAACAGTGTGAAACGAATTGATTAACTGAAAAATGTTGCATAGTTTACCTTTAATGCATGTAAAGTCCACAATGCCCACTCTCTGAGGGGAACAGAAAGGTGACACATGTGGAGGAGGAGCAGCCGTATCCTGAACACCCAGAGAGATTTGACTACTGGCCTCAGGTGTTGTGTAGAGAGGGTCTGACTGGACGCCACTGCTACTGGGAGGTTGAGTGGAGTGAGAGAGTTTTTATCTTTGTGGCCTATAAAAGCATCAAGAGGAAAGAATGTAATGCCAAGTCCTGGAGTCTGGAGTGCTCTCCTGATTACAGTTACTCTGTCATGCACAATAATAAACCGACTGACATACCTGCCCCCTCCTCCGGCTCCAGAAGAATAGGAGTGCACCTGGACTGGCAAGCCGGCACTCTGACCTTCTTCAGCGTCGCACAGAGTCCCACTCAAGGACTCACCCACCTGCACACGTTCCACTCCACATTCACTGAGCCCAGGGTTTGGGGTTTATCCTGACTCCTCAGTGTCCCTGTGCCAGATCACATGAGCTCCTCCTCCAACAGGTACATACACCTGTCACCTTTTCTTTCAACCCTCAGTCTCTCTTCCCCCTCCCCTCTCTTCCTCTCTCTCCTCCTCTTCCTCTCTCTCTTCCCCTTACTCTTTCTCCCCCTTCCTCTCTCTCATAACCCTCCCTTTCTCTCTACAGCACTGGATATGGCTTTGCACTGATTCATTTTTAGATGTGTGAGTGTGTGTGTGTGTGTGTGTGCGTGTGTGTGTGTGTGTGTGTGTGTGGTTTGTCTGAAACTGTTGTGTAATTACAGACTTCATCATAACCCCTCTCTCGACCCTTCTCTCTTTCTCTCCCCTCAGGACGACCCCTCTTGCTTCGTCCACTGGCACGTCGGGGTCCTGTTTGCAAAGGTGGGATTATTTTCACGATAATGACCGGCCTTCTATACATTATCCCTTAGTTAACTGCCCCTATGTATTAACCTCTTAGTCAAAGAAATTTTGCAAAATCAATGTACAAACCTCGGCTACTAACCTTAACAGTTGGGAAATTATGGTACACATGTGTGATGCTGAGATGCTATTGATATACTGATGTGTATTCAATCTGCTGTTTTTGTGATACTAAATAAATGCTGATATTGAATATATGAATATATTCATATTTTGGCCTTTTCCTAAAATATGTGGATTATAAGAATGTTTCAGAAACAACATGATGTATTCTGTTCTGTAGTTATTTGCTTTTTTTTTTTTTTTTTTTTTTTTTTTTATTATTTGCTGGTTTCAGTGTTTCCACAAAACCATGACACATTTTCCTGACTTGAATGTAATAAAATGGGTTTCTGATTTTAAAATGTCTAAATAAAGATTCTGCATGTGATGAACCTGTTGACATTTTCTTTAGCCCTATTCGGACGGGATTAGTTTTATGGGGTGACATGAGGTACAGTAATAATTACCAGGGAATTTAGTCCCGTCCGGACGCGCCATGTCAGTAAACATAATGGAGTATGTCTGTGAAATGTACAGCCACTTTTACATTCAGTAAAACGGTCCGGGGAAATGACGTAGGTAATATTAATCCTGTGCGAACGTGACTCTCTGTAAAGATGTCTGTAATAATTTGTCACATCCTGATTTAAAAACAATTCCACCAACGTTTTCCAACATGGAGGCACTTGATGAAGCCAACAATTTCGAAAATGCCACACGCAACTGACGTGACATATCACGTGCACGGCGACGAAGATGTGACGGCAGAATGTAAACGTAGTTACTCCTCCCATGTCAAATAAAATTTCAGAGATTTCTAGTCTCTTCCGAATTGGACATTTACATTACAGAGGTCATGTGATAAACCTGCATTACTCTACATCCCCCTGTAAAACTAGTCCAGTCCGAAAAGGGCTTTTGTTTCATTGTGTGCTTCTGTAGTTGGCCATGACATGCCACCAAGTTCATCTCTCCATTCAGTGCAACACTGCACCAGATGAGTGCATTGCAGTAGTGTAATAACTGAGGTCCCATAGAGTCTCAAAGGTTTAATTATGTCGTAATTGTCATGGACATGAATAAAGGGAACATTTTCATAAAACCCATATTTCTTCATTGCACAGAAGGCTAGGCTCATTGGCTCAACGTGGGTTAACATGACCATTTCTCAAATCGGAATCACATCTGCAGTAAATAATATAAAAGCACCTGCTTGTGATTTATTTCACTTTCTAGGGAAAGTAAATTGTTCAATTTACAGTAACCAAATACAATCTCAGACATTATGTGAGATTGTTTTGGTGTGATATTTATAACTTAATCAACACTAGGAGGTTATCATAACAACCCAGATATTTGTTGGAAGAGCAATTTTATGCGATCATCAGAAATTGGTGCCGGTTCATAAACCACTGTAGGATCAAAATTAGAATTCTTCACTGTTTCCAGTTTTGTCTTTAGGTCATTTTTTATGTCACTAATCAACGTAGGTTCATCCAAATGGGGAACACATTTGAGTTTAAGGTATTTGCTTATGGCCTCTGCCTCAGCACAGTTACCATAAAGATGTGATCGAGATTTCTTGTGGACATGTTTCATTGAGAAAAGTTCACAACAAGAAATACAAGGTGGAGTGGACTTTAACGTCTTGCCATTATGTACATATGCTTGGCAGGATTCCTCCAAATTTGGAAATGGCACACTGCATTCTTCACCCTTGGTCCACTTCCTTACTGCATATGCCACATGAGGATGCCATGTATGCATACAGGATAAAGCAATCCAGATTTTCTTGAACTGCTTCTCTGCCAAAGGCATGGATACTCCATAGCTAATCTGTTGACATTCCTCAATGATGCATAGAGCACGCCCAACGAGTTGGTTTGTTGACTTGCCCCTCAATTTGGTGATGATGTTTGACAGCTCGTTCTTCACTAACGTTTTGTCTTTTTTTGTTTCAACAATCTGAAATTAAAGCAAATATATTTTTCACCATGTTGTGTGTGTGTGTGTGTGTGTGTGTATGTGTGTGTGAGAGAGAGAGAGTGCATGCATGCATACATATGTTAGCGTGTGTGAATTAATTAGTACATTTTTACTCACTAGTTCTAACAAACATGAAAAAGGTGTCCTTTTTGGAAGCCTTCTTTTGTATCCTTCAAATGCTCCCCCAAAGAAGCAACGCAGTATTCCAAACATGTCAGCTTCAAAAATTTCTTCAGGTTTCATTAACTGATTACGGATATGTCCTGAGAACAGGATGCTATGGACCATCTAATGATAATTATAATGCAGAACAACGATTGTGATGCAGAAGAACACTGCTAAGTTCAAAACATTTATACATATCAGTCAGTTAACTAATCTGAAAGTGTAAACAGCAAACATGTTAACAAAAGCGTCATGGGCTATGATTAATTTAACATAAAGATATTCAACTTGTTCATACCTCATCAAGAAGTTGGGTCACATACAAGTTTTGAGAAACCTTCCACTGATTGAATGCTGTTTTCATGAGTGAGTTTGCTTGATCCAACCAAAGTGAATTATGTAACTTCTTTTGGAGGCTAAAACAGAAAATACGATTCATACACAATGCAATTGAACACAGCCTACTACAAAGTAACTACTACTAGTAAAGTTGAATGTAAAAAAGTTACCTTCACCTTCCACCTATGATGAAAATGTTTTGTCTACTGCTTAACTATCCCACTTGAAATAAATGGCCTAAACTAACCTGATATATTATTTAAGCTCTGCAACTTTCAGCAGGCCTAGACCAGTGGTTCTCAAACTGTGGTACGGGTACCACTGGTGGTACGCGGAGACTTTGTTGTGGTACTCTGGGAGTCTCCAAAATGACATGATTTATACAAGATAATATAATCACTTCAAATTATATAAAAATATATAATGAAAAATCGTTAAATTTAAACTAGTTTTTATCTTTCTTGGAAAAAAAATCAGTAAGTACAATGTAAAATATATTTAAATTGGCCTACGCTACCGTATTTTAATGCTGGTCATAATAGTGGTACTTGGAGAGCAAAGTATTCTCTGAGGTGGTACTTATTGTGAAAAGTTTAAGAACCACTGGCCTATGACTATAAAAAGAGATGCCTTAAAGAGAAACTATGCAGGATTGGCGATTTCATCTCCGGTTTCGTTTTTCATTCTAGCTCGTTTTATGCTTGCATATTTCTCTGCAGAGCTTCCCCGACAGCTTTAGCGTGTATATTTATAATTATATAGGCTATATATAAATTGCAAGCGTGGTTCTTATTGTTCCTTACGCGTCTCAGCCTTCCAGATGTAAACAAGGATCGATCGCCTCCTGAACAAGCTGCAAGGTTGCAATAGCGGATAGGGACACTGGGGGCGGGCGAATATATTACTGTTTTCGATAAAACTGGTCAGTCAAGCAAAACAACGATTTCTAAGCGATTTTATGACTATGAAAAAGTTGCATAGGGTCTCTTTAAACTCACCGTACTGCCCTGGACAATTTTGGGCTCTGAAACAGACCAATTTATAAGCCATCAAAAACATTATTATTAGTAGTAGTAGTAGTAGTAATAGTATTAATAATAGTATTATTCATACTACTAATAATAGT
Organism: Sardina pilchardus; assembly: GCF_963854185.1. Lineage (NCBI taxonomy): Eukaryota > Metazoa > Chordata > Actinopteri > Clupeiformes > Clupeidae > Sardina > Sardina pilchardus. The sequence continues at coordinate 10,863,348 of NC_084994.1, forward strand.
AATATTATTACAAGAAGAACAGGAAGAATTTACAACATACCATGTCTGCCATGATTGATAGTCCTGGTTGATTCTCAGTATAGGTCTTGCCAGCAGAAAGTAAATGGTGTGACAAAAATATCCAAGAAAAAAAAAGAAGCTGAGCCTGAACAGAATCAAACACACTTTACTGTCTGAGGCTGACCGTGTTCTGATTGAAACACACAAACATTGATAGACTCATAGTGTAAGCCACACCCCCTGGAGAGAACTCTGCCCATTACTGGGACATCTTTCAACCAGGAAGTTGTCATGTATGCTATTGGGTGGAGGAAATCCAATGAAAGGTTTTGAATGTCATGTGACCTAAAAGAACAGTATCATTTGTCTCAACAATATTCTACTCTGGTATGTTTCAGGACAACATTTCTCACAACAAGATCCAAAATGAGATACTTAAAGTATTTCACAGTTGTTCAACCACTAAACCCCATTATCTGAATTAAATTCTCAAATGCCTGAACACATTTAGGTGCATTTTACTAAATTCATTAACCTTTTTTGCAAAACTCTAAACACATTGTGCATTGTGATGCTCTTTTTATATATTGATAACCAATCAATATGCACTTATATTGATAACCAAACAAGGCAGAAGTGGAACACAATTAAAGCACAATTGTCCCTATTTGAACATTACCACTCAAAACACTTGTGTATAATGATGTAACAACCAACATAAGTCAGTTCAGAGTTAAAGAGGCTGGTAGGAGGTTCATATCAACAATGGACAGAAACCAGAGACACAGGGGACAAGTATGTGTTAGAGGTGGGGTACAAGGAAGAGGGGGCAGGTAGGATGAAGATGATGAAGAGGAAGAAAAAGAGTCCCAAGGGTTGCAATACTGTAAATGATGAAATTCGGGCAACAATCATTGACCATATTCTGGTTCATGGGTTATCAATAAGAGAATGAGAATGTGTCCAACCCAACATTATAGTTTTTTCCAATCGTTTACACACTAAAATTAAGATTATCAGACAGTTAACAATACTTAACACTTAAGAAGCAAAACGCCTGCGCAGAGTAGTACAACAGTAAGCACAAATTCAGCTTCACACTTTTTGCAAAACATTACACACAGTGAATGTCAAAACGTAAAGCACTTTTTCACACCTTAGACACAGATAAAGATTGTTAGGTACTTCCTTCTCATTATAAAGCCCTGGCTTGCCAATGACCACACTAATGAAGAAATTGAATAATCACATCCACCAGGTGTGTAAGCACACATGTGCAAAATTGAAAACGCAGCACTCAGGTGTGTTATGCTCGATCCTCGAGGGGCGTTCCCACTGATCTATAACTAACACTGGATAGACTATCCCATTGTTTTCGCTCCATCATTCTTTATGTCGATCGTCGTGAGGATCGAGGCCCGAGGAGCGAGGGAGGACGTATAAAAGCCCAAATGAGAGGCACCCATAGCCTGTGATGTGGATGAACTCTTATGGCCTGATCCAGCTAGACGGAGAGATGATTAGAGTATTACATATTGTTGTTACTTGTTTGTATTGTTGCTTTAGTTTTTCTTCAGTGACTGTAAGTGTACAGTACTTTTTATTTGTGTACATATTTTTTATTTTTATACACTTTACAGTAGTAAGAACTATAATTTTGCCATTTTCTGTTGATTGACTTGTCACTGTAACTGAACATACAGTATGGTACAGTGAAAGAAAGAAATATTGCCTGCAGCATCAGTTTTGTGCATTGCTTGATGAGGGTTCATCAAAAATATTGTTGTCATCTAAATTATCCTAATGCTCTCAAACAATATGTCTGAATAAGATCCATATATTGGAAGAGGGTTTTTACAGATGTGTTTTGAATTTATTGTGTTGGTGTGTATAAGATGGACATAGTGTAGAATCATTCAAAGAATGTGTTAGTGATATAAGAACAGTATAAGGTTTTATCAATGTGTTTATTGTTTTGACAGAAATATTCCATTTTGCTAACAATCTGTTATTCTGCTGATTGGGTGTGGTGTTTGGTTAATTGTGTGATATGTTTAGACAAAAAGAGCCCTGTTTTCAAAATTTCCAAAATATGATTTTATATTCCTCTTTATGGTCCACTTTAGCATGTTCTCCAATACTTATGGAGGGCACTGTATGTCTTGTCTTGTGTAAACCTTTACTGTATGTCAAGGAAAGAAAAATGTGATTTGTGTCTCATGCATTTTTCATATTTGTGCATTAATGTCACCAAGAGGCATGCCAGTAGAAATATTTAGATGGGTGTTGATAGGAAACCTTGTGGTCCAGAGAAAATAATATCACACATAGACAAAAAAAAGTAGGCTAGACTATGAGTATATGAGTATATGATATTTATTTAAACAGAATCCCAAACACCTGTGCAGTAATACAAAAGTGAGAGTAAAGAAAAATAACTGACATGAGCAGGCGATCAATAACTCTCCCCACTGCAGGACATGCACAATTCAAAGCAAATGCAGGTAACAGAAAACAGCATAGACAAAACCATAACAGAACCCTTGTGCACATAGGTTACTGTCAAAAGCATAATAAAGCATGGACAAGTATACAATATGCAATGTGGATCACATCACCACAATGGGATTGTCTGTTGACATCAACTTTTGGATAATGGTCTCCATAATCTCTGACTATCGATAGCAATAACGCACAAGCCCACCAAATTTGGTTCATTTTCATGAATGTGTGTCATCCACAACAGACAATGCGCTAGGTGGCCATTCATTTTCAGGTGGTTCAAGGAAGGGAGAGAGTGTGTGTGTGTGTGTGTGTGTGTGTGTGTGTTTGTGTCTGTGTGGAAAGAATGGGGGAGGGAGAAAAATGCGGCAGAGAGAGAGAGAGAGAGACAGACAGCCAGCCAGCCAGCCAGCCAGCCAGCCAGCCAGCCATACAGTACAAAAAAAATAGCGCACTCCGGGAGCAGTGAGGGGCTAGGTGCCTTGCTCAAGGGCACTTCAGCTGTGGACTAGTCGGGGATCGAACCGACAACCCTCCAGTTACAAGCCCTAACCAGTAGGCCACGGCTGCCCTGTGTGTGTGTGAGTGAGTGAGTGAGTGAGTGAGTGAGTGACCAGGAGTCCCTAAGCCACACGCTAGGCCAGGGCTCTGTCTCAGACTAGAGGTGGCAACACACAAGGCAAAGACAAATTTTTATGAGGATTAGAACTTGGGTCTTACTCAGTCAGTCCCCAATTCATTTTTTTACCTTTTACTTTGCATCACACTGTCATTCTTGACTCTGTGTGTGTGTGTGTCTGTGTCTGTGTCTGTGTCTCTGTGTGGAGAGCGGGGGAGGAGAGAGAGACATCCAGCTGGGAGAGAGGGGAAAGTGTGAATAACTGTGGGGGGAAGGAAAGAGACAAGGAGGGGGAGAGTGGGTGAGCCACAGTGAGGAAGCGGCTAGGTAGTTCTGTGTGTAACAAGCGCGGGCAGCAAGGAGCGGATAGGAGAGACCATAGTCATATGAAAACCTAAATAACTCACTTTCTGTTAATGTGGTTTACGTCGAAATTGCAGCATAGGTTGATATGATTATCATTATTCATCAACTCGCTTCAAAATATTTTAGCTAAAACTGTGTCCACCACAATCATTAATGCGCTTTTAAAAATCACAAACAACACCAAATTCAAAACTTTGTATATGACTGTCACTACAAACACACTAACTAATACTCCATCAAATTTCATCCAAATTAGTCACTATTTTCTGCCTATAACACCAACTTTTTGTTTCTTTTATAAGACACCTAGATTCAAACCTTCGCCATTTCAATATACTTTTGAAATTCAAAAATCTGGTCGCAATTCCTCTCAGGCAACCCCTCAAGATAATTTTAGTGCTTAAATGACATCATTTCGATAAACCGTCTAGGAGAAGTATTTCAAAATACATGATGTGCAAAAATCAGAAAATCTCATATAATTCAAATTCGTCTAAGATTCACTATATAGTTTGAATGTAAAACTTGTTCAGAATAATACAACACACATGTCCACCAAATTTGAGTTTTAGAGCATGCCAAGTTGGTGAAAAATGTTACTGGTAAGAGGATTATACTATAAATATAGCCGCAAGCGGCGATGGCGGGCCCTAGCACCTGCGGTGCGGAGACCTGTATCATTTCGGAATCTAACAAAGCAATATGAGGCGTGTTGGTGGGCATGTGCATGAGCAACACACATAGCCACCAAATTTGGTCAATTTTCCTGAATGTATGTGTCAACCACAACAGACAACGCGCTAGATGGCGCTAGAGAGTCCCTAAGCCACACCCTAGGCCACAGCTGTTTTTCACTAGCGGCAGTAATAACACACAAGCTCATGAAATTTGATTTATTTTTGTGAATGTAAATGTCAACCCAAAACGGGTTTCACGCTAGGTGGCGCTATAGAGTCCCTAAGCCACACCCTCAGCCAGAGCTCTGTCTCTGAATAGCGATGGCAATAACACATGTGCCTACCAAATTTGGTTCAGTTTCGTGAATGTATGTTTCAACCACAACAGACAATGCACTAGGTGGCGCTATAGAGTCCCTAAGCCACACCCTAGGCCAAAGCTCTGTCTCTGACTAGTAATAGCAATAACACACAAGTCCACCAAATTTGGTTCATTTTCATGAATGTTTGTGTCAACCACAACAGATAACATGCTGCTAGGTGGCGCTATAGAGTCCCAAAGCCACACCTTAGGCCAGAGCTCTGTCTCTGACCAGCAGAAGCAATTCCACATGTAGCTGCCAAATTACATCCAATTCATAACCTTTTTTCTGCCTATAACACCAACTTCCTGTTTCTTAATAAAACGCCATAATTCAAACCTTCGCCATTTCAATATACTTCAAAAATTAAAAAATCTGGTCGCAATTCCTCGCGGGCAATTCCTCAAGATCATTTTAGTGCTTGTATGACATGATTTCGATAAACCGTCTAGGAGGAGTGCTTCAAAATGCGTGATGTGCAAAATTCATAATCATAATCATAACTCAAATTGTTTTAAGATTCACTATGTAGTTTCAATGTAAAAGTTGTTCAGATTAGTACAACACACAAGTCTACCAAATTTAGTTCATTTTCGTGTATGTATGTGTCAACCACAACAGACAACACGCTAGGTGGCGCTATACTGTCCTTGAACCACACCCTAGAGTTTTAAAGCATGCCACGTTGGTGAAAAAAGGCCAAACATGGAGCTTAAGAATTCCACTATAATAATAATAATAATAATCTGAGCAAAAACAATAGGGCCTTGCACCTACGGTGCAGCCACTTTCAGTGGCCGCACCTCGGTGCTCGGGCCCTAATAATGAGAAGCAGACTTCGGACAACATTGTGTGTACATTTTGTGTACATTGCAGTTCTTTCTGATTGCTTAAGCACATTTTGTGTAACTATTGGCTATTTTTGCAAAACCTTTCACCAAATTATCAAAATATTGTAGTTCTCTTGCAAAAGCGAACATAGCTTGATTAACTCTTCACACCTTTGTAAAAATGGTGTTTTCGTATCATAGTAAACACAAGCCACGATGAATTGTCAATATCCCCACATGCCTCCTCCATTGCCTGTAAAAGGGCTATGCATTTATGGGGATAACAGTCATAGACCTTCCAGCGCCAGGCAGAGAAGAACTCTTCAATCGGATTCAAGATTGGATAGTATGAGGGGAGGTTGAAATCCCGGAAGTACTTTTTCAACCGTGTGTGCCTCACATAACACAACAGAATTTGAATTTCACTGCGAAACTTGCTTAAGCATTCAGAAAAAAACTGTAAACATCAATTGGCCAAAACAACATTTGCTTCGTCCGATGGATTAGTTGCATGTTTTTTTCTTCTTTTTGCAGACTTTTTTTCTTCCACCTGCTGAGTTCTCTGTCTCTTTGGCGGATCAGCAACACCTTTGTCACATGACACCTAAATCAAGATAACATTAATTTTATTCGTTCAATTTAGGAAGAATATTCAATAAACATTACAACAGTAGGCTACAACAAAATACTATTTTGTCATTGAGATAATGAAAATGCCCTCGTATTTTGTATCAAAATACTTCAGTGTAGTGTATTTTTGTATTTTCATTTTGGCACTCTTTCACACTTGCTGCATGCACATTGCACTCACAACATAAATGTACAGTGCTGCAGATTAGATTGAGTCAGGTACTTGGTGCTTTGTCCAGACCTGTCAAGGAAGTTGTTTCAAAGCAAGGTGAGGAAGAGGATGACTTCATCTTCACAGAAGACATGGAGCTGGTGCTGCTGACCATTTCGGTGCCCTAAGCGGAATTGGGTAACGCTTAAGGAGAGGCCGTGCAACGAAAAATTTAACGATGTATTAATGTACACAGCCACTCTAACTGTTGTGCTAGTTGTGCTAGTGCATTACTATAGAACGAAATGCGGTCAAGGTGTGTGTTTATAGTGCTATATACGACATTGAACGCGATTCAGCCAATCACAATCAAGGACCGGAACTATCCGTTTTAGAATTTAGAATAACATGTGCTTATTAGGTATTAACAGTGCATAATAAGCAGTTAACAAATGTTACTAAAAGTAAGCTAACTGTTGTTACCCTTTAATAACATTAACTAACTTTTAACATGCAGCTTGTAAGTGTTAATAAGCAGCATTTTAAGTTACTTACAAGCATATTTGTTAACGGTTAATGTGCAGCTTGCAAGTGTTAACAAACAGCTTGTTAATGGTGAAAAAGAAACATTTGTTTTCTATTTCTAGTCAATTATGCAGCCCCCCAATCTAAAGCGAGAACTATGTAACTAACAGTTTAACAAGCCTAACGTTGTATCTGTAGAAAACTACTGGTCTCTGGCATCACACAGTGAGCTGTTGCTAACTGCTACATTACTATGAACATCAAAGTTGTTTTACTTGATTCTATATTCCGCTGATGTTCTATATCATACCAATTACGCTTTTTACAAACATGTTTCTGATGGTGTTTTACTTCCATAAGCTTTGTTCAGTGAACGCATAAAACAGTCAGTTTGTCCACAGTCTACGTGTAAAGCAAAGATCATAGAGCTGACTGATTATGGAAGGAGTGTCTTGATTTCAGATTTTTTCTAGATAGTGTACAAGTGAAGGGATAGATAGGCATAGGGTTTTAAAAAAAAGTACTTTGTATATTTTGAAAACATATTGACTGCTGAATATTGTAGCTTATTTTGGTACATTTTTACGGTGGGTCTTTTGGCATTTTATTTGGAAAATACATTTTGATGTATTTGTGCCCATCCCTGCACTTAGGTTAATATTTTAGTTGTTTTCCAGTTATCTGAATATCTTTACAATCAGATAATCATACACCTACAAAGATTAAGACCAGCTTACCCCATAACATCGTGCCACTTCTCTGAGTACTTCCTTAAGCTCACTCCCCCACTTTGCAGCTTGAAGCTTGTGATGTTCTTTAGCTTGCCTCATTTCTTCAGATGCGTTCACCTCCTCTAGTTCCTCCTCTGTCTAAAGACAAAATACATTAGATGTACATCTGACTGCTTTGGCCTCTGCTGAATATTTAATTTGATATTCATTACCATGTCCTCAAAGCTTTGCCCATAGTAATAGACTGTTGTAGATGGAAAGGTGATTCCTTCACTGAAAAGTGATTCCAAGCACTTAGCCACTAGGTGGAGATGTTCATCATCGTAGGCGTAGATTTTACCGTCTTCACACTTCATGAGGACCAGGTCGGTGTCTTCAGAATCCCAGCTGTTGTGATGAACCTCTCCTAACACCAACATTCTCATGTGTTCTGGAAGGTAGCATTCCTCCCAATCCTCCAGCATACTCTTGTCATCTCCATAGATTGTGTCCTCAAAGGTTCCTCTCCTCAATTTGTATTCTTTTTGTTTTGTTTCAGCATCACAAAGATCAACCTCACAACCCTTACTGCTTTGGAGGAATGCCATACTACTCTCTGCAAATGAGAGGTGACACAGACAGAAACGGCATGATGTAACAATGCCCCGAACAATAACTTTGATATCGATTCCGGTTGACGAGCAAAAGCATTGCATTCCCTTTTAAAGCAATGATCTTTCCCCTTGCCCGTCCTCTAAAATAATAGCATATTAGATTTTTGTTAGGATGTAACATACCTCTTTGAGTGTACAATGAATCCATAATCTGTGTGAATTATCTGCGACTGGAGAATGATCTGCGACTGGAGGATGATCTGCGACTAGGGTCTGAATTTATGTATGTAGTATGAATGTAGTTTTGATATATTATTAACATATTGGTATAAACACATTCAAAAGTGTAAAGTTAACCTACAGCATTTCTATTAGGTTAATACTCCATATTTCATATTTCAGATACAGTCTTAAATACTGGTTAATGGATAATATTGATAACCTAATGGTTGTGTGAGCTTACTAGTAAGCCATAAACAAGCTCCCTGTCTATGAGCAATTGCACTTTTCCTCAGTCACTTGGTGTATCTGAATTGAAATTCTCAAAACATGTTCAAACTCTATAATCTTTTCACTTGTGCATATCAAAAGCAATTATCATTGCTTCAAACATGCAGAAAATGATGTAGTACATCCATGCATCTGTTTTTGTCATTTCGCTTTTGTTATTGTTCTGAAATATTTTTCACTGTCTGTCAAAAAAATGGTACGGTACAAATCCCCAACACACATACACACGCACGCACGCACGCACGCACACACACACACAGAATAATGTATAACTGTAATTTTGAGATAACTATGCTACAATGAAGAGGTTTGTGCATTTTCATTAGAAATAGGTAATCCACTATATGGTGCAGTTTGGACTAATTGTTTTGAGTAATGCACTGTTGTGCAAATGTTAATGATTCTTCACTAAATGCACCACAGCAACTGGGAAAATCTGTAACCACGTAAATATTTCCCATGTGTTTTTCTTTATTCATTAATCTCACACTTTTTCCCAAGGCAACTAAGAAAAGAGGACTAACATTTAAACTACATTGCAAAGGAAATCTTTAGGATGACAATACACATAATAAACACTTATTTTACAATCATCTTTTACAATAAACTGAAAATAAATTTTACTCAGACAACAAGTTCAACTTGAATTTCTAGGAGGCAAGACTTACCTCTTTCAGAACGCTAGTGCAGTGCTTGTTATGTAGCACTGCACGAGCAGTGCTAGCACTATGTAGGCTAGTGTGCGTAACCACACCCTTCATGTGACAGGTGGGTGTGACTTCAGTGATTTAGCTAATTTATGTTTCAATGAATCATGCTGATGTGATATGGTTTAAACAGACACACATTCATTATACAGTGCAGCAAAGAAGGTATTACAGAGCCAAGTTTAGAGTGTCAGACACTAATAATAATATTATTAAATAATATTACACAAACATATTCTCATGGAAATTCTTACTTCATTATGATAGATGAACACACTGTGAGAAATTCAAAGAGAAGTCCCATTCAAATGGAAACATTTGACCAGGAAGGCTCAATTGCCACGTCACCCTTCCACTCATTACTCTTGTCCAATCACCTGCATTCATATTATATAATAACCTCTCTACCATTTAGACATAGCCTATAACACAGGTGTAACATGCTGCATCCAATACCTTTTTGGGGGCATCAAGCGGCATCTGTTTATTAGAGGGACTTCCCCACTGTTTTTTTTTCTAATGAGCAATTTTTTGTCAAGGATTCCTGAGACACTGAAAGTCTGTGGTGCACAAAACTTGCTGGACATGTGGCCTCACAAGCATAACATGGAACCATTGTTTTTTGTACGGAATTTGAAGTGTATGATCATTATGACACCCTCTGAATGTATGCCAAGTTTTGTGTCATTTTGGTTCATGGGAGGCCAAACAATAAATTATTATGTGCATATTTAGTGACTGTACGCTACACACATGCATGCACAAACACATATAAAGATACATGTATGATACACGCATGCAGGCACACACACACACACACACACACACACACACACACACACACACACACACACACACATACACACACGTACACTGGTACCCCAAGTTGCTCTTGTTGTCCCACTGGGGCAAACCATTGCCTGATCCCCTTGGGTAAGGTGGTGATATACAGTATGTATTGTGAACTTCGAGCAACAGTTATTTTTATTAACTTATAAAGCCTCAAATCTAACAAGTTACAGCTGAACTCCAATTAGTGGATGTGCTGACATCCCTAGTCTTCAGAGCACCTCCTCAGGGTCCTACAGCAATTCCAACATAGCCCTGGTGAAGTAGGCTACAGTACCGTACATAACGCACAGGTGCGCACACACACTCCCATACATGCGCGTACACACACACACACACACACACACACTCACACACACACACACAAAGACACATAAACACACACAGTAGACAGGCAGGAATACGCACGCATACACAGGCCAGGCTCCGAATTTTAGAATTGGCCTCCATTCAATTCATGAATTGAATTTGCCTCACCCCACAGTAAGTTCAATTGGAATGACAGGAAGTGGATTAAATTCATGGCAATTCAAAACAATTCCAGTCACATAACAGGAAGAATATTGAATCTCACATAGGCCTACATTTATTTTTGGGAAGGTTACTTTGGAAATGTAATTAGGGCCCGAGCACCTAGGTAGGGCCACTGAAGGTGGCTGCACCGTAGGTGCAAGGCCCTATTGTTTCTGCTCAGATTATTATTAGGGCCCGAGCACCGAGGTGCGGCCGCTGTAGCAGCGGCTGCACCGTAGGTGCAAGGCCCTATTGTTTTTGCTCAGATTATTAGGGCCCGAGCACCGAGGTGCGGCCACTGAAAGTGGCTGCACCGTAGGTGCAAGGCCCTATTGTTTTTGATCAGATTATTAGGGCCCGAGCACCGAGGTGCGGCCACTGAAAGTGGCTGCACCGTAGGTGCAAGGCCCTATTGTTTTTGCTCAGATTATTAGGGCCCGAGCACCGAGGTGCGGCCACTGAAAGTGGCTGCACCGTAGGTGCAAGGCCCTATTGTTTTTGATCAGATTATTAGGGGCCGAGCACCGAGGTGCGGCCGCTGTAGCAGCGGCTGCACCGTAGGTGCAAGGCCCTATTGTTTCCGCTCAGATTATTAGGGCCTGAGCACCGAGGTGCGGCCACTGAAAGTGGCTGCACCGTAGGTGCAAGGCCCTATTGTTTTTGCTCAGATTATTATTAGGGCCCGAGCACCGAGGTGCGGCCGCTGTAGCAGCGGCTGCACCGTAGGTGCAAGGCCCTATTGCTTCTGCTCAGATTATTAGGGCCCGAGCACCGAGGTGCGGCCACTGAAAGTGGCTGCACCGTAGGTGCAAGGCCCTATTGTTTTTGCTCAGATTATTAGGGCCCGAGCACCGAGGTGCGGCCACTGAAAGTGGCTGCACCGTAGGTGCAAGGCCCTATTGTTTTTGCTCAGATTATTATTATTATTATTATTCTCTCTTCCTCTTAGCCCGTTTGGCCGTTTCACCAACTTGGCATGCTCCAAAACTCTTGTAAATTGGCAGGCATATGTAGAATTGCATTTGATACTCAGAGACAGAGCCCTGGCCTAGGGCGTGGCTCAGGGGGTCTATAGCGCCACCTACCGCGCTGTCTGTTGTGTTTGACACACACATGCACGAAAATGAACCAAATTTGGTGGGCATGTGTGTTGTATTAATCCGAACAACTTTTACATTGAAACTATATAGTAAATATTAAAAGAATTTGAATTATGTGAGATTTTCTGATTTTTGCACATCATGTATTTTGAAACACTTCTCCTAGACGGTTTGTCGAAATCATGTCATTTTAGCAGTAAAATGATCTTGAGGGGTTGCCCAAGAGAAATTGCGAACAGATTTTTGAATTTCAAAAGTATATCGAAATGGCGAAGGTTTGAACCTAGGTGTCTTATAAAAGGAACAAAAAGTTGGTGTTATAGGCAGAAAACAGTGACTAATTTGGATGAAATTTGATGGAGTATTAGTTAGTGTGTTTGTAGTGACAGTCATATACAAAGTTTTGAATTTGGTGTTGTTTGTGATTTTTAAAAGCGCATTAATGATTGTGGTGGACACAGTTTTAGCTAAAATATTTTGAAGCGAGTTGATGAATAATGATAATCATATCAACCTATGCTGCAATTTCGACGTAAACCACATTAACAGAAAGTGAGTTATTTAGGTTTTCATATGACTATGGTCTCTCCTATCCGCTCCTTGCTGCCCGCGCGTGTTACACACAGAACTACCTAGCCGCTCCCTCACTGTGGCTCACCCACTCTCCCCCTCCTTGTTTCTTTCCTTCCCCCCACAGTTATTCACACTTTCCCCTCTCTCCCAGCTGGATGTCTCTCTCTCCTCCCCCGCTCTCCACACAGAGACACAGACACAGACACAGACACACACACACACACACACACACACACACACAGAGTCAAGAATGACAGTGTGATGCAAAGTAAAAGGTAAAAAAAAGATCATGTGTATAAAGATTTTATTCAGGTTAAGTCATTTTTGTGATTGAATTGGGGACTGACTGAGTAAGACCCAAGTTCTAATCCTCATAAAAATTTGTCTTTGCCTTGTGTGTTGCCACCTCTAGTCTGAGACAGAGCCCTGGCCTAGCGTGTGGCTTAGGGACTCCTGGTCACTCACTCACTCACTCACTCACTCACTCACTCACACACTCACACACTCACACACTCACACACTCACACTCACACACACACACACACAATATTATTATTCTCTCTTCGTCTTAGCCCGTTTGGCCGTTTCACCGACTTGGCATGCTCCAAAACTCTTGTAATTTGGCAGGCATATGTAGAATTGCATTTGATACTGAGAGACAGAGCCCTGGCCTAGGGTGTGGCTCAGGGGGTCTATAGCACCACCTATCGCGCTGTCTGTTGTGGTTGACATGTGCATGCATGAAAATGAACCAAATTTGGTAGGCAGATGTGTTGTATAAATCTAAACAACTTTTACATTTACACTACATAGTGAATCTTAAACAAATTTGAGTTATGATTATGATTATGATTTTTGCACATCATGTATTTTGAAACACTTATCCTAGACGGTTTATCGAAATCATGTCATATGAGCAGTAAAAGGATCTTGAGGGTTTGCCCGAGAGGAATTGCGAACAGATTTTTGAATTTTCGAAGCATATCGAAATGGCGAAGGTTTGAATTATGGCGTCTTATTACGAAACAGGAAGTTGGTGTTATAAGCAGAAAATAGGTTATAAATTGGATGTAATTTGGCAGCTACATGTGGAATTGCTTCTGCTAGTCAGGGACAGAGCTCTGGCCTAAGGTGTGGCTTCGGGACTCTATAGCGCCACCTAGTAGCACGTTATGTGTTGTGGTTGACACAAACATTCACGAAAATGAACCAAATTTGGTGGATTTATGTGTTTTTGCTATCGCTAGTCAGAGACAGAGCTCTGGCCTAAGGTGTGGCTTCGGGACTCTATAGCGCCACCTAGTAGCACGTTATCTGTTGTGGTTGACACAAACATTCACGAAAATGAACCAAATTTGGTGGATTTATGTGTTTTTGCTATCGCTAGTCAGAGACAGAGCTCTGGCCTAAGGTGTGGCTTAGGGACTCTATAGCGCCACCTAGTAGCACGTTATCTGTTGTGGTTGACACAAACATTCACGAAAATGAACCAAATTTGGTGGACTTATGTGTTATTGCTATCGCTAGTCAGAGACAGAGCTCTGGCCTAGGGTGTGGCTTAGGGACTCTATAGCGCCACCTAGTAGTACGTTATCTGTTGTGGTTGACACAAACATTCATGAAAATGAACCAAATTTGGTGGACTTATGTGTTATTGCTATCGCTAGTCAGAGACAGAGCTTTGGCCTAGGGTGTGGCTTAGGGACTCTATAGCGCCACCTAGTGCGTTGTCTGTTGTGGTTGAAACATACATTCACGAAAATGAACCAAATTTGGTGGACACATGTGTTATTGCGATCGCTATTGAGGGTGTGGCTTAGGGACTCTATAGCGCCACCTAGCGTGTTAGCCGTTTTGGGTTGACATTTACATTCACAAAAATGAATCAAATTTCATGAGCTTGTGTGTTATTACTGCCGCTAGTGAAAAACAGCTCTGGCCTAGGGTGTGGCTTAGGGACTCTATAGCGCCACCTAGCGCGTTGTCTGTTGTGGTTGACACATACATTCAAGAAAATTGACCAAATTTGGTGGCCATGTGTGTTGCTCATGCACATGCCCACCAACACGCCTCATGTTGCTTTGTTAGATTCTGAAATGTCACAGGTCTCCGCACCGCAGGTGCTCGGGCCCGCCATCGCCGCTTGCGGCTATATTTTATTATTAGGGCCCGAGCACCGAGGTGCGGCCGCTGTAGCAGCGGCTGCACCGTAGGTGCAAGGCCCTATTGTTTTTGCTCAGATTATTAGGGCCCGAGCACCGAGGTGCGGCCGCTGAAGCAGCGGCTGCACCGTAGGTGCAAGGCCCTATTGTTTTTGCTCAGATTATTATTATTATTCGTATTCTTTCATCCTCTTACCCCGTGCGCCCTTTTTTCACCAACTTAGCATGCTCCAAAACTCTTGTATTTTGGCAGCTACATGTGGAGTTACTGTGGCTACTCAGTGACAGAGCTCTGGCCTAGGGTGTGGCTCAGGGACTCTATAGCGCCACCTATCGCGCTGTCTGTTGTGGTTGACACATGCATTCACGAAAACTGCCCAGATTTGGTGGGCATGTGTGTTCAATTAATCTAAACAACTTTTACATTTACACTCTATAGTAAATATTAGAAGAATTTGAGTTATGGTTATGATTATGATTTTTGCACATCATGTATTTTGAAACACTTCTCCTAGACGGTTTATCGAAATCATGTCATTTCAGCAGTAAAATGATCTTGAGGGGTTGCCCAAGAGAAATTGCGACCAGATTTTTGAATTTCAAAAGTATATTGAAATGGCGAAGGTTTGAATTATGGCGACTTATAAAAGAAACAGGAAGTTTGTGTTATAGGCAGAAAAAAGGTAATAATTTGGATGCAATTTGGCAGCTACATGTGGAATTGCTTCTACTAGTCAGAGACAGAGCTCTGGCCTAAGGTGTGGCTTCGGTACTCTATAGTGCCACCTAGCAGCACGTTATCTGTTGTGGTTGACACAAACATTCACGAAAATGAACCAAATTTGGTGGACTTGTGTGTTATTGCTATGGCTAGTCAGAGACAGAGCTCTGGCCTAGAGTGTGGCTTAGGGACTCTAGAGCGCCACCTAATGCATTTTCTGTTGTGGTTGACACGTACATTCACCAAAATGAACCAAATTTGGTGGGCTTGTGTGTTATTACTACTGCTAGTCAGAGACAGAGCTCTGGCTTAAGGTGTGGCTTCGGGACTCTATAGCGCCACCTAGCGTGTTGTCTGTTGTGGTTGACACGTACATTCAGGAAAATTGACCAAATTTGGTAGGCATGTGTGTTGCTCATGCACATGCCCACCAACACGCACATGTTGCTTTGTTAGATTCCGAAATGTCACAGGTCTCCGCGCCGCAGGTGCTCGGGCCCGCCATCGCCGCTTGCGGCTATATTTATTATTATTATTATTATTAGGGCCCGAGCACCGAGGTGCGGCCACTGAAAGTGGCTGCACCGTAGGTGCTAGGCCCTATTGTTTTTGCACAGATTATTAGGGCCCGAGCACCGAGGTGCGGCCACTGAAAGTGGCTGCACCGTAGGTGCAAGGCCCTATTGTTTTTGCTCAGATTATTATTATTAGGGCCCGAGCACCGAGGTGCGGCCACTGAAAGTGGCTGCACCGTAGGTGCAAGGCCCTATTGTTTTTGTACAGATTATTATTATTATTCTTTCTTCGTCTTAGCCCGTTTGGCCGTTTCACCAACTTGGCATGCTCCAAAACTCTTGTAATTTGGCAGGCATATGTAGAATTGCATTTGATACTGAGAGACAGAGCCCTGGCCTAGGGTGTGGCTCAGGGGGTCTATAGCGCCACCTACCGCGCTGTCTGTTGTGGTTGACATGTGCATGCACGAAAATGAACCAACTTTGGTAGGCAGATGTGTTGTATAAATCTGAACAACTTTTACATTTACACTACATAGTGAATCTTAAACAAATTTGAGTTATGATTATGATTATGATTTTTGCACATCATGTATTTTGAAACACTTCTCCTAGACGGTTTATCGAAATCATGTCATATGAGCAGTAAAAGGATCTTGAGGGGTTGCCCGAGAGGAATTGCGAACAGATTTTTGAATTTTCGAAGCATATCGAAATGGCGAAGGTTTGAATTATGGCGTCTTATTACGAAACAGGAAGTTGGTGTTATAAGCAGAATAAAGGTTAGAAATTGGATGTAATTTGGCAGCTACATGTGGAATTGCTTCTGCTAGTCAGGGACAGAGCTCTGGCCTAAGGCGTGGCTTCGGGACTCTATAGCGCCACCTAGTAGCACGTTATGTGTTGTGGTTGACACAAACATTCACGAAAATGAACCAAATTTGGTGGACTTATGTGTTTTTGCTATCGCTAGTCAGAGACAGAGCTCTGGCCTAAGGTGTGGCTTAGGGACTCTATAGCGCCACCTAGTAGCACGTTATCTGTTGTGGTTGACACAAACATTCACGAAAATGAACCAAATTTGGTGGACTTATGTGTTATTGCTATCGCTAGTCAGAGACAGAGCTCTAGCCAAGGGTGTGGCTTAGGGACTCTGTAGCGCCACCTAGCAGCACGTTATCTGTTGTGGTTGACACAAACATTCACGAAAATGAACCAAATTTGGTGGGCTTGTGTGTTATTGCTATTGCTAGTCAGAGACAGAGCTCTAGCCAAGGGTGTGGCTTAGGGACTCTATAGCGCCACCTAGCATATAGGCTGTTGTAGTTGTCACATACATTGACGAAAATTAATCAAATGTGGTGGGCTTGTGTGTTATTGCTACCACTAGTCAGAGACAGAGCTCTGGCCTAGAGTGTGGCTTAGGGACTCTAGAGCGCCACCTAGCGCATTGTCTGTTGTGGTTGACACATACATTCACGAAAATGAACCAAATTTGGTGGGCATGTGTGTTATTGCTATAGCTATTCAGAGACAGCGCTCTGGCCAAGGTTGTCTTAGGGACTGTATAGCGCCACCTAGTGCATTGTCTGTTGTGGTTGACACACGCATTCATGAAAATGAACCAAATTTGGTGGGCTTGTGCGTTATTGCTATCAATAGTCAGAGATAGAGCTCTGGCCTAGGGTGTGGCTTAGGGACCCTATAGCGCTACCTAGCATGTTGTCTGTTGTGGCTGACACATACATTCACGAAAATTGACCGAATTGCGTGGGCATGTGGGTTGCTCATGCACATGCCCACCAACACGCACATGTTGCTTTGTTAGATTCCGAAATGTCACAGGTCTCCGCACCGCAGGTGCTCGGGCCCGCCATCGCCGCTTGCGGCTATATTTATTAGGGCCCGAGCACCGAGGTGCGGCCACTGAAAGTGGCTGCACCGTAGGTGCAAGGCCCTATTGTTTTTGCTCAGATTATTATTATTTTTCTTCTTCTTCTTCCGTCTTACCTGTTTTTTTTTTTACACCAACTTGGCATGCTCTAAAACTCTTGTAATTTGGCAGCCATTTGTAGAATTGCAATCGAAACTCAGAGACAGAGCTTTGGCCTAGGGTGTGGCTCAGGGACTCTATAGCGCCACCTAGCGCGGTTTCTGTTGTGGTTGACACATACATTCACGGAAATGAACCAAATTTGGTGGACATGTGTGTTGTATGAATCTGAACAAGTTTTACATTTAAACAATATAGTAAATCTTAGAAGAATTTGAGTTATGATTATGATTATGATTTTTGCACATCATGTATTTTGAAACACTTCTCCTAGACGGTTTATCGAAATCATGTCATATAAGCACTAAAATGATCTTGAGGGGTTGCCCGAGAGGAATTGCGACCAGATTTTTGAATTTCAAAAGTATATCGAAATGGCGAAGGTTTGAATTATGGCGTTTTATTAAGAAACAGGAAGTTGGTGTTATAGGCAGAAAAAAGGTTAGGAATTGTATGTAATTTGGCAGCTACATGTGGAATTGCTTCTGCTAGTCAGAGACAGGGCTCTGGCCTAAGGTGTGGCTTTGGGACTCTATAGCGCCACCTAGCAGCACGTTATCTGTTGTGGTTGACACAAACATTCACGAAAATGAACCAAATTTGGTGGACTTGTGTGTTATTGCTGTGGCTAGTCAGAGACAGAGCTTTGGCCTAGGGTGTGGCATAGGGACTCTATAGCGCCACCTAGCAGCACGTAATCTGTTGTGGTTGACACAAACATTCACGAAAATGAACTAAATTTGGTGGGCATGTGTGTTATTGCTATTGCTAGTCAGAGACAGAGCTCTAGCCAAGGGTGTGGCTTAGGGACTCTATAGCGCCACCTAGCATATAGGCTGTTGTAGTTGTCACATACATTCACGAAAATTAATCAAATGTGGTGGGCTTGTGTGTTATTGCTACCACTAGTCAGAGACAGAGCTCTGGCCTAGAGTGTGGCTTAGGGACTCTAGAGCGCCACCTAGCGCATTGTCTGTTGTGGTTGACACATACATTCACGAAAATGAACCAAATTTGGTGGGCATGTGTGTTATTGCTATTGCTAGTCAGAGACAGAGCTCTAGCCAAGGGTGTGGCTTAGGGACTCTATAGCGCCACCTAGCATATAGGCTGTTGTAGTTGTCACATACATTCACGAAAATTAATCAAATGTGGTGGGCTTGTGTGTTATTGCTACCACTAGTCAGAGACAGAGCTCTGGCCTAGAGTGTGGCTTAGGGACTCTAGAGCGCCACCTAGCGCATTGTCTGTTGTGGTTGACACATACATTCACGAAAATGAACCAAATTTGGTGGGCATGTGTGTTATTGCTATAGCTATTCAGAGACAGCGCTCTGGCCAAGGTTGTCTTAGGGACTGTATAGCGCCACCTAGTGCATTGTCTGTTGTGGTTGACACACGCATTCACGAAAATTAACCAAATTTGGTGGGCTTGTGCGTTATTGCTATCGATAGTCAGAGATAGAGGTCTGGCCTAGGGTGTGGCTTAGGGACTCTATAGCGCTACCTAGCATGTTGTCTGTTGTGGCTGACACATACATTCAGGAAACTTGACCGAATTTGGTGGGCATGTGTGTTGCTCATGCACATGCCCACCAACACGCACATGTTGCTTTGTTAGATTCCGAAATCTCACAGGTCTCCGCACCGCAGGTGCTCGGGCCCGCCATCGCCGCTTGCGGCTATATTTAGGGCCCGAGCACCGAGGTGCGGCCACTGAAAGTGGCTGCACCGTAGGTGCAAGGCCCTATTGTTTCTGCTCAGATTATTATTATTCTTTTTCCGTCTTACCTGTTTTTTTTTTTTCACCAACTTGGCATGCTCTAAAACTCTTGTAATTTGGCAGCCATTTGTAGGATTGCAATCGAAACTCAGAAACAGAGCTTTGGCCTAGGGCGTGGCTCAGGGACTCTATAGCGCCACCTATCACGCTGTCTGTTGTGGTTGACACATGCATTCACGAAAATGGCCCAGATTTGGTGGGCATGTGTGTTGTATTAATCTAAACAATTTTTACATTTACACTCTATAGCAAATATTCAAAGAATTTGAGTTATGGTTATGATTATGAATTTTGCATATCATGTATTTTGAAACACTTCTCCTAGACGGTTTATCGAAATCATGTCATATAAGCACTAAAATGATCTTGAGGGGTTGCCCGAGAGGAATTGCGACCAGATTTTTGAATTTCAAAAGTATATCGAAATGGCGAAGGTTTGAATTATGGTGTTTTATTGAGAAACAGGAAGTTGGTGTTATAGGCAGAAAAAAGATTATGAATTGGATGTAATTTGGCAGCTACATGTGGAATTGCTTCAGCTAGTCAGAGACAGAGCTCTGGCCTAAGGTGTGGCTTTGGGACTCTATAGCGCCACCTAGCAGCACATTATATTTTGTGGTTGACACGTACATTCACCAAAATGAACCAAATTTGGTGGACTTGTGTGTTATTGCTTTTGGCTAGTCAGAGACAGAGCTTTGGCAGAGGGTGTGGCGTAGGGACTCTATAGCGCCACCTAGTGCGTTGTCTGTTGTGGTTGACACAAACATTCACCAAAATTAACCAAATTTGGTGGGCTTGTGTGTTATTGCTATCGGTAGTCAGAGACAGAGCTCTGGCCTAGAGTGTGGCTTAGGGACTCTAGAGCGCCACCTAATGCATTGTCTGTTGTGGTTGACACGTACATTCACCAAAATGAACCAAATTTTATGGGCATGTGTGTTATTGCTATAGTTATTCAGAGACAGAGCTCTGGCCTCGGGTGTGGCTTAAGGACTCTATAGCGCCACCTAGTGCATTGTCTGTTGTGGTTGACACATACATTCACAAAAATGAACCAAATTTGGTTGGCATATGTGTTATTGCTATAGCTATTCAGAGACAGCACTCTGGCCAAGGGTGTCTTCGGGACTGTATAACGCCACCTAGCGCATTGTTTGTTGTGGTTGACACACACATTCACGAAAATGAACCAAATTTGGTGGGCTTGTGCGTTATTGCTATCGATAGTCAGAGATAGAGCTCTGCCCTAGGGTGTGGCTTAGGGACTCTATAGCGCCACCTAGCGCATTGTCTGTGTACGTTCACCCAAATTAACCAAATTTGGTGGGCATGTGTGTTATTGCTATAGTTATTCAGAGACAGAGCTCTGGCCTCGGGTGTGGCTTAGGGACTCTATAGCGCCACCTAGTGCATTGTCTGTTGTGGTTGACACATACATTCACAAAAATGAACCAAATTTGGTTGGCATGTGTTATTGCTATAGCTATTCAGAGACAGCACTCTGGCCAAGGGTGTCTTCGGGACTGTATAACACCACCTAGCGCATTGTCTGTTGTGGTTGACACACACATTCACGAAAATGAACCAAATTTGGTGGGCTTGTGCGTTATTGCTATCGATAGTCAGAGATAGAGCTCTGGCCTAGGGTGTGGCTTAGGAACTCTATAGCGCCACCTAGCGTGTTGTCTTTTGTGGTTGACACATACATTCAGGAAAATTGACCAAATTTGGTGGGCATGTGTGTTGCTCATGCACATGCCCACCAACACGCACATGTTGCTTTGTTAGATTCCGAAATGTCACATGTCTCCGCACCGCAGGTGCTCGGGCCCGCCATCGCCGCTTGCGGCTATATTTATTATTATTCTCTCTTCCTCTTAGCCCGTTTGGCCGTTTCACCAACTTGGCATGCTCCAAAACTCTTGTAAATTGGCAGGCATATGTAGAATTGCATTTGATACTCAGAGACAGAGCCCTGGCCTAGGGCGTGGCTCAGGGGGTCTATAGCGCCACCTACCGCGCTGTCTGTTGTGTTTGACACACACATGCACGAAAATGAACCAAATTTGGTGGGCATGTGTGTTGTATTAATCCGAACAACTTTTACATTGAAACTATATAGTAAATATTAAAAGAATTTGAATTATGTGAGATTTTCTGATTTTTGCACATCATGTATTTTGAAACACTTCTCCTAGACGGTTTGTCGAAATCATGTCATTTTAGCAGTAAAATGATCTTGAGGGGTTGCCCAAGAGAAATTGCGAACAGATTTTTGAATTTCAAAAGTATATCGAAATGGCGAAGGTTTGAACCTAGGTGTCTTATAAAAGGAACAAAAAGTTGGTGTTATAGGCAGAAAACAGTGACTAATTTGGATGAAATTTGATGGAGTATTAGTTAGTGTGTTTGTAGTGACAGTCATATACAAAGTTTTGAATTTGGTGTTGTTTGTGATTTTTAAAAGCGCATTAATGATTGTGGTGGACAAGGTTTTAGCTAAAATATTTTGAAGCGAGTTGATGAATAATGATAATCATATCAACCTATGCTGCAATTTCGACGTAAACCACATTAACAGAAAGTGAGTTATTTAGGTTTTCATATGACTATGGTCTCTCCTATCCGCTCCTTGCTGCCCGCGCGTGTTACACACAGAACTACCTAGCCGCTCCCTCACTGTGGCTCACCCACTCTCCCCCTCCTTGTTTCTTTCCTTCCCCCCACAGTTATTCACACTTTCCCCTCTCTCCCAGCTGGATGTCTCTCTCTCCTCCCCCGCTCTCCACACAGAGACACAGACACAGACACAGACACACACACACACACACACACACACACACACACAGAGTCAAGAATGACAGTGTGATGCAAAGTAAAAGGTAAAAAAAAGATCATGTGTATAAAGATTTTATTCAGGTTAAGTCATTTTTGTGATTGAATTGGGGACTGACTGAGTAAGACCCAAGTTCTAATCCTCATAAAAATTTGTCTTTGCCTTGTGTGTTGCCACCTCTAGTCTGAGACAGAGCCCTGGCCTAGCGTGTGGCTTAGGGACTCCTGGTCACTCACTCACTCACTCACTCACTCACTCACACACTCACACACACACACACACAATATTATTATTCTCTCTTCGTCTTAGCCCGTTTGGCCGTTTCACTGACTTGGCATGCTCCAAAACTCTTGTAATTTGGCAGGCATATGTAGAATTGCATTTGATACTGAGAGACAGAGCCCTGGCCTAGGGTGTGGCTCAGGGGGTCTATAGCACCACCTATCGCGCTGTCTGTTGTGGTTGACATGTGCATGCATGAAAATGAACCAAATTTGGTAGGCAGATGTGTTGTATAAATCTAAACAACTTTTACATTTACACTACATAGTGAATCTTAAACAAATTTGAGTTATGATTATGATTATGATTTTTGCACATCATGTATTTTGAAACACTTATCCTAGACGGTTTATCGAAATCATGTCATATGAGCAGTAAAAGGATCTTGAGGGTTTGCCCGAGAGGAATTGCGAACATATTTTTGAATTTTCGAAGCATATCGAAATGGCGAAGGTTTGAATTATGGCGTCTTATTACGAAACAGGAAGTTGGTGTTATAAGCAGAAAATAGGTTATAAATTGGATGTAATTTGGCAGCTACATGTGGAATTGCTTCTGCTAGTCAGGGACAGAGCTCTGGCCTAAGGTGTGGCTTCGGGACTCTATAGCGCCACCTAGTAGCACGTTATCTGTTGTGGTTGACACAAACATTCACGAAAATGAACCAAATTTGGTGGATTTATGTGTTTTTGCTATCGCTAGTCAGAGACAGAGCTCTGGCCTAAGGTGTGGCTTCGGGACTCTATAGCGCCACCTAGTAGCACGTTATCTGTTGTGGTTGACACAAACATTCACGAAAATGAACCAAATTTGGTGGATTTATGTGTTTTTGCTATCGCTAGTCAGAGACAGAGCTCTGGCCTAAGGTGTGGCTTAGGGACTCTATAGCGCCACCTAGTAGCACGTTATCTGTTGTGGTTGACACAAACATTCACGAAAATGAACCAAATTTGGTGGACTTATGTGTTATTGCTATCGCTAGTCAGAGACAGAGCTCTGGCCTAGGGTGTGGCTTAGGGACTCTATAGCGCCACCTAGTAGTACGTTATCTGTTGTGGTTGACACAAACATTCATGAAAATGAACCAAATTTGGTGGACTTATGTGTTATTGCTATCGCTAGTCAGAGACAGAGCTTTGGCCTAGGGTGTGGCTTAGGGACTCTATAGCGCCACCTAGTGCGTTGTCTGTTGTGGTTGAAACATACATTCACGAAAATGAACCAAATTTGGTGGACACATGTGTTATTGCGATCGCTATTGAGGGTGTGGCTTAGGGACTCTATAGCGCCACCTAGCGTGTTAGCCGTTTTGGGTTGACATTTACATTCACAAAAATGAATCAAATTTCATGAGCTTGTGTGTTATTACTGCCGCTAGTGAAAAACAGCTCTGGCCTAGGGTGTGGCTTAGGGACTCTATAGCGCCACCTAGCGCGTTGTCTGTTGTGGTTGACACATACATTCAAGAAAATTGACCAAATTTGGTGGCCATGTGTGTTGCTCATGCACATGCCCACCAACACGCCTCATGTTGCTTTGTTAGATTCCGAAATGTCACAGGTCTCCGCACCGCAGGTGCTCGGGCCCGCCATCGCCGCTTGCGGCTATATTTATTATTATTTTTCTTCTTCTTCTTCTTCTTCCGTCTTACCTGTTTTTTTTTTTTCACCAACTTGGCATGCTCTAAAACTCTTGTAATTTGGCAGCCATTTGTAGAATTGCAATCGAAACTCAGAGACAGAGATTTGGCCTAGGGTTGGCTCAGGGACTCTATAGCGCCACCTAGCGCGGTTTCTGTTGTGTTTGACACATACATGCACGAAAAAGAACTAAATTTGATGGGCATATGTGTTGTATCAATCTGAACAACTTTTACATTTAAACAATATAGTAAATCTTAGAAGAATTTGAGTTATGATTATGATTATGATTTTTGCAAATCACGTATTTTGAAACACTTCTCCTAGACGGTGTATCGAAATCATGTCATATAAGCACTAAAATGATGTTGAGGGGATGCCCGAGAGGAATTGCGACCAGATTTTTGAATTTCAAAAGTATATCGAAATGGCGAAGGTTTGAATTATGGCGTTTTATTAAGAAACAGGAAGTTGGTGTTATTGGTAGAAAAAAGGTTATGAATTGGATGTAATTTGGCAGCTACATGTGGAATTGCTTGTGCTAGTCAGAGACAGAGCTCTGGCCTAAGGTGTGGCTTTGGGACTCTATAGCGCCACCTAGCAACAAATTATCTGTTGTGGTTGACACAAACATTCACAAAAATGAACCAAATTTGGTGGACTTGTGTGTTATTGCTATGTCTAGTCAGAGACAGAGCTTTGGCATAGGGTGTGGCGTAGGGACTCTATAGCGCCACCTAGTAGCACGTTATCTGTTGTGGTTGACACAAACATTCACGAAAATGAACCAAATTTGGTGGACTTAAGTGTTATTGCTATCGCTAGTCAGAGACAGAGCTCTGGCCTAGGGTGTGGCTTAGGGACTCTATAGCGCCACCTAGAAGTACGTTATCTGTTGTGGTTGACACAAACATTCACGAAAATGAACCAAATTTGGTGGACTTATGTGTTATTGCTATCGCTAGTCAGAGACAGAGCTTTGGCCTAGGGTGTGGCTTAGGGACTCTATAGCGCCACCTAGTCCGTTGTCTGTTGTGGTTGAAACATACATTCACGAAAATGAACCAAATTTGGTGGGCACATGTGTTATTGCCATCGCTATTGAGGGTGTGGCTAAGGGACTCTATAGCGCCACCTAGCGTGTTAGCCGTTTTGGGTTGACATTTACATTCACAAAAATGAATCAAATTTCATGAGCTTGTGTGTTATTACTGCCGCTAGTGAAAAACAGCTCTGGCCTAGGGTGTGGCTTAGGGACTCTATAGCGCCACCTAGCGCGTTGTCTGTTGTGGTTGACACATACATTCAAGAAAATTGACCAAATTTGGTGGCTATGTGTGTTGCTCATGCACATGCCCACCAACACGCCTCATGTTGCTTTGTTAGATTCCGAAATGTCACAGGTCTCCGCACCGCAGGTGCTCGGGCCCGCCATCGCCGCTTGCGGCTATATTTAGGGCCCGAGCACCGAGGTGCGGCCGCTGTAGCAGCGGCTGCACCGTAGGTGCAAGGCCCTATTGCTTCTGCTCAGATTATTATTATTATTATTATTATGTCTGTGGAATCCTCTTACAGGTCATGTTTGGCCTTTTTTCACCAATTTGGCATGCTCTAAAACTCAGCAGTAAGATGTGGAATTGGTAACGCTACTCAGAGACAGAGCTCTGGCCAAGGGTGTGGCTCAGGGACTCTATAGCGCCACCTACCGCGCTGTCTGTTGTGGTTGACACGTGCATGCACGAAAATGAAACAAATTTGGTAGGCAGATGTGTTGCATGAATCTGAACAACATTTACATTTACACTACATAGTGAATCTTAAACAAATTTGAGTTATGATTATGATTATGATTTTTGCACATCCTGTATTTTGAAACACTTCTCCTAGACGGTTTATCGAAATCATGTCATATCAGCACTAAAATGATCTTGAGGGGTTGCCCGAGAGGAAATTGCGACCAGATTTTTGAATTTCAAAAGTATATCGAAATGGCGAAGGTTTGAATTATGGCGTTTTATTAAGAAACAGGAAGTTGGTGTTATAGGCAGAAAAAAGGCTATGAATTGGATGTAATTTGGCAGCTACATGTGGAATTGCTTCTGCTAGTCAGAGACAGAGCTCTGGCCTAAGGTGTGGCTTAGGGACTCTATAGCGCCACCTAGCACATTGTATATTATGATTGACACATTCACGAAAATGAACCACATTTGGTGGGCATGAGTGTTATTGCTACAGCTAGTCAGGGATAGAGCTCTGGCCTAGGGTGTGGCTTAGAGACTCTATAGCACCACCTAGCACATTGTCTATTATTGTTGACACATACATTCATGACAATTAGGTACACGTGTGTGTTATTGCTGCCACTAGTCATAGACAGAGCTCTGGCCTTGGGTGTGGCTTTGGGACTCTATAACGCCACCTAGCTTGTTGTCTGTTGTGGTTGACACATACATGGATGAAAATTAACCAAATTTGGTGGGCATGTGTGTTGCTCATGCACATGCCCACCGACAAGTACGTGTTGCTTTGCTAGATTCCGCAAATGTCACGGGTCCTTACCGCAGGTGCTCGGGCCCGCCATCGCCGCTTGCGGCTATATTTATTAGGGCCCGAGCACCGAGGTGCGGCCACTGAAAGTGGCTGCACCGTAGGTGCAAGGCCCTATTGTTTTTGTACAGATTATTAGGGCCCGAGCACCGAGGTGCGGCCACTGAAAGTGGCTGCACCGTAGGTGCAAGGCCCTATTGTTTTTGCTCAGATTTTTAGGGCCTGAGCACCGAGGTGCGGCCACTGAAAGTGGCTGCACCGTAGGTGCAAGGCCCTATTGTTTTTGCTCAGATTATTCTTATTATTATTAGGGCCCGAGCACCGAGGTGCGGCCGCTGAAGCAGCGGCTGCACCGTAGGTGCAAGGCCCTATTGCTTCTGCTCAGATTATTAGGGCCCGAGCACCGAGGTGCGGCCACTGAAAGTGGCTGCACCGTAGGTGCAAGGCCCTATTGTTTTTGCTCAGATTATTATTATTATTATTATAGTGGAATTCTTACGCTCCATGTTTGGCCTTTTTTCACCAATGTGGCATGCTTTAAAACTCTTGAAATTTGGCAGCTACGTGTGGAATTGGTAACGCTACTCAGAACCAGAACTCTGGCCTAGGGTGTGGCTCGAGGACAGTATAGCGCCACCTAGCGCGTTGTCTGTTGTGGTTGACACATACATACACGAAAATGAACTAAACTTGGTAGACTTGTGTGTTGTACTAATCTGAACAACTTTTACATTGAAACTACATAGTGAATCTTAAAAGAATTTGAGTTATGATTATGATTATGAATTTTGCACATCACATATTTTGAAACACTTCTCCTAGACGGTTTATAGAAATCATGTCATACAAGCACTAAAATGATCTTGAGGGGTTGCCCGAGAGGAATTGCGACCAGATTTTTGAATTTTTGAAGTATATTGAAATGGCGAAGGTTTGAATTATGGCGTTTTATTAAGAAACAGGAAGTTGGTGTTATAGGCAGAAAAAAGGTTATGAATTGGATGTAATTTGGCAGCTACATGTGGAATTGCTTCTGCTAGTCAGAGACAGAGCTCTGGCCTAAGGTGTGGCTTTGGGACTCTATAGCGCCACCTAGCAGCACGTTATCTGTTGTGGTTGACACAAACATTCACGAAAATGAACCAAATTTGGTGGACTTGTGTGTTATTGTTATGGCTAGTCAGAGACAGAGCTTTGGACTAGGGTGTGGCGTAGGGACTCTATAGCGCCACCTAGTGCGTTGTCTGTTGTGGTTGACACATACATTTACGAAAATTAACCAAATTTGGTGGACTTGTGTGTTATTGCTATGGCTAGTCAGAGACAGTGCTTTGGCCTAGGGTGTGGCGTAGGGACTCTATAGCGCCACCTAGTGGGTTGTCTGTTGTGGTTGACACATACATTCACGAAAATGAACCAAATTTGGTGGGCTTGTGTGTTATTGCTATCAGTAGTCAGAAACAGAGCTCTGGCCTAGGGTGTGGCTTAAGGACTCTATAGCGCCACCTAGCGCATTGTCTGTTGTGGTTGACACAAACATTCACGAAAATTAACCAAATTTGGTGGGCTCCTGTGTTATTGCTTTTGCTAGTCAGAGACAGAGCTCTGGC
Organism: Sardina pilchardus; assembly: GCF_963854185.1. Classification (NCBI taxonomy): domain Eukaryota; kingdom Metazoa; phylum Chordata; class Actinopteri; order Clupeiformes; family Clupeidae; genus Sardina; species Sardina pilchardus. The sequence continues at coordinate 10,891,738 of NC_084994.1, forward strand.
CTAGGGTGTGGCTGAAGGACTCTATAGCGCCACCTAGCACATTGTCTGTTGTGGTTGACACAAACATTCACGAAAATTAACTACATTTGGTGGACATGTGTTTTGCTATAGCTATTCAGAGACAGAGTTCTGGCCGAGGGTGTGGCTTAGGGACTCTATAGCGCCACCTAGTGTGTTACCTGTTGTGGTTGACATAGACATTCATGAAAATGAATCAAATTTGGTGAGCTTGTGTGTTATTACTGCTGCAAGTCAGAAACAGAGCTTTGGCCTAGGGTGTGGCTTAGGGACTCTATAGCGCCACCTATCGCATTGTCTGTTGTGGTTGATACATCTACGACAATGACCCACATTTGGTGGGCATGTGTGTTATTGCTACTGCTAGTCAGGGATAGAGCTCTGGCCTAGGGTGTGGCTTAGGGACTCTATAGCGCCACCTAGCACATTGTCTATTATGGTTGACACATTCACGAAAATGAACCACATTTGGTGGGCATGTGTGTTATTGCTACAGCTAGTCAGGGATAGAACTCTGGCCTAGGGTGTGGCTTAGACACTCTATAGCGCCACCTAGCTCATTGTCTATTATTGTTGACACATACATACACGACAATTAGGTACGCTTGTGTGTTATTACTGCCGCTAGTCAGAAACAGAGCTCTGGCCTAGGGTGTGGCTTAGGGATTCTATAGCGCCACCTAGCATATTGTCTGTTGTGGTTGATACGTTCACGAAAATGAACCACATTTGGTGGGCATGTGTGTTATTGCTACCGCTAGTCAGGGATAGAGTTCTGGCCTAGGGTGTGGCTTAGGGACTCTATAGCGCCACCTAGCACATTGTCTATTATGGTTGACACATTCACGAAAATGAACCACATTTGGTGGGCATGTGTGCTATTGCTACTGCCTCTCAGGGATAGAGCTCTTGCCTAGGGTGAGGCTGAGACACTCTATAGCGCCACCTAGCACATTGTCTATTATTGTTGACACATACATACACAACAATTAGGTACGCTTGTGTGTTATTGCTGCCACTAGTAAGAGACAGAGCTCTGGCCTTGGGTGTGGCTTTGGGACTCTATAGCGCCACCTAGCTTGTTGTCTGTTGTGGTTGACACATACATTGATGAAAATTAACCAAATTTGGTGGGCATGTGTGTTGCTCATGCACATGCCCACCAACAAGTGCGTGTTGCTTTGTTAGATTCCGCAAATGTCATGGGTCCGCACCGCAGGTGCTCGGGCCCGCCATCGCCGCTTGCGGCTATATTTAGGGCCCGAGCACCGAGGTGCGGCCACTGAAAGTGGCTGCACCGTAGGTGCAAGGCCCTATTGTTTTTGATCAGATTATTCTTATTATTCTCTCTTCGTCTTATCCCGTGCGGCCCTTTTTCACCAACTTGGCATGCTCCAAAACTCTTGTAATTTGGCAGCTACATGTGGAGTTACCGTGGCTACTCAGAGACAGAGCTCTAGCCTAGGGTGTGGCTCAGGGACTCTATAGCGCCACCTAGAATAGTTGTCTGTTGTGGTTGACACATACATTCACGGAAATGGCCCAGATTTGGTGGGCATATGTGTTGTATAAATCTGAACAAGTTTTACATTTAAACAATATAGTGAATCTTAGAAGAATTTGAGTTATGATTATGATTATGATTTTTGCACGTCAAGTATTTTGAAACACTTCTCCTAGACGGTTTATCGAAATCATGTCATTTAGGCACTAAAATGATCTTGAGGGATTGCCCGAGAGGAATTGCGAACAGATTTTTGAATTTGTGAAGTATATCGAAATGGCGAAGGTTTGAATTATGGCGTTTTATTAAGAAACAGGAAGTTGGTGTTTTAGGCAGAAAAAAGATTATAAATTGGATGTAATTTGGCAGCTACACGTGAAATTGCTTCTGCTAGTCAGAGACAGACCTCTGGCCTAAGGTGTGGCTTTGGGACTCTATAGCGCCACCTAGCAGCACGTTATCTGTTGTGGTTGACACAAACATTCACGGAAATGAACCAAATTTGGTGGACTTGTGTGTTATTGCTATGGCTAGTCAGAGACAGAGCTTTGGCATAGGGTGTGGCGTAGGGACTCTATAGCGCCACCTACTGCGTTGTCTGTTGTGGTTGACACAAACATTCACGAAAATTAACCAAATTTGGTGGGCTTGTGTGTTATTGCTATCGGTAGTCAGAGACAGAGCTCTGGCCTTGGGTGTGGCTTAGGGACTCTATAGCGCCACCTAGTGCTTTGTCTGTTGTGGTTGACACAAACATTCACGAAAATGAACCAAATTTGGTGGCCTTGTGTGTTATTGCTATGGCTAGTCAGAGACAGAGCTTTGGCATAGGGTGTAGCGTAAGGACTCTATAGCGCCACCTAGTGTGTTGTCTCTTGTGGTTGACACAAACATTCACGAAAATGAACCAAATTTGGTGGACTTGTGTGTTATTGCTATGGCTAGTCAGAGACAGAGCTTTGGCATAGGGTGTAGCGTAAGGACTCTATAGCGCCACCTAGTATGTTGTCTTTTGTGGTTGACACAAACATTCACCAAAATGAACCAAATTTGGTGGGCATGTGTGTTATTGCTAAAGTTATTCAGAGACAGAGCTCTGGCCTCGGGTGTGGCTTAGAGACTCTATAGCGCCACCTAGTACATTGTCTGTTGTGGCTGACACATACATTCACGAAAATGAACCAAATTTGGTTGTCATATGTGTTATTGCTATAGCTATTCAGAGACAGCGCTCTGGCCAAGGGTGTCTTAGGGACTGTATAGCGCCACCTAGCGCATTGTCTGTTGTTGTTCACACACACATTCACGAAAATGAACCAAATTTGGTGGGCTTGTGCGTTATTGCTATCGATAGTCAGAGATAGAGCTCTGGCCTTAGGTGTGGCTTAGGGACTCTATAGCGCCACCTAGCGCATTGTCTGTTGTGGTTGACACGTACATTCACCCAAATGAACCAAATTTGGTGGGCATGTGTGTTATTGCTATAGTTATTCAGAGACAGAGCTCTGGCCTCGGTTGTGGCTTAGGGACTCTATAGCGCCACCTAGTGCATTGTCTGTTGTGATTGACACATACATTCACGAAAATGAACCAAATTTGGTTAGCATATGTGTTATTGCTATAGCTATTCAGAGACACGATCTGGCCTAGGGTGTGGCTTAGGGACTCTATAGCGCCACCTAGCGCGTTGTCTGTTGTGGTTGACACGTACATTCAGGAAAATTGACCAAATTTGGTGGGCATGTGTGTTGCTCATGCACATGCCCACCAACATGCACATGTTGCTTTGATAGATTCCGAAATGTCACAGGTCTCCGCACCGCAGGTGCTCGGGCCCGCCATCGCCGCTTGCGGCTATATTTATTATTATTCCTGTGGATTCCTCTTACAGGTCATGTTTGGCCTTTTTTCACCAACTTGGCATGCTCTAAAACTCTTGAAATTTAGCAGTTAGATGTGGAATTGGTAACGCTACTCAGAGACAGAGCTCTGGCCAAGGGTGTGGCTCAGGGACTCTATAGCGCCACCTAGCACGGTGTCTTTTGTGGTTGACACATAAATGCACGAAAATGAACCAAATTTGGTGGGCGTATGTGTTGTATTAATCTGAACAACTTTTACATTGAAACTACACAGTGAATCTTAGAAGAATTTGAGTTATGATTATGATTATGATTTTTGCACGTCATGTATTTTGAAACACTTCTCCTAGACGGTTTATTGAAATCATGTCATTTCAGCAGTAAAATGATCCTGAGGGGTTGCCCAAGAGAAATTGCGACCAGATTTTTGAATTTCAAAAGTATATTGAAATGGCGAAGGTTTGAATTATGGCGTATTATTAAAGAAACAGGAAGTTGGTGTTATAGGCAGAAAACAGTGACTAATTTGGATGTAATTTGGCAGCTACATGTGGAATTGCTACCGCTAGTCAGAGACAGGGCTTTGACCTGAGGTGTGGCTTCGGGACTCTAGCGCCACCTAGCAGCGAGTTGTCCGTCGTGGTCGACACAATCATTCACGAAAATGAACCAAATTTGGTGGACTTGTGTGTTATTGCTATAGCTAGTCAGAGACAGAGCTTTGGCATAGGGTGTGGCGTAGGGACTCTATAGCGCCACCTAGCACGTTGTCTGTTGTGGTTGACACATACATTCAAGAAAATGAACCAAATTTGGTGGGCTTGTGTGTTATTGCTATCTCTAGTCAGAGACAGAGCTCTGGCCTAGGGTGTGGCTTAGGGACTGTACAGCGCCACCTAGTGGGTTGTCTGTTGTGGTTGACACGTACATTCACGAAAATGAACTAAATTTGGTGAGCTTGTGTGTTATTACTGCCGCAAGTCAGGGATAGAGCTCTGTCCTAGGGTGTGGCTTAGAGCGCCACCTAGCACATTTTGTATTATTGTTGACGCATACATTCACGACAATTAGGTACGCTTGCATATTATTGCTGCCACTAGTCATAGACAGAGCTCTGGCCTTGGGTGTGGCTTTGGGACTATAGCGCCACCTAGCTTGTTGTCTGTTGTGGTTGACACATACATTGGTGAAAATTAACCAAATTTGGTGGGCATGTGTGTTGCTCATGCACATGCCCACTAACAAGTACTGGTAGCTTTGTTAGATTCCGCAAATGTCACGGGTCCGCATTTTTCACCAACTTGGCATGCTCTAAAACTCTTGCAATTTAGCTGGCATATGTAGAATTGCATTTGATACTCAGACACAGAGCTGTGGCCTAGGGTGTGGCTCAGGGACTCTATAGCGCCACCTAGCGCGCCGTCTACTGTGGTTGACACATACATTCAAGGAAATGAACCAAATTTGGTGGACATGTGTGCTGTATTATTCTGAACAAGTTTTACATTTAAACTATATAGTGAATCTTAGAGGAATTTGAGTTATGATTATGATTATGATTTTTGCACATCACGTATTTTGAAATACTTCTCCTAGACGGTTTATCGAAATCATGTCATATCAGCACTAAAATGATCTTGAGGGGTTGCCCGAGAGGAATTGCGACCAGATTTTTGAATTTTTGAAGTATATTGAAATGGCGAAGGTTTGAATTATGGCGTTTTATTAAGAAACAGGAAGTTGGTGTTATAGGCAGAAAAAAGGTTAGGAATTGGATGTAATTTGGCAGCTACATGTGGAATTGCTTCTGCTAGTCAGAGACAGAGCTCTGGCCTAAGGTGTGGCTTTGGGACTCTATAGCGCCACCTAGCAGCATGTTATCTGTTGTGGTTGACACAAACATTCACGAAAATGAACCAAATTTGGTGGACTTGTGTGTTATTGCTACTACTAGTCAGAGACAGAGCTTTGGCCTAGGGTGTGGCTTAGGAACTCTATAGCGCCACCTAGCACATAGTCTGTTGTGGTTGACACATACATTGATGAAAATGAACCAAATTTGGTGTGCTTGTGTGTTATTGCTATCGCTAGTCAGAGACAGAGCTCTGGCCTAAGGTGTGGCTTCGGGACTCTATAGCGCCACCTAGCAGCATGTTATCTGTTGTGGTTGACACAAACATTCACGAAAATGAACCAAATTTGGTGGACTTGTGTCTTATTGCTATGGCTAGTCAGAGACAGAGCTTTGGCCTAGGGTGTGGCATAGGGACTATATAGCGCCACCTAGTGCGTTGTCTGTTGTGGTTGACACATACATTCATGAAAATGAACCAAATTTGGTGGACTTGTGTGTTATTGCTATCGGTAGTCAGAGACAGAGCTTTGGCCTAGGGTGTGGCTTAAGGACTCTATAGCGCCACCTAGCGCATTGTCTGTTGTGGTTGACACAAACATTCACGAAAATTAACCAAATTTGGAGGGCATGTGTTTTGCTATAGCTTTTCAGACACAGAGCTCTGGCCGAGGGTGTGGCTTAGGGACTCTATAGCGCCACCTAGTGTGTTACTTGTTGTGGTTGACATATACATTCATGAAAATGAATCAAATTTGGTGAGCTTGTGTGTTATTACTGCCGCAAGTCAGAAACAGAGCTCTGGCCTAGGGTGTGGCTTAGGGACTCTATAGCGCCACCTATCGCATTGTCTGTTGTGGTTGATACATCCACGAAAATGAACCACATTTGGTGGGCATGTGTGTTATTGCCACAGCTGGTCAGGGATAGAGCTCTGGCCTAGGGTGTGGTTTAGAGACTCTAAAGCGCCACCTAGCACATTGTCTATTATTGTTGACACCTACATTCACGACAATTAGGTACACTTGTGTGTTATTGCTGCCACTAGTCATAGACAGAGCTCTGGCCTTGGGTGTGGCTTTGTTGACACATACATTCACGGAAATGGCCCAGATTTGGTGGGCATATGAGTTGTATGAATCTGAACAAGTTTTACATTTCAACTATATAGTAAATATGAACAAAATTTGAGTTAAGTGAGATTTTCTGATTTTTGCACATCATGTATTTTGAAACACTTCTCCTAGACGGTTTGTCGAAATCATGTCATTTCAACAGTAAAATGATCTTGAGGGGTTGCCCAAGAGAAATTGCGACCAGATTTTTGAATTTCAAAAGTATATTGAAATGGCGAAGGTTTGAATCCAGGCGTCTTATAAAAGAAACAGGAAGTTGGCGTTATAGGCAGAAAACAGTGACTAATTTGGATGAAATTAAATGGAGTATTAGTTAGTAGTGTGTTTGTAGTGACAGTCATATACAAGATTTGATGTGGCATTAATTCTGTCACTCAATAGCGCATTAATGATCGTGGTTGACACATAGTTTTACCTAAAATATTATGAAGTGAGTTTACAAATATTAATACTCATATGAACCTATGCTGAAATTTTGACGTTAACCACATTAACAGAAAGTGAGTTATTTAGGTTTTCATATGACTATGGTCTCTCATATCCGCTCCTTGCTGCCCGCGCGTGTTACACACAGAACTACTTTCAAACACATGTAACCTGCGTTGTGTGGAACCACCGCGGTCCAGCCCTGCACACGCCCGGACTCGAACCCGCAAGACAGCAGCACCTCGGATCGGGAGTCGAGCGCGCTAACAATCCAGCTAAAAGCCCAGGCTACTAGCTTTCATGCCAGCAGCGCTCTTGAAGCGTCGGGGAGTGAGGTTTACTAACGTTCTACAGCATAGCTAACCAGCTAGCATCCGTTACACTCACCCCCCTAAACCTCACTCCCGATCCGGGTCACGGCACCAATGTAACCTGCGTTGTGTGGAACCACCGCGGTCCAGCCCTGCACACGCCCGGACTCGAACCCGCGAGACAGCAGCACCTCGGATCGGGAGTCGAGCGCGCTAACAATCCAGCTAAAAGCCCAGGCTACTAGCTTTCATGCCAGCAGCGCTCTTGAAGCGTTGGGGAGTGAGGTTTACTAACGTTCTACAGCATAGCTAACCAGCTAGCACCCGTTACACACACACACATTACACATGCGCAAGCTTCCCAGAGAACTACATTCAAGCACACACACATTACACACGCGCAAGCTTCCCAGAGAGACACGCACACACACATCCTGGCCCTTCCCCCTTTTGCCTCTGCCCTCCCTCTCTCTCTCTCTCCGTCTCCCTATCATAGTCCCATGAGTCCCCTCTTTCCCATGCCCCCCCACACACATACACACTCTCTCACTCCCTTCCCATCCCCCATGTCTCTGTATCCCAGCCCCTTTCTCTCCCTTCCTGATATGAGTAAGAATCATGAAAATAAATGGCCAGAGTCAAGAATGACAGTGTGATGCAAAGTAAAAGGTAAAGAAAAGATCATGTTTATAATGGGTATTTTATTTGGGTTATATATTGTATGCATGTTATGCAGTGGTAGTAAGGAGGCCAACAGGTGATAACCCAACTTGAGGATGAGAGAAGGCACCACAATCCTGTAACTTATTTGCAATGTGTGTGTGTGACAACACCTTGGTTAAGAGATCTGCCCTTACCACAAGTAATCCCAGTGGCCATCATTTATGAAACGTGCGTACGACCAAAAACAGGTGTACGACAGGCGTACGCTTGTTTCCACGCAAAGCATGACATTTATAAATTTGAACGTGATCGGTGCTATATGCTCAAATCTCACGTCTAGTCTGAACTCACGTACGCAAGTTTTTCAGGTGGCATAGCACCGTGCAGCAGTAAATCGGCGGTGGATTAGAAAGTTGAAGAGTTGAATGGACTATCTTGGACATAACATTTCCTACATGTGCAGCCTATTTGCTGTAATGTAGCCTATTGTATTAACACATTAGATGGCTTAGGATAGCCATATACTGTACTGTAGGAGATGATTACTTTCTCTTTGGCAAACGCAACATTCATGAATTATATATTTTAAATTATTTTCAAAGGGCAGTGTCGTATGGTTTTGTAATGAATGTATTTATAGTATGATGCGTTCTCTCTGCAAAAATAAAGTTTGTTGCGCTTAAATCGCTCTAGTTTGCCGCCTTCCTTGATTCTAGCTGTCAAAATGAACAAGGTTCAGCTGAATTATATTTGGACAAGGTGAACTTCTCCCTGCAGAGGAATGTAGAAAGGGGTGCTACAAGGAGAGTAATTCAAACACACTCAAAATCCTACCATCTGCTGATGTCATTGTGGTTCATTCCTTTACAGAAATTTCACAGACAGATTCCGCATATTTGCGGCAAGGTCATATTTTCAAATGCAAATTATGTTTCTGGTGAACAGTTGTGGTTAACTTTTGGCAATGTTGTATGTATTTTTTTTCTGTTAAGGATTTGCATAGAGGCAATAGGACTGGTTTCTGTGGTCGGAGCCTTTTGTTCTGTGAACTTGCACAGGCAAACTTGCTCATCACTGAAATACTGTAAAACCAGTTGACCACCTTTGATCAGTTGGAGCAGTTTCATTTCCCTGTTGTTGAGATTATGAGTTTCAGGCAGACACAACAATCTTGTTTGGGATGTTTTCAATTATTGGGCTGTAGGCCCAGTTTCATTTGACATTTCAAGTTCAAGTATTTATTTGCCATTTGCTCAAGTATAGTGCGGATCACTCACTCAACATTTATCCACTCATTAGCACCATGAATAAATAACAATAAGATCAATAACAAAATTGCAGAAGTGGTAGATGAGTTGGGTGTGTGTGTGTGTGTGTGTGTGTGTGTGTGTGTGTGTGTGTGTGTTTGTGTGTGTGTATGTGTGTACTGTAAAAAAGAAAAACTATACAATGACTTAAAACAGTCTAGTTTTGAATGAAACACAACCATATCGTGTTCAAGTAGTTATCTCATTGAGTAATCCATTTTTCTAATTGAATCAAATAAGCTAAGCGTATAGGGGGAAAAGGAAAAGATGGTTTGTTACATTTACCACAAAAGGACATAACCTTTCCTACATGTGCAGCCTATTTGCTGTAATGTAGCCTATAGGCCCTTTTCACTCTAACGTCCGAAACTTTCCGCTTTGTAGCTTTGCTGGGTATCAGTTCATCCGGCATAAGCAAAAGCTATGGTTATATGGTTACAGTTCTTGAGGTAAGATTAATATTTCACGTGTATTTATTATCTTCATTAGGGCCCGAGCACCGAGGTGCGGCCGCTGTAGCAGCGGCTGCACCGTAGGTCAAGAATCAACAGTCAAGAATGACAGTGTGATGCAAAGTAAAAGGTAAAGAAAAGATCATGTTTATAATGATTTCATTTGAATTATATATTGTATGCATGTTATGCAGTGGTAGTAAGGAGGCCAACAGGTGATAACCCAACTTGAGGATGAGAGAAGGCACCACAATCCTGTAACTTATTTGCAATGTGTGTGTGTGACAACACCTTGGTTGAGAGATCTGAAACTTTCCTTAATATTAGATAAAGATTAAAGAAGGGTTAAGAACACTCTGTCATGTTGTCTATTGTGATTGACACATTCACAAAAATGAACCAAATTTGGTGGGTTTGTTTGTTTTTGCTATTGCTAGTCAGAGACAGAGCTCTCTCCTAGGGTGTGGCTTAGGGACTCTATAGCGCCACCTAGCGCGTTGTCTATTGTGGTTGACTCATACATTCACAAAAATGAACCAAATTTGGTGGGCTTGTGTGTTATTGCTACCGCTAGTCAGAGACAGAGCTCAGGCCTAGGGTGTGGCTTAGGGACTCTATAGCGCCACCTAGCGCATTGTCTGTTGTTGACACGTACATTCACAAATATGAACCAAATTTGGTGGGCATGTGTGTTATTGTTAGGCTATAGCTATTCAGAGACAGAGCTCTGGCCAAGGGTGTGGCTTAGGGACTTTATTGCGCCACCTAGTGTGTCATCTGTTGTGGCTGACTCATACATTCAAAAAAATGAACCAAATTTGGTGGGCTTGTGTGTTATTACTACCACTAGTCAGAGACATAGCTCAGGCCTAGGGTGTGGCTCAGGGACTCTATAGCGCCACCTAGCACATTGTCTGTTGTTGTTGACACGTACATTCAGAAAAAATAACCAAATTTGGTGGGCATGTGTGTTATTGCTATAGCTATTCAGAGACAGAGCTCAGGCCAAGGGTGTGGCTTAGGGACTCTATAGCGCCACCTAGTGTGTTGTCTGTTGTGGTTGACATACACATTCACGAAAATGAACCAATTTAGGTGGTCTTGTGTGTTATTGCTGCCGCTAGTCGGAGACAGAGCCCAGGCCTAAGGTGAGGCTAAGGGACTCCTAGCGAGTTTTCTGTTGTGGTTAACATATATATTCACAAAAATGAACCACATTTGGTGGGCATGTGTGTTATTGCTATCGCTAGTCAGGGATAGAGCTCTGGCCTAGGGTGTGGCTTAGGGACTCTATAGCCCCACCTAGCATGTTGTCTATTATGGTTGACACATACATTCACGACAATTAGGTAGGCTTGTGTGTTATTGCTGCCGCTAGTCAGAGACAGAGCTCTGGCCTTGGGTGTGGCTAAGAGACTCTATAGCGCCACCTAGCCTATTGTCTGTTGTGGTTGACACATACATTGATGAAAATTAACCAAATTTGGTGAGCATGTGTGTTGCTCTTGCACATTTCCACCAACAAGTAGGTGTTGCTTTGTTAGATTCCGAAATGTCACTGGTCCGCACCGCAGGTGCTCGGGCCCGCCATCGCCGCTTGCGGCTATATTTAGGGCCCGAGCACCGAGGTGCGGCCACTGAAAGTGGCTGCACCGTAGGTGCAAGGCCCTATTGTTTTTGCTCAGATTATTATTAGGGCCCGAGCACCGAGGTGCGGCCGCTGAAGCAGCGGCTGCACCGTAGGTGCAAGGCCCTATTGTTTCTGCTCAGATTATTATTAGGGCCCGAGCACCGAGGTGCGGCCACTGAAAGTGGCTGCACCGTAGGTGCAAGGCCCTATTGTTTTTGCTCAGATTATTAGGTACAGGTCATGTTTGGCCTTTTTTCACCAACTTGGCATGCTCTAAAACTCTTGAAATTTAGCAGTTAGATGTGGAATTGGTAACGCTACTCAGAGACAGAGCTCTGGCCAAGGGTGTGGCTCAGGGACTCTATAGCGCCACCTAGCACGGTGTCTTTTGTGGTTGACACATAAATGCACGAAAATGAACCAAATTTGGTGGGCGTATGTGTTGTATTAATCTGAACAACTTTTACATTGAAACTACACAGTGAATCTTAGAAGAATTTGAGTTATGATTATGATTATGATTTTTGCACGTCATGTATTTTGAAACACTTCTCCTAGACGGTTTATTGAAATCATGTCATTTCAGCAGTAAAATGATCCTGAGGGGTTGCCCAAGAGAAATTGCGACCAGATTTTTGAATTTCAAAAGTATATTGAAATGGCGAAGGTTTGAATTATGGCGTATTATTAAAGAAACAGGAAGTTGGTGTTATAGGCAGAAAACAGTGACTAATTTGGATGTAATTTGGCAGCTACATGTGGAATTGCTACCGCTAGTCAGAGACAGGGCTTTGACCTGAGGTGTGGCTTCGGGACTCTAGCGCCACCTAGCAGCGAGTTGTCCGTCGTGGTCGACACAATCATTCACGAAAATGAACCAAATTTGGTGGACTTGTGTGTTATTGCTATAGCTAGTCAGAGACAGAGCTTTGGCATAGGGTGTGGCGTAGGGACTCTATAGCGCCACCTAGCACGTTGTCTGTTGTGGTTGACACATACATTCAAGAAAATGAACCAAATTTGGTGGGCTTGTGTGTTATTGCTATCTCTAGTCAGAGACAGAGCTCTGGCCTAGGGTGTGGCTTAGGGACTGTACAGCGCCACCTAGTGGGTTGTCTGTTGTGGTTGACACGTACATTCACGAAAATGAACTAAATTTGGTGAGCTTGTGTGTTATTACTGCCGCAAGTCAGGGATAGAGCTCTGTCCTAGGGTGTGGCTTAGAGCGCCACCTAGCACATTTTGTATTATTGTTGACGCATACATTCACGACAATTAGGTACGCTTGCATATTATTGCTGCCACTAGTCATAGACAGAGCTCTGGCCTTGGGTGTGGCTTTGGGACTATAGCGCCACCTAGCTTGTTGTCTGTTGTGGTTGACACATACATTGGTGAAAATTAACCAAATTTGGTGGGCATGTGTGTTGCTCATGCACATGCCCACTAACAAGTACTGGTAGCTTTGTTAGATTCCGCAAATGTCACGGGTCCGCATTTTTCACCAACTTGGCATGCTCTAAAACTCTTGCAATTTAGCTGGCATATGTAGAATTGCATTTGATACTCAGACACAGAGCTGTGGCCTAGGGTGTGGCTCAGGGACTCTATAGCGCCACCTAGCGCGCCGTCTACTGTGGTTGACACATACATTCAAGGAAATGAACCAAATTTGGTGGACATGTGTGCTGTATTATTCTGAACAAGTTTTACATTTAAACTATATAGTGAATCTTAGAGGAATTTGAGTTATGATTATGATTATGATTTTTGCACATCACGTATTTTGAAATACTTCTCCTAGACGGTTTATCGAAATCATGTCATATCAGCACTAAAATGATCTTGAGGGGTTGCCCGAGAGGAATTGCGACCAGATTTTTGAATTTTTGAAGTATATTGAAATGGCGAAGGTTTGAATTATGGCGTTTTATTAAGAAACAGGAAGTTGGTGTTATAGGCAGAAAAAAGGTTAGGAATTGGATGTAATTTGGCAGCTACATGTGGAATTGCTTCTGCTAGTCAGAGACAGAGCTCTGGCCTAAGGTGTGGCTTTGGGACTCTATAGCGCCACCTAGCAGCATGTTATCTGTTGTGGTTGACACAAACATTCACGAAAATGAACCAAATTTGGTGGACTTGTGTGTTATTGCTACTACTAGTCAGAGACAGAGCTTTGGCCTAGGGTGTGGCTTAGGAACTCTATAGCGCCACCTAGCACATAGTCTGTTGTGGTTGACACATACATTGATGAAAATGAACCAAATTTGGTGTGCTTGTGTGTTATTGCTATCGCTAGTCAGAGACAGAGCTCTGGCCTAAGGTGTGGCTTCGGGACTCTATAGCGCCACCTAGCAGCATGTTATCTGTTGTGGTTGACACAAACATTCACGAAAATGAACCAAATTTGGTGGACTTGTGTCTTATTGCTATGGCTAGTCAGAGACAGAGCTTTGGCCTAGGGTGTGGCATAGGGACTATATAGCGCCACCTAGTGCGTTGTCTGTTGTGGTTGACACATACATTCATGAAAATGAACCAAATTTGGTGGACTTGTGTGTTATTGCTATCGGTAGTCAGAGACAGAGCTTTGGCCTAGGGTGTGGCTTAAGGACTCTATAGCGCCACCTAGCGCATTGTCTGTTGTGGTTGACACAAACATTCACGAAAATTAACCAAATTTGGAGGGCATGTGTTTTGCTATAGCTTTTCAGACACAGAGCTCTGGCCGAGGGTGTGGCTTAGGGACTCTATAGCGCCACCTAGTGTGTTACTTGTTGTGGTTGACATATACATTCATGAAAATGAATCAAATTTGGTGAGCTTGTGTGTTATTACTGCCGCAAGTCAGAAACAGAGCTCTGGCCTAGGGTGTGGCTTAGGGACTCTATAGCGCCACCTATCGCATTGTCTGTTGTGGTTGATACATCCACGAAAATGAACCACATTTGGTGGGCATGTGTGTTATTGCCACAGCTGGTCAGGGATAGAGCTCTGGCCTAGGGTGTGGTTTAGAGACTCTAAAGCGCCACCTAGCACATTGTCTATTATTGTTGACACCTACATTCACGACAATTAGGTACACTTGTGTGTTATTGCTGCCACTAGTCATAGACAGAGCTCTGGCCTTGGGTGTGGCTTTGTTGACACATACATTCACGGAAATGGCCCAGATTTGGTGGGCATATGAGTTGTATGAATCTGAACAAGTTTTACATTTCAACTATATAGTAAATATGAACAAAATTTGAGTTAAGTGAGATTTTCTGATTTTTGCACATCATGTATTTTGAAACACTTCTCCTAGACGGTTTGTCGAAATCATGTCATTTCAACAGTAAAATGATCTTGAGGGGTTGCCCAAGAGAAATTGCGACCAGATTTTTGAATTTCAAAAGTATATTGAAATGGCGAAGGTTTGAATCCAGGCGTCTTATAAAAGAAACAGGAAGTTGGCGTTATAGGCAGAAAACAGTGACTAATTTGGATGAAATTAAATGGAGTATTAGTTAGTAGTGTGTTTGTAGTGACAGTCATATACAAGATTTGATGTGGCATTAATTCTGTCACTCAATAGCGCATTAATGATCGTGGTTGACACATAGTTTTACCTAAAATATTATGAAGTGAGTTTACAAATATTAATACTCATATGAACCTATGCTGAAATTTTGACGTTAACCACATTAACAGAAAGTGAGTTATTTAGGTTTTCATATGACTATGGTCTCTCATATCCGCTCCTTGCTGCCCGCGCGTGTTACACACAGAACTACTTTCAAACACATGTAACCTGCGTTGTGTGGAACCACCGCGGTCCAGCCCTGCACACGCCCGGACTCGAACCCGCAAGACAGCAGCACCTCGGATCGGGAGTCGAGCGCGCTAACAATCCAGCTAAAAGCCCAGGCTACTAGCTTTCATGCCAGCAGCGCTCTTGAAGCGTCGGGGAGTGAGGTTTACTAACGTTCTACAGCATAGCTAACCAGCTAGCATCCGTTACACTCACCCCCCTAAACCTCACTCCCGATCCGGGTCACGGCACCAATGTAACCTGCGTTGTGTGGAACCACCGCGGTCCAGCCCTGCACACGCCCGGACTCGAACCCGCGAGACAGCAGCACCTCGGATCGGGAGTCGAGCGCGCTAACAATCCAGCTAAAAGCCCAGGCTACTAGCTTTCATGCCAGCAGCGCTCTTGAAGCGTTGGGGAGTGAGGTTTACTAACGTTCTACAGCATAGCTAACCAGCTAGCACCCGTTACACACACACACATTACACATGCGCAAGCTTCCCAGAGAACTACATTCAAGCACACACACATTACACACGCGCAAGCTTCCCAGAGAGACACGCACACACACATCCTGGCCCTTCCCCCTTTTGCCTCTGCCCTCCCTCTCTCTCTCTCTCCGTCTCCCTATCATAGTCCCATGAGTCCCCTCTTTCCCATGCCCCCCCACACACATACACACTCTCTCACTCCCTTCCCATCCCCCATGTCTCTGTATCCCAGCCCCTTTCTCTCCCTTCCTGATATGAGTAAGAATCATGAAAATAAATGGCCAGAGTCAAGAATGACAGTGTGATGCAAAGTAAAAGGTAAAGAAAAGATCATGTTTATAATGGGTATTTTATTTGGGTTATATATTGTATGCATGTTATGCAGTGGTAGTAAGGAGGCCAACAGGTGATAACCCAACTTGAGGATGAGAGAAGGCACCACAATCCTGTAACTTATTTGCAATGTGTGTGTGTGACAACACCTTGGTTAAGAGATCTGCCCTTACCACAAGTAATCCCAGTGGCCATCATTTATGAAACGTGCGTACGACCAAAAACAGGTGTACGACAGGCGTACGCTTGTTTCCACGCAAAGCATGACATTTATAAATTTGAACGTGATCGGTGCTATATGCTCAAATCTCACGTCTAGTCTGAACTCACGTACGCAAGTTTTTCAGGTGGCATAGCACCGTGCAGCAGTAAATCGGCGGTGGATTAGAAAGTTGAAGAGTTGAATGGACTATCTTGGACGTAACATTTCCTACATGTGCAGCCTATTTGCTGTAATGTAGCCTATTGTATTAACACATTAGATGGCTTAGGATAGCCATATACTGTACTGTAGGAGATGATTACTTTCTCTTTGGCAAACGCAACATTCATGAATTATATATTTTAAATTATTTTCAAAGGGCAGTGTCGTATGGTTTTGTAATGAATGTATTTATAGTATGATGCGTTCTCTCTGCAAAAATAAAGTTTGTTGCGCTTAAATCGCTCTAGTTTGCCGCCTTCCTTGATTCTAGCTGTCAAAATGAACAAGGTTCAGCTGAATTATATTTGGACAAGGTGAACTTCTCCCTGCAGAGGAATGTAGAAAGGGGTGCTACAAGGAGAGTAATTCAAACACACTCAAAATCCTACCATCTGCTGATGTCATTGTGGTTCATTCCTTTACAGAAATTTCACAGACAGATTCCGCATATTTGCGGCAAGGTCATATTTTCAAATGCAAATTATGTTTCTGGTGAACAGTTGTGGTTAACTTTTGGCAATGTTGTATGTATTTTTTTTCTGTTAAGGATTTGCATAGAGGCAATAGGACTGGTTTCTGTGGTCGGAGCCTTTTGTTCTGTGAACTTGCACAGGCAAACTTGCTCATCACTGAAATACTGTAAAACCAGTTGACCACCTTTGATCAGTTGGAGCAGTTTCATTTCCCTGTTGTTGAGATTATGAGTTTCAGGCAGACACAACAATCTTGTTTGGGATGTTTTCAATTATTGGGCTGTAGGCCCAGTTTCATTTGACATTTCAAGTTCAAGTATTTATTTGCCATTTGCTCAAGTATAGTGCGGATCACTCACTCAACATTTATCCACTCATTAGCACCATGAATAAATAACAATAAGATCAATAACAAAATTGCAGAAGTGGTAGATGAGTTGGGTGTGTGTGTGTGTGTGTGTGTGTGTGTGTGTGTGTGTGTGTGTTTGTGTGTGTGTATGTGTGTACTGTAAAAAAGAAAAACTATACAATGACTTAAAACAGTCTAGTTTTGAATGAAACACAACCATATCGTGTTCAAGTAGTTATCTCATTGAGTAATCCATTTTTCTAATTGAATCAAATAAGCTAAGCGTATAGGGGGAAAAGGAAAAGATGGTTTGTTACATTTACCACAAAAGGACATAACCTTTCCTACATGTGCAGCCTATTTGCTGTAATGTAGCCTATAGGCCCTTTTCACTCTAACGTCCGAAACTTTCCGCTTTGTAGCTTTGCTGGGTATCAGTTCATCCGGCATAAGCAAAAGCTATGGTTATATGGTTACAGTTCTTGAGGTAAGATTAATATTTCACGTGTATTTATTATCTTCATTAGGGCCCGAGCACCGAGGTGCGGCCGCTGTAGCAGCGGCTGCACCGTAGGTCAAGAATCAACAGTCAAGAATGACAGTGTGATGCAAAGTAAAAGGTAAAGAAAAGATCATGTTTATAATGATTTCATTTGAATTATATATTGTATGCATGTTATGCAGTGGTAGTAAGGAGGCCAACAGGTGATAACCCAACTTGAGGATGAGAGAAGGCACCACAATCCTGTAACTTATTTGCAATGTGTGTGTGTGACAACACCTTGGTTGAGAGATCTGAAACTTTCCTTAATATTAGATAAAGATTAAAGAAGGGTTAAGAACACTCTGTCATGTTGTCTATTGTGATTGACACATTCACAAAAATGAACCAAATTTGGTGGGTTTGTTTGTTTTTGCTATTGCTAGTCAGAGACAGAGCTCTCTCCTAGGGTGTGGCTTAGGGACTCTATAGCGCCACCTAGCGCGTTGTCTATTGTGGTTGACTCATACATTCACAAAAATGAACCAAATTTGGTGGGCTTGTGTGTTATTGCTACCGCTAGTCAGAGACAGAGCTCAGGCCTAGGGTGTGGCTTAGGGACTCTATAGCGCCACCTAGCGCATTGTCTGTTGTTGACACGTACATTCACAAATATGAACCAAATTTGGTGGGCATGTGTGTTATTGTTAGGCTATAGCTATTCAGAGACAGAGCTCTGGCCAAGGGTGTGGCTTAGGGACTTTATTGCGCCACCTAGTGTGTCATCTGTTGTGGCTGACTCATACATTCAAAAAAATGAACCAAATTTGGTGGGCTTGTGTGTTATTACTACCACTAGTCAGAGACATAGCTCAGGCCTAGGGTGTGGCTCAGGGACTCTATAGCGCCACCTAGCACATTGTCTGTTGTTGTTGACACGTACATTCAGAAAAAATAACCAAATTTGGTGGGCATGTGTGTTATTGCTATAGCTATTCAGAGACAGAGCTCAGGCCAAGGGTGTGGCTTAGGGACTCTATAGCGCCACCTAGTGTGTTGTCTGTTGTGGTTGACATACACATTCACGAAAATGAACCAATTTAGGTGGTCTTGTGTGTTATTGCTGCCGCTAGTCGGAGACAGAGCCCAGGCCTAAGGTGAGGCTAAGGGACTCCTAGCGAGTTTTCTGTTGTGGTTAACATATATATTCACAAAAATGAACCACATTTGGTGGGCATGTGTGTTATTGCTATCGCTAGTCAGGGATAGAGCTCTGGCCTAGGGTGTGGCTTAGGGACTCTATAGCCCCACCTAGCATGTTGTCTATTATGGTTGACACATACATTCACGACAATTAGGTAGGCTTGTGTGTTATTGCTGCCGCTAGTCAGAGACAGAGCTCTGGCCTTGGGTGTGGCTAAGAGACTCTATAGCGCCACCTAGCCTATTGTCTGTTGTGGTTGACACATACATTGATGAAAATTAACCAAATTTGGTGAGCATGTGTGTTGCTCTTGCACATTTCCACCAACAAGTAGGTGTTGCTTTGTTAGATTCCGAAATGTCACTGGTCCGCACCGCAGGTGCTCGGGCCCGCCATCGCCGCTTGCGGCTATATTTAGGGCCCGAGCACCGAGGTGCGGCCACTGAAAGTGGCTGCACCGTAGGTGCAAGGCCCTATTGTTTTTGCTCAGATTATTATTAGGGCCCGAGCACCGAGGTGCGGCCGCTGAAGCAGCGGCTGCACCGTAGGTGCAAGGCCCTATTGTTTCTGCTCAGATTATTATTAGGGCCCGAGCACCGAGGTGCGGCCACTGAAAGTGGCTGCACCGTAGGTGCAAGGCCCTATTGTTTTTGCTCAGATTATTAGGTACAGGTCATGTTTGGCCTTTTTTCACCAACTTGGCATGCTCTAAAACTCTTGAAATTTAGCAGTTAGATGTGGAATTGGTAACGCTACTCAGAGACAGAGCTCTGGCCAAGGGTGTGGCTCAGGGACTCTATAGCGCCACCTAGCACGGTGTCTTTTGTGGTTGACACATAAATGCACGAAAATGAACCAAATTTGGTGGGCGTATGTGTTGTATTAATCTGAACAACTTTTACATTGAAACTACACAGTGAATCTTAGAAGAATTTGAGTTATGATTATGATTATGATTTTTGCACGTCATGTATTTTGAAACACTTCTCCTAGACGGTTTATTGAAATCATGTCATTTCAGCAGTAAAATGATCCTGAGGGGTTGCCCAAGAGAAATTGCGACCAGATTTTTGAATTTCAAAAGTATATTGAAATGGCGAAGGTTTGAATTATGGCGTATTATTAAAGAAACAGGAAGTTGGTGTTATAGGCAGAAAACAGTGACTAATTTGGATGTAATTTGGCAGCTACATGTGGAATTGCTACCGCTAGTCAGAGACAGGGCTTTGACCTGAGGTGTGGCTTCGGGACTCTAGCGCCACCTAGCAGCGAGTTGTCCGTCGTGGTCGACACAATCATTCACGAAAATGAACCAAATTTGGTGGACTTGTGTGTTATTGCTATAGCTAGTCAGAGACAGAGCTTTGGCATAGGGTGTGGCGTAGGGACTCTATAGCGCCACCTAGCACGTTGTCTGTTGTGGTTGACACATACATTCAAGAAAATGAACCAAATTTGGTGGGCTTGTGTGTTATTGCTATCTCTAGTCAGAGACAGAGCTCTGGCCTAGGGTGTGGCTTAGGGACTGTACAGCGCCACCTAGTGGGTTGTCTGTTGTGGTTGACACGTACATTCACGAAAATGAACTAAATTTGGTGAGCTTGTGTGTTATTACTGCCGCAAGTCAGGGATAGAGCTCTGTCCTAGGGTGTGGCTTAGAGCGCCACCTAGCACATTTTGTATTATTGTTGACGCATACATTCACGACAATTAGGTACGCTTGCATATTATTGCTGCCACTAGTCATAGACAGAGCTCTGGCCTTGGGTGTGGCTTTGGGACTATAGCGCCACCTAGCTTGTTGTCTGTTGTGGTTGACACATACATTGGTGAAAATTAACCAAATTTGGTGGGCATGTGTGTTGCTCATGCACATGCCCACTAACAAGTACTGGTAGCTTTGTTAGATTCCGCAAATGTCACGGGTCCGCATTTTTCACCAACTTGGCATGCTCTAAAACTCTTGCAATTTAGCTGGCATATGTAGAATTGCATTTGATACTCAGACACAGAGCTGTGGCCTAGGGTGTGGCTCAGGGACTCTATAGCGCCACCTAGCGCGCCGTCTACTGTGGTTGACACATACATTCAAGGAAATGAACCAAATTTGGTGGACATGTGTGCTGTATTATTCTGAACAAGTTTTACATTTAAACTATATAGTGAATCTTAGAGGAATTTGAGTTATGATTATGATTATGATTTTTGCACATCACGTATTTTGAAATACTTCTCCTAGACGGTTTATCGAAATCATGTCATATCAGCACTAAAATGATCTTGAGGGGTTGCCCGAGAGGAATTGCGACCAGATTTTTGAATTTTTGAAGTATATTGAAATGGCGAAGGTTTGAATTATGGCGTTTTATTAAGAAACAGGAAGTTGGTGTTATAGGCAGAAAAAAGGTTAGGAATTGGATGTAATTTGGCAGCTACATGTGGAATTGCTTCTGCTAGTCAGAGACAGAGCTCTGGCCTAAGGTGTGGCTTTGGGACTCTATAGCGCCACCTAGCAGCATGTTATCTGTTGTGGTTGACACAAACATTCACGAAAATGAACCAAATTTGGTGGACTTGTGTGTTATTGCTACTACTAGTCAGAGACAGAGCTTTGGCCTAGGGTGTGGCTTAGGAACTCTATAGCGCCACCTAGCACATAGTCTGTTGTGGTTGACACATACATTGATGAAAATGAACCAAATTTGGTGTGCTTGTGTGTTATTGCTATCGCTAGTCAGAGACAGAGCTCTGGCCTAAGGTGTGGCTTCGGGACTCTATAGCGCCACCTAGCAGCATGTTATCTGTTGTGGTTGACACAAACATTCACGAAAATGAACCAAATTTGGTGGACTTGTGTCTTATTGCTATGGCTAGTCAGAGACAGAGCTCTGGCCTAAGGTGTGGCTTAGGGACTCTATAGCGCCACCTAGTAGCACGTTATCTGTTGTGGTTGACACAAACATTCACCAAAATGAACCAAATTTGGTGGACTTATGTGTTATTGCTATCGCTAGTCAGAGACAGAGCTCTGGCCTAGGGTGTGGCTTAGGGACTCTATAGCGCCACCTAGTAGCACGTTATCTGTTGTGGTTGACACAAACATTCACGAAAATGAACCAAATTTGGTGGACTTATGTGTTATTGCTATCGCAAGTCAGAGACAGAGCTTTGGCCTAGGGTGTGGCATAGGGACTCTAAAGTGCCACCTAGTGCGTTGTCTGCTGTGGTTGACACATACATTCACGAAAATGAACCAAATTTGGTTAGCATATGTGTTATTGCTATCGGTAGTCAGAGACAGAGCTCTGGCCTAGGGTGTGGCTTAAGGACTCTATAGCGCCACCTAGCACGTTGTCTGTGGTTGACTCATACATTCACAAAAATGAACCAAATTTGTTGGGCTTGTGTGTTATTACTACCGTTAGTCAGAGACAGAGCTCTGGCTTAAGGTGTGGCTTCGGGACTCTATAGCGCCACCTAGCAGCACGTTATCTGTTGTGGTTGACACAAACATTCACGAAAATTAACCAAATTTGGTGGGCTTGTGTGTTATTGCCATCGGTAGTCAGAGACAATGCTCTGGCCTAGAGTGTGGCTTAGGGACTCTAGAGCGCCACCTAATGCATTGTCTGTTGTGGTTGACACGTACATTCACCAAAATGAACCAAAATTGGTGGGCATGTGTGTTATTGCTATAGTTATTCAGAGACAGAGCTCTGGCCTCGGGTGTGGCTTAAGGACTCTATAGCGCCACCTAGTGCATTGTCTGTTGTGGTTGACACATACATTCACGAAAATGAACCAAATTTGGTTGGCATATGTGTTATTGCTATAGCTATTCAGAGAGAGTGTTCTGGTCAAGGGTGTCTTAGGGACTGTATAGCGCCACCTAGCGCATTGTGTGTTGTGGTTGACACACACATTCACAAAAATTAACCAAATTTGGTGGGCTTGTGTGTTATTGCTATCGATAGTCAAAGATAGAGCTCTGGCCTAGGGTGTGGCTTAGGGACTCTACAGCGCCACCTAGCGTGTTGTCTTTTGTGGTTGACACATACATTCAGGAAAATTGACCAAATTTGGTGGGCATGTGTGTTGCTCATGCACATGCCCACCAACACGCACATGTTGCTTTGTTAGATTCCGAAATGTCACAGGTCTCAGCACCGCAGGTGCTCGGGCCCGCCATCGCCGCTTGCGGCTATATTTATTATTATTAGGGCCCGAGCACCGAGGTGCGGCCGCTGTAGCAGCGGCTGCACCGTAGGTGCAAGGCCCTATTGTTTCCGCTCAGATTATTAGGGCCCGAGCACCGAGGTGCAGCCGCTGTAGCAGCGGCTGCACCGTAGGTGCAAGGCCCTATTGTTTTTGCTCAGATTATTCTTCTTCTTATTATTCTCTTTTCCTCTTAGCCCGTGCGGCCCTTTTTCACCAACTTGGCATGCTCCAAAACTCTTGTAATTTGGCAGCTACATGTGAAATTACAGTCGCTACTCAGAGACAGAGCTCTGGCCTAGGGTGTGGCTCAGGGACTCTATAGCGCCACCTACCGAGCTGTCTGTTGTGGTTGACACATACATGCACGAAAATAAACCAAATTTGGTGGGCATGTGTGTTTTATTAATCTAAACAACTTTTACATTTACACTCTATAGTAAATATTAGAAGAATTTGAGTTATGATTATCATTATGAATTTTGCACATCATGTATTTTGAAACACTTCTCCTAGACGGTTTATCGAAATCATGTCATATAAGCACTAAAATGATCTTGAGGGGTTGCCCGAGAGGAATTGCGAACAGATTTTTGAATTTCAAAAGTATATTGAAATGGCGAAGGTTTGAATCTAGGTGTCTTATAAAAGAAACAAAAAGTTGGTGTTATAGGCAGAAAACAGTGACTAATTTGGATGAAATTTGATGGAGTATTAGTGTGTTTGTAGTGACAGTCATATACAAAGTTTTGAATTTGGTGTTGTTTGTGATTTTTAAAAGCGCATTAATGATTGTGGTGGATACAGTTTTAGCTAAAATATTTTGAAGCGAGTTGATGAATGATTATAATCATATCAAGCTATGCTGCAATTTTGATTTTAACCATGTTAACAGAAAGTGAGTTATTTTTAATTTCATATTTGCCCAATCACACAGCCCCTCCTCTCTGTCCTTCTCTGCCTCTCTCTCTGTTGCAACTAACAGACACACGCACGCACTCTGTCACCCCCCTTCTCGGGTCCTCCCTAACTAACACACACACATTGACACACGCGCGGCTTTCTAGAGACACAGAGACAGAGACAGAGACACACACACACACACACACACACACACACACACACACACACACACACACACACACACACACACACACACACACACACACACACACACACACACACACACACACACACACACACACACACACACACACACACACACACACACCCTTTGGGCAACCATGGCCTACTGGTTAGGGCTTGGGGCTTGTAGCTGGAGGATTGCCGGTTCGATCCCTGACCAGTCCACAGCTGAAGTGCCCTTGAGCAAGGCACCTAACCCCTGACTGCTCCCTGAGCGCCGCTGGTTGGGCAGGCAGCTCACTGCTCTGAATATAGTATATTAAAAAGTATACAAAAGTATATTGAAATGGCGAAGGTTTGAATCTAGGTGTCTTGTAAAAGAAACAGAAAGTTGGTGTTATAGGTAGAAAACAGTGACTAATTTGGATGAAATTTGATGCAGTATTAGTTAGTGTGTTTGTAGTGACAGTCATATGCAAAGTTTTGAATTTGGTGTTGTTTGTGTTTTTTAAAAGTGCATTAATAATTGTGGTGGACACAGTTTTAGCTAAAATATTTTGAAGCGAGTTGACGAATAATTATAATCATATCAACCTATGCTGCAATTTTGACATTTTGACTTTAGCCATGTTCACAGTAAGTGAGTATTTAGGTTTATTTGTGTTTGCATGTGTCTTACACTCCATCCATTTAGCTGAGCAGGAGTAGGTGCTCTCTCTCTCAGCTGCATGTCTCTCTCGTCCCCTGCTAATTCTCTACACAGACTCACAGACACTCTCTCACCCCTCCCCCGTCATTCTCTCTCTCTCTCACGCACGCACGCACGCGCACACACACACACACACACACACACACACACACACACACACACACACACACACACACACACACACACACACACACACACACACACACACACACACACACACACACACACACACACACACACACACACACACACACACACACACACACACACACACACACACACACACCCTCCCTCCCTCTGGGCAGCCGTGGCCTACTGGTTAGGGCTTGGGGCTTGTAACTGGAAGGTTGCCGGTTCAATCCCCAACCAGTTCACCACTAAAGTGCCCTTGAGCAAGGCACCTAACCCCTCCCTGCTCCCCCAGCACCGCTGGTTGGGCAGGCAGCTCACTGCTCTGGGTCAGTGTGTGATTCACCTCACTGTGTGTTCACTGTGTGCTGTGTGTGTTCACTAATTTGGTTAAATTGGGTTACATGCAGAGAAATAAATTTCCCTCACGGGATCAAAAAAGTGTATATTCTATTCTATTGATCCATTTGTCTCTACCCCCTCTGTCTGTGTCTGTCTAGCGTTATTGCTATCGATAGTCAGAGATAGAGCTCTGGCCTAGGGTGTGGCTTAGGGACTCTATAGCGCTACCTAGCATATTGTCTGTTGTGGCTGACACATATATTCAGGAAAATTGACCAAATTTGGTGGGCATGTGTGTTGCTCATGCACATGCCCACCAACACGCACATGTTGCTTTGTTAGATTCCGAAATGTCACAGGTCTCCGCACCGCAGGTGCTCGGGCCCGCCATCGCCGCTTGCGGCTATATTTATTATTATTATTATAGTTTTTCCGTCTTACCGAATTGCTTTTTTCACCAACTTAGCATGCTCTAAAACTCTTGTAATTTAGCAGGCATATGTAGAATTCCATGTCTTACTCAGAGACAGAGCTTTGGCCTAGGGCGTGGCTCAGGGACTCTAAAGCGCCACCTATCACGCTGTCTGTTGTGGTTGACACATGCATTCACGAAAATGGCCCAGATTTGGTGGGCATGTGTGTTGCATTAATCTGAACAATTTTTACATTTACACTCTATAGTAAATATTCGAAGAATTTGAGTTATGGTTATGATTATGAATTTTGCACATCATGTATTTTGAAACACTTCTCCTAGACGGTTTATTGAAATCATGTCCTTTCAGCAGTAAAATGATCTTGAGGGGTTGCCCGAGAGGAATTGCGACCAGATTTTTGAATTTCAAAAGTATATTGAAATGGCGAAGGTTTGAATCTAGGTGTCTTATAAAAGAAACAAAAAGTTGGTGTTATAGGCAGAAAACAGTGACTAATTTGGATGAAATTTGATGGATTATTAGTTAGTGTGTTTGTAGTGACAGTCATATACAAAGTTTTGAATTTGGTGTTGTTTGTGATTTTTAAAAGTGCATTAATAATTGTGGTGGACACAGTTTTAGCTAAAATATTTTGAAGCGAGTTGATGAATGATTATAATCATATCAAGCTATGCTGCAATTTTGATTTTAACCATGTTAACAGAAAGTGAGTTATTTTTAATTTCATATTTGCCCAATCACACAGCCCCTCCTCTCTGTCCTTCTCTGCCTCTCTCTCTGTTGCAACTAACAGACACACGCACGCACTCTGTCACCCCCCTTCTCGGGTCCTCCCTAACTAACACACACACATTGACACACGCGCGGCTTTCTAGAGACACAGAGACCGAGACAGACACAGACACAGACACAGACACAGACACAGACACAGACACAGACACAGACACACACACACACACACACACACACACACACACACACACACACACACACACACACACACACACACACACACACACACACACACACACACACACACACACACACACACACACACACACACACACACACACCCTTTGGGCAACCGTGGCCTACTGGTTAGGGCTTGGGGCTTGTAGCTGGAGGATTGCCGGTTCGATCCCTGACCAGTCCACAGTTGAAGTGCCCTTGAGCAAGGCACCTAACCCCTGACTGCTCCCTGAGCGCTGCTGGTTGGGCAGGCAGCTCACTACTCTGAGTATAGTATATTAAAAAGTATACACAAGTATATTGAAATGGCGAAGGTTTGAATCTAGGTGTCTTGTAAAAGAAACAGAAAGTTGGTGTTATAGGTAGAAAACAGTGACTAATTTGGATGAAATTTTTAGTATTAGTTAGTGTGTTTGTAGTGACAGTCATATGCAAAGTTTTGAATTTGGTGTTGTTTGTGTTTTTTAAAAGTGCATTAATGATTGTGGTGGACACAGTTTTAGCTAAAATATTTTGAAGCGAGTTGACGAATAATTATAATCATATCAACCTATGCTGCAATTTTGAAATTTTGACTTTAGCCATGTTCACAGTAAGTGAGTATTTAGGTTTATTTGTGTTTGCATATGTCTTATACTCCATCCATTTAGCTGAGCAGGAGTAGGTGCTCTCTCTCTCAGCTGCATGTCTCTCTCGTCCCCTGCTACTTCTCTACACAGACTCACAGACACTCTCTCACCCCTCCCCCGTCATTCTCTCTCTCTCTCACGCATGCACGCACACACACACACACAGACGCACACACACACACACACACACACACACACACACACACACACACACACACACACACACACCCTCCCTCCCTCCCTCTTTCCTCCCTTCCTCCTTCACTCTGGGCAGCCGTGGCCTACTGGTTAGGGCTTGGGGCTTGTAACTGGAAGGTTGCCGGTACAATCCCCAACCAGTCCACCACTAAAGTGCCCTTGAGCAAGGCACCTAACCCCTCACTGCTCCCCCAGCACCGCTGGTTGGGCAGGCAGCTCACTGCTCTGGGTCAGTGTGTGATTCACCTCACTGTGTGTTCACTCTGTGCTGTGTGTGTTCACTAATTTGGTTAAATTGGGTTACATGCAGAGAAATAAATTTCCCTCACGGGATCAAAAAAGTGTATATTCTATTCTATTGATCCATTTGTCTCTACCCCCTCTGTCTGTGTCTGTCTAGTGTTATTGCTATCGATAGTCAGAGATAGAGCTCTGGCCTAGGGTGTGGCTTAGGGACTCTATAGCGCTACCTAGCATATTGTCTGTTGTGGCTGACACATACATTCAGGAAAATTGACCAAATTTGGTGGGCATGTGTGTTGCTCATGCACATGCCCACCAACACGCACATGTTGCTTTGTTAGATTCCAAAATCTCACAGGTCTCCGCACCGCTGGTGCTCGGGCCCGCCATCGCCGCTTGCGGCTATATTTAGGGCCCGAGCACCGAGGTGCGGCCACTGAAAGTGGCTGCACCGTAGGTGCAAGGCCCTATTGTTTTTGTACAGATTATTATTATTATTCTTTCTTCGTCTTAGCCCGTTTGGCCGTTTCACCAACTTGGCATGCTCCAAAACTCTTGTAATTTGGCAGGCATATGTAGAATTGCATTTGATACTGAGAGACAGAGCCCTGGCCTAGTGTGGCTCAGGGGGTCTATAGCGCCACCTACCGCGCTGTCTGTTGTGGTTGACATGTGCATGCACGAAAATGAACCAAATTTGGTAGGCAGATGTGTTGTATAAATCTGAACAACTTTTACATTTACACTACATAGTGAATCTTAAACAAATTTGAGTTATGATTATGATTATGATTTTTGCACATCATGTATTTTGAAACACTTCTCCTAGACGGTTTATCGAAATCATGTCATATGAGCAGTAAAAGGATCTTGAGGGGTTGCCCGAGAGGAATTGCGAACAGATTTTTGAATTTTCAAAGCATATCGAAATGGCGAAGGTTTGAATTATGGCGTCTTATTACGAAACAGGAAGTTGGTGTTATAAGCAGAATAAAGGTTAGAAATTGGATGTAATTTGGCAGCTACATGTGGAATTGCTTCTGCTAGTCAGGGACAGAGCTCTGGCCTAAGGCGTGGCTTCGGGACTCTATAGCGCCACCTAGTAGCACGTTATGTGTTGTGGTTGACACAAACATTCACGAAAATGAACCAAATTTGGTGGACTTATGTGTTTTTGCTATCGCTAGTCAGAGACAGAGCTCTGGCCTAAGGTGTGGCTTAGGGACTCTATAGCGCCACCTAGTAGCACGTTATCTGTTGTGGTTGACACAAACATTCACGAAAATGAACCAAATTTGGTGGACTTATGTGTTATTGCTATCGCTAGTCAGAGACAGAGCTCTAGCCAAGGGTGTGGCTTAGGGACTCTGTAGCGCCACCTAGCAGCACGTTATCTGTTGTGGTTGACACAAACATTCACGAAAATGAACCAAATTTGGTGGGCTTGTGTGTTATTGCTATTGCTAGTCAGAGACAGAGCTCTAGCCAAGGGTGTGGCTTAGGGACTCTATAGCGCCACCTAGCATATAGGCTGTTGTAGTTGTCACATACATTGACGAAAATTAATCAAATGTGGTGGGCTTGTGTGTTATTGCTACCACTAGTCAGAGACAGAGCTCTGGCCTAGAGTGTGGCTTAGGGACTCTAGAGCGCCACCTAGCGCATTGTCTGTTGTGGTTGACACATACATTCACGAAAATGAACCAAATTTGGTGGGCATGTGTGTTATTGCTATAGCTATTCAGAGACAGCGCTCTGGCCAAGGTTGTCTTAGGGACTGTATAGCGCCACCTAGTGCATTGTCTGTTGTGGTTGACACACGCATTCATGAAAATGAACCAAATTTGGTGGGCTTGTGCGTTATTGCTATCAATAGTCAGAGATAGAGCTCTGGCCTAGGGTGTGGCTTAGGGACCCTATAGCGCTACCTAGCATGTTGTCTGTTGTGGCTGACACATACATTCACGAAAATTGACCGAATTGCGTGGGCATGTGGGTTGCTCATGCACATGCCCACCAACACGCACATGTTGCTTTGTTAGATTCCGAAATGTCACAGGTCTCCGCACCGCAGGTGCTCGGGCCCGCCATCGCCGCTTGCGGCTATATTTAGGGCCCGAGCACCGAGGTGCGGCCACTGAAAGTGGCTGCACCGGAGGTGCAAGGCCCTATTGTTTTTGCTCAGATTATTCTTATTATTATTATTATAGTATAATTATCTTACCAGTAACATTTTTCACCAACTTGGCATGCTCTAAAACTCTTGCAATTTAGCTGGCATATGTAGAATTGCATTTGATACTCAGACACAGAGCTGTGGCCTAGGGTGTGGCTCAGGGACTCTATAGCGCCACCTAGCGCGCCGTCTACTGTGGTTGACACATACATTCACGGAAATGAACCAAATTTGGTGGACATGTGTGTTGTGTTATTCTGAACAAGTTTTACATTTAAACTATATAGTGAATCTTAGAGGAATTTGAGTTATGATTATGATTATGATTTTTGCACATCACGTATTTTGAAATACTTCTCCTAGACGGTTTATCGAAATCATGTCATATCAGCACTAAAATGATCTTGAGGGGTTGCCCGAGAGGAATTGCGACCAGATTTTTGAATTATTGAAGTATATTGAAATGGCGAAGGTTTGAATTATGGCGTTTTATTAAGAAACAGGAAGTTGGTGTTATAGGCAGAAAAAAGGTTAGGAATTGGATGTAATTTGGCAGCTACATGTGGAATTACTTCTGCTAGTCAGAGACAGAGCTCTGGCCTAAGGTGTGGCTTTGGGACTCTATAGCGCCACCTAGCAGCATGTTATCTGTTGTGGTTGACACAAACATTCACGAAAATGAACCAAATTTGGTGGACTTGTGTGTTATTGCTACTACTAGTCAGACAGAGCTTTGGCCTAGGGTGTGGCTTAGGAACTCTATAGCGCCACCTAGCACATAGTCTGTTGTGGTTGACACAAACATTGATGAAAATGAACCAAATTTGGTGTGCTTGTGTGTTATTGCTATCGCTAGTCAGAGACAGAGCTCTGGCCTAAGGTGTGGCTTTGGGACTCTATAGCGCCACCTAGCAGCATGTTATCTGTTGTGGTTGACACAAACATTCACGAAAATGAACCAAATTTGGTGGACTTGTGTCTTATTGCTATGGCTAGTCAGAGACAGAGCTTTGGCCTAAGGTGTGGCATAGGGACTATATAGCGCCACCTAGAGCATTGTCTGTTGTGGTTGACACATACATTCACGAAAATGAACCAAATTTGGTGGACTTGTGTGTTATTGCTATCGGTAGTCATAGACAGAGCTTTGGCCTAGGGTGTGGCTTAAGGACTCTATAGCGCCACCTAGCGCATTGTCTGTTGTGGTTGACACAAACATTCACGAAATTAACCAAATTTGGTGGGCTCGTTTGTTATTGTTTTTGCTAGTTAGAGACAGAGCTCTGGACTAGGGTGTGGCTTAAGGACTCTATAGCGCCACCTAGCACATTGTCTGTTGTGGTTGACACAAACATTCACAAAAATGAACCAAATTTGGTGGGCATGTGTTTTGTTATAGCTATTCAGAGACAGAGCTCTGGCCGAGGGTGTGGCTTAGGGACTCTATAGCGCCACCTAGTGTGTTACCTGTTGTGGTTGACATACATTCACGAAAATGAATCAAATTTAGTGAGCTTGCTTGTTATTACTGTCGCTAGTCAGAAACAGAGCTCTGGCCTAGAGTGTGGCTTAGGGACTATAGCGCCACCTAGCAGATTGTGTGTTGTTGTTGACGCATACATTCAGGAAAATGAACCAAATTTGGTGGGCATGTGTGTTATTGCTATAGCTATTCAGAGACAGCGCTTTGGCCAAGGGTGTCTTAGAGACTGTATAGCGCCACCTAGCGCATTGTCTGTTGTGGTTGACACACTCATTCACGAAAATGAACCAAATTTGGTGGGCTTGTGCGTTATTGCTATCGATAGTCACAGATAGAGCTCTGGCCTAGGGTGTGGCTCAGGGACTCTATAGCGCCACCTAGCGTGTTGTCTGTTGTGGTTGACACATACATTCAGGAAAATTGACCAAATTTGGTGGGCATGTGTGTTGCTCATGCACATGCCCACCACCACGCACATGTTGCTTTGTTAGATTCCGAAATTTCACAGGTCTCCGCACCGCAGGTGCTCGGGCCCGCCATCGCCGCTTGCGGCTATATTTATTATTATTATTCTTT
Source organism: Sardina pilchardus (assembly GCF_963854185.1). NCBI lineage: Eukaryota > Metazoa > Chordata > Actinopteri > Clupeiformes > Clupeidae > Sardina > Sardina pilchardus. Next base: position 10,923,639 of record NC_084994.1, read on the forward strand.
TTCCGTCTTACCTGTTTTTTTTTTTCACCAACTTGGCATGCTCTAAAACTCTTGTAATTTGGCAGCCATTTGTAGAATTGCAATCGAAACTCAGAGACAGAGCTTTGGCCTAGGGTGTGGCTCAGGGACTCTATAGCGCCACCTAGCGCGGTTTCTGTTGTGTTTGACACATACATGCACGAAAATGAACCAAATTTGGTGGGCATATGCGTTGTATTAATCTGAACAACTTTTACATTTAAACGATATAGTAAATCTTAGAAGAATTTGAGTTATGATTATGATTATGATTTTTGCACGTCATGTATTTTGAAACACTTCTCCTAGACGGTTTATCGAAATCATGTCATTTAAGCACTAAAATGATCTTGAGGGGTTGCCCGAGAGGAATTGCGACCAAATTTTTGAATTTCAAAAGTATATTGAAATGGCGAAGGTTTGAATCTAGGTGTCTTATAAAAGAAACAAAAAGTTGGTGTTATAGGCAGAAAACAGTGACTAATTTGGATGAAATTTGATGGAGTATTAGTTAGTGTGTTTGTAGTGACAGTCATATACAAAGTTTTGAATTTGGTGTTGTTTGTGATTTTTAAAAGCGCATTAATGATTGTGGTGGACACAGTTTTAGCTAAAAAATTTTGAAGCGAGTTGATGAATGATTATAATCATATCAAGCTATGCTGCAATTTTGATTTTAACCATGTTAACAGAAAGTGAGTTATTTTTAATTTCATATTTGCCCAATCACACAGCCCCTCCTCTCTGTCCTTCTCTGCCTCTCTCTCTGTTGCAACTAACAGACACACGCACGCACTCTGTCACCCCCCTTCTTGGGTCCTCCCTAACTAACACACACACACACACATTGACACACGCGCGGCTTTCTAGAGACACAGAGACAGACAGACACACACACACACACACACACACACACACACACACACACACACACACACACACACACACACACACACACACACACACACACACACACACACACACACACACACACACACACACACACACACACACACCCTTTGGGCAACCGTAGCCTACTGGTTAGGGCTTGGGGCTTGTAGCTGGAGGATTGCCGGTTCGATCCCTGACCAGTCCACAGCTGAAGTGCCCTTGAGCAAGGCACCTAACCCCTGACTGCTCCCTGAGCGCCGCTGGTTGGGCACGCAGCTCACTGCTCTGAGTATGGTATATTAAAAAGTATACAAAAGTATATTGAAATGGCGAAGGTTTGAATCTAGGTGTCTTGTAAAAGAAACAGAAAGTTGGTGTTATAGGTAGAAAACAGTGACTAATTTGGATGAAATTTGATGGAGTATTAGTTAGTGTGTTTGTAGTGACAGTCATATGCAAAGTTTTGAATTTGGTGTTGTTTGTGTTTTTTAAAAGTGCATTAATGATTGTGGTGGACACAGTTTTAGCTAAAATATTTTGAAGCGAGTTGACGAATAATTATAATCATATCAACCTATGCTGCAATTTTGAAATTTTGACTTTAGCCATGTTCACAGTAAGTGAGTATTTAGGTTTATTTGTGTTTGCATGTGTCTTATACTCCACCCATTTAGCTGAGCAGGAGTAGGTGCTCTCTCTCTCAGCTGCATGTCTCTCTCGTCCCCTGCTAATTCTCTACACAGACTCACAGACACTCTCTCACCCCTCCCCCGTCATTCTCTCTCTCTCTCACGCACGCACACACACGCACACACGCACACACACACACACACACACACACACACACACACACACACACACACACACACACACACACACACACACACACACACACACACACACACACACACACACACTCCCTCCCTCTTTCCTCCCTCCCTCCTTCCCTCTGGGCAGCCGTGGCCTACTGGTTAGGGCTTGGGGCTTGTAACTGGAAGGTTGCCGGTTCAATCCCCAACCAGTCCACCACTAAAGTGCCCTTGAGCAAGGCACCTAACCCCTCACTGCTCCCCCAGCACCGCTGGTTGGGCAGGCAGCTCACTGCTCTGGGTCAGTGTGTGATTCACCTCACTGTGTGTTCACTGTGTGCTGTGTGTGTTCACTAATTGGGTTACATGCAGAGAAATAAATTTCCCTCACGGGATCAAAAAAGTGTATATTCTATTCTATTGATCCATTTGTCTCTACCTCTGTCTGTGTCTGTCTAGCGTTATTGCTATCGATAGTCAGAGATAGAGCTCTGGCCTAGGGTGTGGCTTAGGGACTTTATAGCGCTACCTAGCATATTGTCTGTTGTGGCTGACACATACATTCAGGAAAATTGACCAAATTTGGTGGGCATGTGTGTTGCTCATGCACATGCCCACCAACACGCACATGTTGCTTTGTTAGATTCCGAAATCTCACAGGTCTCCGCACCGCTGGTGCTCGGGCCCGCCATCGCCGCTTGCGGCTATATTTATTATTATTATTAGGGCCCGAGCACCGAGGTGCGGCCGCTGTAGCAGCGGCTGCACCGTAGGTGCAAGGCCCTATTGCTTCTGCTCAGATTATTATTAGGGCCCGAGCACCGAGGTGCGGCCACTGAAAGTGGCTGCACCGTAGGTGCAAGGCCCTATTGTTTTTGCTCAGATTATTATTATTATTATTATTATTATTCTCTCTTCCTCTTAGCCCGTTTGGCCGTTTCACCAACTTGGCATGCTCCAAAACTCTTGTAAATTGGTAGGCATATGTAGAATTGCATTTGATACTCAGAGACAGAGCCCTGGCCTAGGGCGTGGCTCAGGGGGTCTATAGCGCCACCTACCGCGCTGTCTGTTGTAGTTGACACATGCATGCACGAAAATGAACCAAATTTGGTAGGCAGATGTGTTGTATAAATCTGAACAACTTTTACGTTTACACTACATAGTGAATCTTAAACAAATTTGAGTTATGATTATGATTATGATTTTTGCACATCATGTATTTTGAAACACTTCTCCTAGACGGTTTATCGAAATCATGTCATATGAGCAGTAAAAGGATCTTGAGGGGTTGCCCTAGAGGAATTGCGAACAGATTTTTGAATTTTCGAAGCATATCGAAATGGCGAAGGTTTGAATTATGGCGTCTTATTACGAAACAGGAAGTTGGTGTTATAAGCAGAAAAAAGGTTATAAATTGGATGTAATTTGGCAGCTACATGTGGAATTGATTCTGCTAGTCAGGGACAGAGCTCTGGCCTAAGGTGTGGCTTCGGGACTCTATAGCGCCACCTAGTAGCACATTATCCGTTGTGGTTGACACAAACATTCACGAAAATGAACCGAATTTGGTGGACCTCTGTGTTATTGCTATCACTAGTCAGAGACAGAGCTCTGGCCTAAGGTGTGGCTTAGGGACTCTATAGCGCCACCTAGTAGCACGTTATCTGTTGTGGTTGACACAAACATTCACGAAAATGAACCAAATTTGGTGGACTTATGTGTTATTGCTATCGCTAGTCAGAGACAGAGCTTTGGCCTAGGGTGTGGCTTAGGGACTCTATAACGCCAAATAGTGCGTTGTCTGTTGTGGTTGAAACATACATTCACGAAAATGGACCAAATTTGGTGGGCACATGTGTTATTGCCATAGCTATTCAGAGACAGAGCTCTGGCTGAGGTTGTGGCTTAGGGACTCCTTAGCGCCACCTAGCGTGTTACCCGTTTTGGGTTGACATTTACATTCACAAAAATGAATCAAATTTCATGAGCTTGTGTGTTATTACTGCCGCTAGTGAAGACCAGCTCTGGCCTAGGGTGTGGCTTAGGGACTCTATAGCGCCACCTAGCGCGTTGTCTGTTGTGGTTGACACATACATTCAGAAAAATTTACCAAATTTGGTGGCCATGTGTGTTGCTCATGCACATGCCCATCAACACGCCTCATGTTGCCTTGTTTGATTCCGAAATGTCACAGGTCTCCGCACCGCAGGTGCTCGGGCCCGCCATCGCCGCTTGCGGCTATATTTAGGGCCCGAGCACCGAGGTGCGGCCGCTGTAGCAGCGGCTGCACCGTAGGTGCAAGGCCCTATTGTTTTTGTACAGATTATTATTATTAGGGCCCGAGCACCGAGGTGCGGCCACTGAAAGTGGCTGCACCGTAGGTGCAAGGCCCTATTGTTTTTGCTCAGATTATTATTATTATTATTAGGGCCCGAGCACCGAGGTGCGGCCACTGAAAGTGGCTGCACCGTAGGTGCAAGGCCCTATTGTTTTTGCTCAGATTATTATTATTATTATTATTATTATTATTATTATTATAGTTTTTTCCTCCTTACCTGTCCCACGGCCTTTTGGCCCTTTTTCACCAACTTGGCATGCTCTAAAACTCTTGAAATTTGGCAGATACGTGTGGAATTGGTAAAACTACTCAGAGACTGAGCTCTGGCCTAGGGTGTGGCTCAGGGACTCTATAGCGCCACCTATCGCGCTGTCTGTTGTGGTTGACACACGCATTCACGAAAATGGCCCAGATTTGGTGGGCATGTGTGTTCTATTAATCTGAACAACTTTTACATTTATACTCTATAGTAAATATTAGAAGAATTTGAGTTATGATTATGATTATGATTTTTGCACATCATGTATTTTGAAACACTCCTCCTAGACGGTTTATCGAAATCATGTCATTTCAGCAGTAAAATGATCTTGAGGGGTTGCCCAAGAGAAATTGCGACCAGATTTTTGAATTTCAAAAGTATATTGAAATGGCGAAGGTTTGAATTATGGCGTCTTATTAAAGAAACAGGAAGTTGGTGTTATAGGCAGAAAACAGTGACTAATTTGGTTGTAATTTGGCAGCTACATGTGGACTTGCTACTGCTACTCTGAGACAGAGCGCTGGCCTAAGGTGTGGCTTAAGGACTCTATAGCGCCACCTAGCAGCACGTTGTCTGTTGTGGTTGACACATACATCCACGAAAATGAACCAAATTTGGTGGACTTGTGTGTTATTGCTACTGCCAGTCAGACAGAGCTTTGGCCCAAGGTGTGGCTTAGGGACTCTATAGCGCCACCTAGCACATTGTTTGTTGTGTTTGACACATACAGTACATTGAAGAAAATGAACCAAATTTGGTGGGCTTGTGTGTTATTGCTATCACTAGTCAGAGACAGAGCTCTGGCCTAGGGTGTGGCTTAGGGATTCTATAGCGCCACCTAGTGTATAGTTTGTTGAGGTTGACACATAATTCACGAAAATGAACCAAATTTAGTGGACTTTTTTCGTATTGCTATCGCTAGTCAGAGACAGAGCTCAGGCCTAGGGTGTGGCTTAGGGACTCTATAGCGCCACCTAGCGTGTTGTCTGTTGTGGTTGACACATACATTCACGAAAATTAACCACATTTAGTGGGCATGTGTGTTGCTCATGCACATGCACACCAACCCACACATGTTGCTTTGATAGATTCCGAAATGTCACGGGTCCGCACCGCAGGTGCTCGGGCCCGCCATCGCCGCTTGCGGCTATATTTAGGGCCCGAGCACCGAGGTGCGGCCACTGAAAGTGGCTGCACCGTAGGTGCAAGGCCCTATTGTTTCTGCTCAGATTATTATTATTATTATTCTTTTTCCGTCTTACCTGTTTTTTTTTTTTCATCAACTTGGCATGCTCTAAAACTCTTGTAATTTGGCAGCCATTTGTAGAATTGCAATCGAAACTCAGAGACAGAGCTTTGGCCTAGGGCGTGGCTCAGGGACTCTATAGCGCCACCTATCACGCTGTCTGTTGTGGTTGACACATGCATTCACGAAAATGGCCCAGATTTGGTGGGCATGTGTGTTGTATTAATCCGAACAATTTTTACATTTACACTCTATAGTAAATATTCGAAGAATTTGAGTTATGGTTATGATTATGAATTTTGCACATCATGTATTTTGAAACACTTCTCCTAGACGGTTTATCGAAATCATGTCATATAAGCACTAAAATGATCTTGAGGGGTTGCCCGAGAGGATTTGCGACCAGATTTTTGAATTTCAAAAGTATATCGAAATGGCGAAGGTTTGAATTATGGCGTTTTATTAAGAAACAGGAAGTTGGTGTTATAGGCAGAAAAAAGGTTATGAATTGGATGTAATTTGGTAGCTACATGTGGAATTGCTTCTGCTAGTCAGAGACAGAGCTCTGGCCTAAGGTGTGGCTTTGGGACTCTATAGCGCCACCTAGCAGCACGTTATCTTTTGTGGTTGACATGTACATTCACCAAAATGAACCAAATTTGGTGGACTTGTGTGTTATTGCTATGGCTAGTCAGAGACAGAGCTTTGGCAGAGGGTGTGGCGTAGGGACTCTATAGCGCCACCTACTGCGTTGTCTGTTGTGGTTGACACAAACATTCACCAAAATTAACCAAATTTGATGGGCTTGTGCATTATTGCTATCAGTAGTCAGAGACAGAGCTCTGGCCTAGACTGTGGCTTAGGGACTCTAGAGCGCCACCTAATGCATTGTCTGTTGTGGTTGACACGTACATTCACCAAAATGAACCAAATTTTGTGGGCATGTGTGTTATTGCTATAGTTATTCAGAGACAGAGCTCTGGCCTCGGGTGTGGCTTAAGGACACTATAGCGCCACCTAGTGCATTGTCTGTTGTGGTTGACACATACATTCACAAAAATTAACCAAATTTGGTGGGCATGTGTGTTATTGCTATAGTTATTCAGAGACAGAGCTCTGGCTTTGGGTGTGGCTTAGGGACTCTATAGCGCCACCTAGTGCATTGTCTGTTGTGGTTGACACATACATTCACGAAAATGAACCAAATTTGGTTAGCATATGTGTTATTGCTATAGCTATTCAGAGACAGCGCTCTGGTCAAGAGTGTCTTAGGGACTGTATAGCGCCACCTAGCGCATTGTGTGTTGTTGTTGGCACACACATTCACGAAAATGAACCAAATTTGGTGGGCTTGTGCGTTATTGCTATCGATAGTCAGAGATAGAGCTCTGGCCTAAGGTGTGGCTTAGGGACTCTATAGCGCCACCTAGCGTGTTGTCTTTTGTGGTTGACACATACATTCAGGAAAATTGACCAAATTCGGTGGGCATGTGTGTTGCTTATGCACATGCCCACCAACACGCACATGTTGCTTTGTTAGATTCCGAAATTTCACAGGTCTCCGCACCGCAGGTGCTCGGGCCCGCCATCGCCGCTTGCGGCTATATTTATTATTATTATTATACTTCTATTCCTCTTACCCTTAACTTTTTTGCCCTTTTTCACCAACTTGACATGCACTAAAACTCTTGTAATTTGGCATCTAGATGTGGAATTGTTAACTGTACTTAGAGACAAAGGTTTGGCCTAGGGTGTGGCTCAGGGACTGTATAGCGCCACCTAGCGCGCCGGCTACTGTGGTTGACACATACATTCACGGAAATGAACCAAATTTGGTGGACATGTGTGTTGTATTATTCTGAACAAGCTTTACATTTAAACTATATAGTGAATCTTAGAAGAATTTGAGTTATGATTATGATTATGATTTTTGCACATCACGTATTTTGAAATACTTCTCCTAGACGGTTTATCGAAATCATGTCATATAAGCACTAAAATGATCTTGAGGGGTTACCCGAGAGGAATTGCGACCAGATTTTTGAATTTTTGAAGTATATTGAAATGGCGAAGGTTTGAATTATGGCGTTTTATTAAGAAACAGGAAGTTGGTGTTATAGGCAGAAAAAAGGTTAGGAATTTTATGTAATTTGGCAGCTACATGTGGAATTGCTTCTGCTAGTCAGAGACAGGGCTCTAGCCTAAGGTGTGGCTTTGGGACTCTATAGCGCCCCCTAGCAGCACGTTATCTGTTGTGGTTGACACAAACATTCCCGAAAATGAACCAAATTTGGTGGACTTGTGTGTTATTGCTATGGCTACTCAGAGACAGAGCTTTGGCCTAGGGTGTGGCATAGGGACTCTATAGCGCCACCTAGTGCGTTGTCTGTTGTGGTTTACACATACATTCACGAAAATGAACCAAATTTGGTGGACTTGTGTGTTATTGCTATCGGTAGTCAGAGACAGAGCTTTGGCCTAGGGTGTGGCTTAAGGACTCTATAGCGCCACCTAGCGCATTGTCTGTTGTGGTTGACACAAACATTCACGAAAATTAACCAAATTTGGTGGGCTCGTGTGTTATTGCTTTTGCTAGTCAGAGACAGAGCTTTGGCCTAGGGTGTGGCTTAAGGACTCTATAGCGCCACCTAGCACATTGTCTCCGGTTGACACAAACATTCACGAAAATTAACCAAATTTGGTGGGCTTGTGTGTTTTTGTTTTTGCTAGTCAGAGACAGAGCTCTGGCCTAGGGTGTGGCTTAAGGACTCTATAGCGCCACCTAGCGCATTGTCTGTTGTGGTTGACACAAACATTCACGAAAATTAACTAAATTTGGTGGACTCGTGTGTTATTGCTTTTGCTAGTCAGAGACAGAGCTCTGACCTAGGGTGTGGCTTAAGGACTCTATAGCGCCACCTAGCGCATTGTCTGTTGTGGTTGACACAAACATTCACGAAAATTAACCAAATTTGGTGGGCTCGTGTGTCATTGTTTTTGCTAGTCAAAGACAGAGCTCTGGCCGAGGGTGTGGCTTAAGGACTCAATAACGCCATCTAGCGCATTGTCTGTTGTGGTTGACACGTACACTACATTCACAAAAATGAACCAAATTTGGTGGGCATGTGTTTTGTTATAGCTATTCAGAGACAGAGCTCTGGCCGAGGGTGTGGCTTAGGGACTCTACAGCGCCACCTAGTGTGTTACCTGTTGTGGTTGACATACATTCACAAAAATGAATCAAATTTGGTGAGCTTGTTTGTTATTACTGCCGCTAGTCAGAAACAGAGCTCTGGCCTAGGGTGTGGCTTAGGGACTCTATAGCGCCACCTAGCAGATTGTGTGTTGTTGTTGACGCATACATTCAGGAAAATGAACCAAATTTGGTGGGCATGTGTGTTATTGCTATAGCTATTCAAAGACAGCGCTCTGGCCAAGGGTGTCTTAGGGACTGTATAGCGCCACCTAGCGCATTGTCTGTTGTGGTTGACACACATTCACGAAAATGAACCAAATTTGGTGGGCTTCTGCATTATTGCTATCGATAGTCAGAGATAGAGCTCTGGCCTTGGGTGTGGCTTAGGGATTCTATAGCGCCACCTAGCGTGTTGTCTGTTGTGGTTGACACATACACTCAGGAAAATTGACCAAATTTGGTGGGCATGTGTGTTGCTCATGCACATGCCCACCAACACGCACATGTTGCTTTGTTAGATCCCGAAATGTCACAGGTCTCCGCACCGCAGGTGCTCGGGCCCGCCATCGCCGCTTGCGGCTATATTTAGGGCCCGAGCACCGAGGTGCGGCCACTGAAAGTGGCTGCACCGTAGGTGCAAGGCCCTATTGTTTTTGCTCAGATTATTAGGGCCCGAGCACCGAGGTGCGGCCACTGAAAGTGGCTGCACCGTAGGTGCAAGGCCCTATTGTTTTTGTACAGATTATTATTATTATTATTCTTTCTTCGTCTTAGCCCGTTTGGCCGTTTCACCAACTTGGCATGCTCCAAAACTCTTGTAATTTGGCAGGCATATGTAGAATTGCATTTGATACTGAGAGACAGAGCCCTGGCCTAGGGTGTGGCTCAGGGGGTCTATAGCGCCACCTACCGCGCTGTCTGTTGTGGTTGACATGTGCATGCACGAAAATGAACCAAATTTGGTAGGCAGATGTGTTGTATAAATCTGAACAACTTTTACATTTACACTACATAGTGAATCTTAAACAAATTTGAGTTATGATTATGATTATGATTTTTGCACATCATGTATTTTGAAACACTTCTCCTAGACGGTTTATCGAAATCATGTCATATGAGCAGTAAAAGGATCTTGAGGGGTTGCCCGAGAGGAATTGCGAACAGATTTTTGAATTTTCGAAGCATATCGAAATGGCGAAGGTTTGAATTATGGCGTCTTATTACGAAACAGGAAGTTGGTGTTATAAGCAGAATAAAGGTTAGAAATTGGATGTAATTTGGCAGCTACATGTGGAATTGCTTCTGCTAGTCAGGGACAGAGCTCTGGCCTAAGGCGTGGCTTCGGGACTCTATAGCGCCACCTAGTAGCACGTTATGTGTTGTGGTTGACACAAACATTCACGAAAATGAACCAAATTTGGTGGACTTATGTGTTTTTGCTATCGCTAGTCAGAGACAGAGCTCTGGCCTAAGGTGTGGCTTAGGGACTCTATAGCGCCACCTAGTAGCACGTTATCTGTTGTGGTTGACACAAACATTCACGAAAATGAACCAAATTTGGTGGACTTATGTGTTATTGCTATCGCTAGTCAGAGACAGAGCTCTAGCCAAGGGTGTGGCTTAGGGACTCTGTAGCGCCACCTAGCAGCACGTTATCTGTTGTGGTTGACACAAACATTCACGAAAATGAACCAAATTTGGTGGGCTTGTGTGTTATTGCTATTGCTAGTCAGAGACAGAGCTCTAGCCAAGGGTGTGGCTTAGGGACTCTATAGCGCCACCTAGCATATAGGCTGTTGTAGTTGTCACATACATTGACGAAAATTAATCAAATGTGGTGGGCTTGTGTGTTATTGCTACCACTAGTCAGAGACAGAGCTCTGGCCTAGAGTGTGGCTTAGGGACTCTAGAGCGCCACCTAGCGCATTGTCTGTTGTGGTTGACACATACATTCACGAAAATGAACCAAATTTGGTGGGCATGTGTGTTATTGCTATAGCTATTCAGAGACAGCGCTCTGGCCAAGGTTGTCTTAGGGACTGTATAGCGCCACCTAGTGCATTGTCTGTTGTGGTTGACACACGCATTCATGAAAATGAACCAAATTTGGTGGGCTTGTGCGTTATTGCTATCAATAGTCAGAGATAGAGCTCTGGCCTAGGGTGTGGCTTAGGGACCCTATAGCGCTACCTAGCATGTTGTCTGTTGTGGCTGACACATACATTCACGAAAATTGACCGAATTGCGTGGGCATGTGGGTTGCTCATGCACATGCCCACCAACACGCACATGTTGCTTTGTTAGATTCCGAAATGTCACAGGTCTCCGCACCGCAGGTGCTCGGGCCCGCCATCGCCGCTTGCGGCTATATTTATTATTATTATTATAGTGGAATTCTTACGCTCCATGTTTGCCCTTTTTTCACCAACTTGGCATGCTTTAAAACTCTTGAAATTTGGCAGGTACGTGTGGAATTGGTAACGCTACTCAGAACTAGAGCTCTGGCCTAGGGTGTGGCTCAAGGACAGTATAGCGCCACCTAGCACATTGTCTGTTGTGGTTGACACATACATACACGAAAATGAACTAAATTTGGTAGACATGTGTGTTGTACTAATCTGAACAACTTTTACATTGAAACTACATAGTGAATCTTAAAAGAATTTGAGTTATGATTATGATTATGAATTTTGCACATCACGTATTTTGAAACACTTCTCCTAGACCGTTTATCGAAATCATGTCATATAAGCACTAAAATGATCTTGAGGGGTTGCCCGAGAGGAATTGCGACCAGATTTTTGAATTTCAAAGGTATATCGAAATGGCGAAGGTTTGAATTATGGCGTTTTATTAAGAAACAGGAAGTTGGTGTTATAGGCAGAAAAAAGGGTTTGAATTGGATGTAATTTGGCAGCTATATGTGGAATTGCTTCTGCTAGTCAGAGACAGAGCTCTGGCCTAGGGTGTGGCTTTGGGACTCTATAGCGCCACCTAGCAGCACGTTATCTGTTGTGGTTGACACAAACATTCACGAAAATGAACCAAATTTGGTGGGCATGTGTGTTATTGCTATTGCTAGTCAGAGACAGAGCTCTAGCCAAGGATGTGGCTTAGGGACTCTATAGCGCCACCTAGCAGCACGTTATCTGTTGTGGTTGACACAAACATTCACGAAAATGAACCAAATTTGGTGGGCATGTGTGTTATTGGTATTGCTAGTCAGAGACAGACCTCTAGCCAAGGGTGTGGCTTAGGGACTCTATAGCGCCACCTAGCAACCCATTATCTGTTGTGGTTGACACAAACATTCACGAAAATAAACCAAATTTGGTGGGCTTGTGTGTCATTGCTATTGCTAGTCAGAGACAGAGCTCTAGCCAAGGGTGTGGCTTAGGGACTCTATAGCGCCACCTAGCATATAGGCTGTTGTAGTTGTCACATACATTCACGAAAATTAATCAAATGTGGTGGGCTTGTGTGTTATTGTTACCGCTAGTCAGAGACAGAGCTCTGGCCTCAGGTGTGGCTCAGGGACTCTATAGCGCCACCTAACGCATTGTCTGTAGTGGTTGATACATTCACGAAAATGAACCACATTTGGTGGGCATGTGTGTTAATGCTACTGCTTGTCAGGGATAGAGCTCTGGCCTAGGGTGTGGCTTAGGGACTCTATAGCGCCACCTAGCACATTGTCTATTATGGTTGACACGTTCACGAAAATGAACCACATTTGGTGGGCATGTGTGCTATTGCTACTGCCTGTCAGGGATAGAGCTCTGGCCTAGGGTGAGGCTTAGGGACTCTATAGCGCCACCTAGCACATTGTCTATTATTGTTGACACATACATACATGACAATTAGGTACGCTTGTGTGTTATTGCTGCCACTAGTCAGGGACAGAGCTCTGGCCTTGGGTGTGGCTTTGGGACTCTATAGCGCCACCTAGCTTGTTGTCTGTTCTGGTTGACACATACTTTGATGAAATTTGGTGGGAATGTGTGTTGCTCATGCACATGCCCACCAACAAGTACGTGTTGCTTTGTTAGATTCCGCATATGTCACGGGTCCGCACCGCAGGTGCTCGGGCCCGCCATCGCCGCTTGCGGCTATATTTAGGGCCCGAGCACCGAGGTGCGGCCGCTGTAGCAGCGGCTGCACCGTAGGTGCAAGGCCCTATTGTTTTTGCTCAGATTATTATTATTATTATTATTATTATAGTTTTTTCCGTCTTACCGAATTCCTTATACACCAACTTGGCATGCTCTAAAACTCTTGTAATTTGGCAGGCATATGTAGAATTCCATGTGATACTTAGAGACAGAGCTTTGGCCTAGGGCGTGGCTCAGGGACTCTATAGCGCCACCTAGCGCGGTTTCTGTTGTGTTTGACACATACATGCACGAAAATGAACCAAATTTGGTGGGCATATGTGTTGTATTAATCTGAACAACTTTTACATTTAAACGATATAGTAAATCTTAGAAGAATTTGAGTTATGATTATGATTATGATTTTTGCACATCACGTATTTTGAAACACTTCTCCTAGACGGTGTATCGAAATCATGTCATATAAGCAGTAAAATGATCTTGAGGGGTTGCCCGAGAGGAATTGCGACCAGATTTTTGAATTTCAAAAGTATATTGAAATGGCGAAGGTTTGAATTATGGCGTTTTATTAAGAAACAGGAAGTTGGTGTTATAGGCAGAAAAAAGGTTTTGAATTGGATGTAATTTGGCAGCTATATGTGGAATTGCTTCTGCTAGTCAGACACAGGGCTCTGGCCTAAGTTGTGGCTTTGGGACTCTATAGCGCCACCTAGCAGCACGTTATCTGTTGTGGTTGACACAAACATTCATGAAAATGAACCAAATTTGGTGGGCATGTGTGTTATTGCTATTGCTAATCAGAGACAGAGCTCTAGCCAAGGGTGTGGCTTAGGGACTCTATAGCGCCACCTAGCAGCACGTAATCTGTTGTGGTTGACACAAACAATCATGAAAATGAACCAAATTTGGTGGGCATGTGTGTTTTTGCTATTGCTAGTCAGAGAAAGAGCTTTAGCCAAGGGTGTGGCTTAGGGACTCTATAGCGCCACCTAGCAGCACGTTATCTGTTGTGGTTGACACAAACATTCACGAAAATGAACCAAATTTGGTGGGCTTGTGTGTTATTGGTATTGCTAGTCAGAGACAGAGCTCTAGCCAAGGGTGTGGCTCAGGGACTCTATAGCGCCACCTAGCATATAGGCTGTTGTAGTTGTCACATACATTCACGAAAATGAACCAAATTTGGTGGACTTGTGTGTTATTGCTATCGGTAGTCAGAGACAGAGCTCTGGCCTAGAGTGTGGCTTAGGGACTCTAGAGCGCCACCTAGCGCATTGTCTGTTGTGGTTAACACATACATTCACGAAAATGAACCAAATTTGGTGGGCATGTGTGTTATTGCTATTGCTAGTCAGAGACAGAGCTCTAGCCAAGGGTGTGGCTTAGGGACTCCATAGCGCCACCTAGCATATAGGCTGTTGTAGTTGTCACATACATTCACGAAAATTAATCAAATGTGGTGGGCTTGTGTGTAATTGCTATCGATAATCAGAGATAGAGCTCTGGCCTAGGGTGTGGCTTAGGGACTCTATAGCGCTACCTAGCATGTTGACTGTTGTGGCTGACAAATACATTCAGGAAACTTGACCGAATTTGGTGGGCATGTGTGTTGCTCATGCACATGCCCACCAAAACGCACATGTTGCTTTGTTAGATTCCGAAATCTCACAGGTCTCCGCACCGCAGGTGCTCGGGCCCGCCATCGCCGCTTGCGGCTATATTTATTATTATTCTCTCTTCGTCTTAGCCCGTTTGGCCGTTTCACCAACTTGGCATGCTCCAAAACTCTTGTAATTTGGCAGGCATATGTAGAATTGCATTTGATACTGAGAGACAGAGCCCTGGCCTAGGGTGTGGCTCAGGGGTTCTATAGCGCCACCTATCGCGCTGTCTGTTGTGGTTGACATGTGCATGCACGGAAATGAACCAAATTTGGTAGGCAGATGTGTTGTATAAATCTGAACAACTTTTACATTTACACTACATAGTGAATCTTAAACAAATTTGAGTTATGATTATGATTATGATTTTTGCACATCATGTATTTTGAAACACTTCTCCTAGATGGTTTATCGAAATCATGTCATATGAGCAGTAAAAGGATCTTGAGGGGTTGCCCGAGAGGAATTGCGAACAGATTTTTGAATTTTCGAAGCATATCGAAATGGCGAAGGTTTGAATTATGGCGTCTTATTACGAAACAGGAAGTTGGTGTTATAAGCAGAAAAAAGGTTATAAATTGGATGTAATTTGGCAGCTACATGTGGAATTGCTTCTGCTAGTCAGGGACAGAGCTCTGGCCTAAGGTGTGGCTTCGGGACTCTATAGCGCCACCTAGTAGCACGTTATCTGTTGTGGTTGACACAAACATTCACGAAAATGAACCAAATTTGGTGGACTTATGTGTTTTTGCTATCGCTAGTCAGAGACAGAGCTCTGGCCTAAGGTGTGGCTTAGGGACTCTATAGCGCCACCTAGTAGCACGTTATCTGTTGTGGTTGACACAAACATTCACCAAAATGAACCAAATTTGGTGGACTTATGTGTTATTGCTATCGCTAGTCAGAGACAGAGCTCTGGCCTAGGGTGTGGCTTAGGGACTCTATAGCGCCACCTAGTAGCACGTTATCTGTTGTGGTTGACACAAACATTCACGAAAATGAACCAAATTTGGTGGACTTATGTGTTATTGCTATCGCAAGTCAGAGACAGAGCTTTGGCCTAGGGTGTGGCATAGGGACTCTATAGCGCCACCTAGTGCGTTGTCTGTTGTGGTTGACACATACATTCACGAAAATGAACCAAATTTGGTTAGCATATGTGTTATTGCTATCGGTAGTCAGAGACAGAGCTCTGGCCTAGGGTGTGGCTTAAGGACTCTATAGCGCCACCTAGCACGTTGTCTGTGGTTGACTCATACATTCACAAAAATGAACCAAATTTGTTGGGCTTGTGTGTTATTACTACCGTTAGTCAGAGACAGAGCTCTGGCTTAAGGTGTGGCTTCGGGACTCTATAGCGCCACCTAGCAGCACGTTATCTGTTGTGGTTGACACAAACATTCACGAAAATTAACCAAATTTGGTGGGCTTGTGTGTTATTGCCATCGGTAGTCAGAGACAATGCTCTGGCCTAGAGTGTGGCTTAGGGACTCTAGAGCGCCACCTAATGCATTGTCTGTTGTGGTTGACACGTACATTCACCAAAATGAACCAAAATTGGTGGGCATGTGTGTTATTGCTATAGTTATTCAGAGACAGAGCTCTGGCCTCGGGTGTGGCTTAAGGACTCTATAGCGCCACCTAGTGCATTGTCTGTTGTGGTTGACACATACATTCACGAAAATGAACCAAATTTGGTTGGCATATGTGTTATTGCTATAGCTATTCAGAGAGAGTGTTCTGGTCAAGGGTGTCTTAGGGACTGTATAGCGCCACCTAGCGCATTGTGTGTTGTGGTTGACACACACATTCACAAAAATTAACCAAATTTGGTGGGCTTGTGTGTTATTGCTATCGATAGTCAGAGATAGAGCTCTGGCCTAGGGTGTGGCTTAGGGACTCTACAGCGCCACCTAGCGCATTGTCTGTTGTGGTTGACACGTACATTCACCCAAAGGAACCAAATTTGGTGGGCATGTATGTTATTGCTATAGTTATTCAGAGACAGAACTCTGGCCTCGGGTTTGGCATAGGGACTATATAGCGCCACCTAGTGCATTGTCTGTTGTGGTTGACACATACATTCACCAAAATGAACCAAATTTGGTTAGCATATGTGTTATTGTTATAGCTATTCAGAGACAGCGCTCTGGCCAAGGGTGTCTTAGGGACTGTATAACGCCACCTAGCGCAATGTCTTTTGTGGTTGACACACACATTCACGAAAATGAACCAAATTTGGTGGGCTTGTGCGTTATTGCTATCGATAGTCAGAGATAGAGCTCTGGCGTAGGGTGTGGCTTAGGGACTCTATAACGCTACCTAGCATGTTGTCTGTTGTGGTTGACACATACATTCAAGAAAATTGACCAAATTTGGTGGGCATGTGTGTTGCTCATGCACATGCCCACCAACACGCACATGTTGCTTTGTAAGATTCCGAAATGTCACAGGTCTCCGCACCGCAGGTGCTCGGGCCCGCCATCGCCGCTTGCGGCTATATTTAGGGCCCGAGCACCGAGGTGCGGCCACTGAAAGTGGCTGCACCGTAGGTGCAAGGCCCTATTGTTTTTGCTCAGATTATTAGGGCCCGAGCACCGAGGTGCGGCCACTGAAAGTGGCTGCACCGTAGGTGCAAGGCCCTATTGTTTTTGCTCAGATTATTATAGTTTTTTCCGTCTTACCTGTTTTTTTTTTTACACCAACTTGGCATGCTCTAAAACTCTTGTAATTTGGCAGACATTTGTAGAATTGCAATCGAAACTCAGAGACAGAGCTTTGGCCTAGGGTGTGGCTCAGGGACTCTATAGCGCCACCTAGCGCGCTGACTGTTGTGGTTGACACATACATTCACGGAAATGAACCAAATTTGGTGGACATGTGTGTTGTATGAATCTGAACAAGTTTTACATTTAAACAATATAGTAAATCTTAGAAGAATTTGAGTTATGATTATGATTATGATTTTTGCACATAACGTATTTTGAAACACTTCTCCTAGACGGTTTATCGAAATCATCTCATATAAGCACTAAAATGATCTTGAGGGGTTGCCCGAAAGGAATTGCGACCAGATTTTTGAATTTCAAAAGTATATCGAAATGGCGAAGGTTTGAATTATGGCGTTTTATTAAGAAACAGGAAGTTGGTGTTATAGGCAGAAAAAAGGTTATGAATTGGATGTAATTTGGCAGCTACATGTGGAATTGCTTCTGCTAGTCAGAAACAGAGCTCTGGCCTAAGGTGTGGCTTTGGGACTCTATAGCGCCACCTAGCAGCATGTTATCTGTTGTGGTTGACACAAACATTCACGAAAATGAACCAAATTTGATGGACTTGTGTGTTATTGCTATGGCTAGTCAGAGACAGAGCTTTGGCATAGGGTGTTGCGTAGGGACTCTATAGCGCCACCTAGTGCGTTGTCTGTTGTGGTTGACACAAACATTTGCGAAAATTAACCAAATTTGTTGGGCTTGTGTGTTATTGCTATCGGTAGTCAGAGACAGAGCTCTGGCCTAGAGTGTGGCTTAGGGACTCTATAGCGCCACCTAGCAGCACGTTATCTGTTGTGGTTGACACATACATTCACAAAAATGAACCAAATTTGGTTAGCATATGTGTTATTGCTATAGCTATTCAGAGACAGCGCTCTTGTCAAGAGTGTCTTAGGGACTTTATAGCGCCACCTAGCGCATTGTGTGTCGTGGTTAGCACACACATTCACGAAAATGAACCAAATTTGGTGGGCTTGTGCGTTATTGCTATCGATAGTCAGAGATAGAGCTCTGGCCTAGGGTGTGGCTTAGGGACTCTATAGCGCCACCTGCACTAATGCACCTGACGCTGCGGGTGGAAGCATAAGTTCTTCCGCAAATTGTGTAGACTATGCGTGCAACTTTACCAAACCGTATTCATGGGTTTCATCAGGTCCCTTTCCACAGGTGTACTAATCAAGCACCATGTAGTCTGCATTGATAATCAAGGTGCTTGATTTTATACACCTGTGGAAAGGGACCTGATGAAACCCATGAATAGAAGTAAACAAATTCTCCTTGGCCCGCTCTTGTGCGCACTCAATGGACATCCGCCCCTCTACATTCACATTTAATCCAAACAAAACATTCACAATCGTGAGCGCAATGACGCACAGAAGACGACTAGCTGAATTATTGTTAAATACGGTTAGCATCATTAGTAGGCTATGCTGCAGTGCACACATCTGATTAAAACTCTGCATTCAAGTTGACTGACCATCTCAATACCAATGTTTTTCAACTCCAAGATTTAAAGGGCCTGTCCCAAGGAGAAAAAGTATGAGCTTACCTTGAAACTTAAACACACGTGGGGACACTGAACAGTCCAACCAGCTAGAGTATGTTAAACTAGCCAACTATGCTACTTTGTTTACAATATTTTGAGGCTTCAATATCAGAAATGTCAGTATACAGAATGTATAAATAATTACGTGTGTGTGTGTGTGTGTGTGTGTGTGTGTGTGTGTGTGTGTGTGTGTGTGTGTGCTTTACATCTTGTTAAAAAATCATTAAATAAATAAATTCACATTATGTGAAAGCAAAGTGATAAAAAGTCAGACATGAGGCGACCACCACACATTGCCTTCTAATCTGTGGGAAACACTGTTATTACTCTTTAGAAAGATAATCATTGTCTTTTTTTGAATACCTTAATTTAAATGGTTGCAACTAAATCTTATTCTTCAAATGCCTGCCTTCCAATTTCACATATCCTGACAACATGACACCTTATGATTGTAGGTCAATTTGTAACCTGTCAAAGACAAAGATTAGCAGCAAAACGTGATATAAAAAGAAATCCTAAATGCTACATGTACCATATTGTAGTGTGTTGGACTACTGCTGCAACCTATTGCCCTTTCTTGGGGTCCAACATCACAAACAAGGCCTGTGTCGTGTGCAAACACTCCAAAAAGTAAACCGGTTTCCAATCGATCGACCAACATAGTGTCGTATAGAGTCGCATGCACGAGTCTAAAAGAGTTCAGGCTCAGGATTTTTTTTTTGCTTTAATCCCTGGACAGTACTGTACAATGTACAATAAGACAACAATACAACAGTGACAAGAACAGTACATAAAGATAAAGCGCAATAATGACAACATGCATAGACACTGGAAGAGTGTAGTCACTACACACACATAAATCACGACTACTCACAAATCACATACTTCAGAGTTACTGCTATGCATTAACACAAAATGAACTAAGGATTTTGAGCAAGAACTGGCTTTTGCAGGTAATCCATGTTTTGCTATTTTTACAAATTGTTTTGAGAAATGCACTTACTATTTTGCAAATCTTGAGGATGATTCAAGAAATGTACCAAAGTGACAGAGATAAACTGTAATTCAGATCCAGCGCAGAACTGAACAAGGGAATCATAAGGTTATATCTTGAAGTTCATATAACTTGATATGCCTAAACATCTTCAACCTTCAAGTATGCAGCTTATCAGGAAATAGAGTTGTTATTTTGGCAAATGAACTTCTCCCTAATGTGGAATGAAAGGGACGCTACAAGGCTGGTTATTCAGGCTGGTAAGGCTGGTAACACACCCAATGTTCCACTTAATTTCAGTTGAACTGCCTGAAGCTTTTTGGATACAGAGCCAAGACCATCATAAGTAAGTCTTTGAACGAAAAACAAAAGACCTATGGCTTAACTATTGCTGAGCCCTGTCCATTGAACACAGATATTAGCCAATAACCGTGGCATGTAGACATCTTCCACCTTTTTATTTGCCTTATTCACGCAGCAGCCATGTGTAAACGAAAGGGAGGCTATGGGGTACACTAACTATCATTAACACACTGTCAGGAATTACTGGCAGATGCATAGAACACAACAATGAAATGGTTTGCGGACCCCATAACCAAGTTTTGGTTTACAATGACCACAGCGTGAATAAGGTGAATAGAGATGATTATATAGAGAAGTTGAAAACAATGGCAAAACAATATGCATATCAATGCAACACTAATACATATGTCTGCTTACAGTCTTGTATGATCTCTCTGTAAATTAGGCCTATGTTCAATTCAGTTCCTTCCTCCAGATTCTGTGGATTTCTGACTGCACAAAAACATTTACTGACATAACCTAGACATGGGCATCAACACAAGGCACGTGCTGCTTTGTTAGATTCCGAAATGTCATGGGTCCGCACCGCAGGTGCTCGGGCCCGCCATCGCCGCTTGCGGCTATATTTAGGGCCCGAGCACCGAGGTGCGGCCGCTGTAGCAGCGGCTGCACCGTAGGTGCAAGGCCCTATTGTTTCTGCTCAGATTATTATTATTATTATTATTATTATTATTATTCTTTTTCCGTCTTACCTGTTTTTTTTTTTTCACCAACTTGGCATGCTCTAAAACTCTTGTAATTTGGCAGCCATTTGTAGAATTGCAATCGAAACTCAGAGACAGAGCTTTGGCCTAGGGTGTGGCTCAGGGACTCTATAGCGCCACCTAGCGCGGTTTCTGTTGTGTTTGACACATACATGCACGAAAATGAACCAAATTTGGTGGGCATATGTGTTGTACTAATCTGAACAACTTTTACATTTAAATGATATAGTAAATCTTAGAGGAATTTGAGTTATGATTATGATTATGATTTTTGCACATCACGTATTTTGAAACACTTCTCCTAGACGGTTTATCGAAATCATGTCCTTTCAGCAGTAAAATGATCTTGAGGGGTTGCCCGAGAGGAATTGCGACCAGATTTTTGAATTTCAAAAGTATATTGAAATGGCGAAGGTTTGAATCTAGGTGTCTTATAAAAGAAACAAAAAGTTGGTGTTATAGGCAGAAAACGGTGACTAATTTGGATGAAATGTGATGGAGTATTAGTTAGTGTGTTTGTAGTGACAGTCATATACAAAGTTTTGAATTTGGTGTTGTTTGTGATTTTTAAAAGCGCATTAATGATTGTGGTGGATACAGTTTTAGCTAAAATATTTTGAAGCGAGTTGATGAATGATTATAATCATATCAAGCTATGCTGCAATTTTGATTTTAACCATGTTAACAGAAAGTGAGTTATTTTTAATTTCATATTTGCCCAATCACACAGCCCCTCCTCTCTGTCCTTCTCTGCCTCTCTCTCTGTTGCAACTAACAGACACACGCACGCATTCTGTCACCCCCCTTCTCGGGTCCTCCCTAACTAACACACACACACATTGACACACGCGCGGCTTTCTAGAGACACAGAGACAGACACAGACACAGACACAGACACAGACACAGACACAGACACAGACACACACACACACACACACACACACACACACACACACACACACACACACACACACACACACACACACACACACACACACACACACAGACACAGACACACACACACACACACACACACACACACACACACACACACACCCTTTGGGCAACCGTGGCCTACTGGTTAGGGCTTGGGGCTTGTAGCTGGAGGATTGCCGGTTCGATCCCTTACCAGTCCACAGCTGAAGTGCCCTTGAGCAAGGCACCTAACCCCTGACTGCTCCCTGAGCGCCGCTGGTTGGGCAGGCAGCTCACTGCTCTGAGTATAGTATATTAAAAAGTATACAAAAGTATATTGAAATGGCGAAGGTTTGAATCTAGGTGTCTTGTAAAAGAAACAGAAAGTTGGTGTTATAGGTAGAAAACAGTGACTAATTTGGATGAAATTTGATGGAGTATTAGTTAGTGTGTTTGTAGTGACAGTCATATGCAAAGTTTTGAATTTGGTGTTGTTTGTGTTTTTTAAAAGTGCATTAATGATTGTGGTGGACACAGTTTTAGCTAAAATATTTTGAAGCAAGTTGACGAATAATTATAATCATATCAACCTATGCTGCAATTTTGACTTTAGCCATGTTCACAGTAAGTGAGTATTTAGGTTTATTTGTGTTTGCATATGTCTTATACTCCATCCATTTAGCTGAGCAGGAGTAGGTGCTCTCCCTCTCAGCTGCATGTCTCTCTCGTCCCCTGCTACTTCTCTACACAGACTCACAGACACTCTCTCACCCCTCCCCCGTCATTCTCTCTCTCTCTCACGCACGCACGCACGCGCGCGCGCACACACACACACACAGACACACACAAACACACACCCACACACACACACACACACACACACACACACACACACACACACACACACACACACACACACACACACACACACACACACACACACACACACACACACACACCCTCCCTCTTTCCTCCCTCCCTCCTTCCCTCTGGGCAGCCGTGGCCTACTGGTTAGGGCTTGGGGCTTGTAACTGGAAGGTTGCCGGTTCAATCCCCAACCAGTCCACCACTAAAGTGCCCTTAAGCAAGGCACCTAACCCCTCACTGCTCCCCCAGCACCGCTGGTTGGGCAGGCAGCTCACTGCTCTGGGTCAGTGTGTGATTCACCTCACTGTGTGTTCACTGTGTGCTGTGTGTGTTCACTAATTTGGTTAAATTGGGTTACATGCAGAGAAATAAATTTCCCTCACGGGATCAAAAAAGTGTATATTCTATTCTATTGATCCATTTGTCTCTACCCCCTCTGTCTGTGTCTGTCTAGTGTTATTGCTATCGATAGTCAGAGATAGAGCTCTGGCCTAGGGTGTGGCTTAGGGACTCTATAGCGCTACCTAGCATATTGTCTGTTGTGGCTGACACATACATTCAGGAAAATTGACCGAATTTGGTGGGCATGTGTGTTGCTCATGCACATGCCCACCAACACGCACATGTTGCTTTGTTAGATTCCGAAATCTCACAGGTCTCCGCACCGCTGGTGCTCGGGCCCGCCATCGCCGCTTGCGGCTATATTTAGGGCCCGAGCACCGAGGTGCGGCCGCTGTAGCAGCGGCTGCACCGTAGGTGCAAGGCCCTATTGTTTTTGCTCAGATTATTCTTATTATTAGGGCCCGAGCACCGAGGTGCGGCCACTGAAAGTGGCTGCACCGTAGGTGCAAGGCCCTATTGTTTTTGCTCAGATTATTATTATTATTAGGGCCCGAGCACCGAGGTGCGGCCACTGAAAGTGGCTGCACCGTAGGTGCAAGGCCCTATTGTTTTTGCTCAGATTATTATTATTATTTTTCTTCTTCTTCCGTCTTACCTGTTTTTTTTTTTTCACCAACTTGGCATGCTCTAAAACTCTTGTAATTTCGCAGCCATTTGTAGAATTGCAATCGAAACTCAGAGACAGAGCTTTGGCCTAGGGTGTGGCTCAGGGACTCTATAGCGCCACCTAGCGCGGTTTCTGTTGTGTTTGACACATACATGCACGAAAATGAACCAAATTTGGTGGACATGTGTGTTGTATGAATCTGAACAATTTTTAGATTTACACTCTATAGTAAATATTCGAAGAATTTGAGTTATGGTTATGATTATGAATTTTGCACATCATGTATTTTGAAACACTTCTCCTAGACGGTTTATCGAAATCATGTCCTTTTTGCAGTAAAATGATCTTGAGGGGTTGCCCAAGAGAAATTGCGACCAGATTTTTGAATTTCAAAAGTATATTGAAATGGCGAAGGTTTGAATCTAGGTGTCTTATAAAAGAAACAAAAAGTTGGTGTTATAGGCAGAAAACAGTGACTAATTTGGATGAAATTTTATGGAGTATTAGTTAGTGTGTTTGTAGTGACAGTCATATACAAAGTTTTGAATTTGGTGTTGTTTGTGATTTTTAAAAGCGCATTAATGATTTTGGTGGACACAGTTTTAGCTAGAATATTTTGAAGCGAGTTGATGAATAATAATAATCATATTAACCTATGCTGCAATTTTGACTTTAACCACATTAACAGAAAGTGAGTTATTTAGGTTTTCTTATGAAGATGGCTCTGTGTTACGATCTTTTCTCATCCGCGCCTTCATGTTGGTCCTGTTACACACACACAGAACCACATTTAACCGCACACACATTACACACGCGCAAGCTTTCCAGAGAGTTACGCACACACATGGCATCCCCCTTGACCCCTCTGCCTCCCTCCCTCTCTCTATCTCTCTCTCTATCTTAGCCCCATGCCCCCCCCCCCCTCATTTGCATACCGACCCCCCACACACTCTCTCACCCATCCCCCATGCCTCTCTGGTGGTGGTAAGAAGGCCAACAGACTTGAGGATGAGAGAAGGCACCACAATCCTGCAACTTATTTGCCATGTGTGTGTGTGACAACACCTTGGTTAATAGATCTTAAACTTTCCTTAATATTAGACAATGATTAAAGAAGGCTTAAGAACGCTCTGTCGGGTTGTCTGTTGTGGTTGACACATACATTCACAAAAATGAACCAAATTTGATGGGCTTGTGTGTTATTGCTATCTCTAGTCAGAGACAGAGCTCTGGCCTAGGGTGTGGCTAAGGGACTCTATAGCGCCACCTAGCGCATTGCCTGTTGTGGTTGACACATACATTCACGAAAATTAACCAGATTTGATGGGCTTGTGTGTTATCCCTATTGCTAGTCAGAGACAAACTCTGGCCAAAGGTGTGGCTTAGGGACTCTATAGCGCCACCTAGAGCATTGTTTGTTGTGGTTGACACAAACATTCACAAAAATGAACCAAATTTGGTGGGCTTGTGTGTTATTGCTGCCGCTAGATAAAAACAGAGCTCTTGCCTAGGGTGTGGCTTAGGGACTCTATAGCGCCACCTAGCGCATTGCCTGTTGTGGTTGACACGTACATTCACGAAAATTGACCAAATTTGATGGGCTTGTGTGTTATTCCTATTGCTAGTCAGAGACAGAGCTCTGGCCAAAGGTCTGACTTAGGGACTCTATAGCGCCACCTAGAGCATTGTTTGTTGTGGCTGACACAAACATTGACAAAAATGAACCACATTTGGTGGGCTTGAGTGTTATTGCTGCCGCTAGATAAAGACAGAGCTCTGGCCTCGGGTGTGGCTTAGGGACTCCATAGCGCCACCTAGCGCATTGTCTGTTGTGGTTGACATGTACATTCACGAAAATGAACCAAATTTGGTGGGCATATTTGCTACAGCTATTCAGAGACAGAGCTCTGGCCGAGGGTGTGGCTTAGGGACTCTATAACGCCACCTAGTGTGTTACCTGTTGTGGTTGACATATACATTCACGAAAATGAATCAAATTTGGTGAGCTTGTGTGTTATTACTGCCGCAAGTCAGAAACAGAGCTCTGGCCTAGGGTGTGGCTTAGGGACTCTATAGCGCCACCTAGCGCATTGTCTGTTGTGGTTGATACATTCACGAAAATGAGCCACATTTGGTGGGCATGTGTGTTATTGCTACCGCTAGTCAGGGATAGAGCTCTGGCCTAGGGTGTGGCTTAGGGACTCTATAGCGCCACCTAGCACATTGTCTATTATGGTTGACACATTCACGAAAATGAACCACATTTGGTGGGCATGTGTGCTATTGCTACTGCTTGTCAGGGATAGAGCTCTGGCCTAGGGTGAGGGTTAGGGACTCTATAGCGCCACCTAGCACATTGTCTATTATTGTTGACACATACATACACGACAATTAGGTACGCTTGTGTGTTATTGCTGCCACTAGTCAGAGAAAGAGCTCTGGCCTTGGGTGTGGCTTTGGGACTCTATAGCGCCACCTAGCTTGTTTTCTGTTGTGGTTGACACATACATTGATGAAAATTAACCAAATTTGGTGGGCATGTGTGTTGCTCATGCACATGCCCACCAACAAGTACGTGTTGCTTTGTTAGATTCCGCAAATGTCACGGGTCCGCACCGCAGGTGCTCGGGCCCGCCATCGCCGCTTGCGGCTATATTTATTCTTATTATAGTATTTTCCTCTTACCGGACATGTTTTGCCCTTTTTCAGCAACTTGGCATGCTCTAAAACTCTTGAAATTTGGCAGCTACCTGTGGAATTGATGCCTCTACTGAGAGACAGAGCTCTGGCCACGGGTGTGGCTCAGGGACTCTATAGCGCCACCTAGCGCGCCGTCTATTGTGGTTGACACATACATTCACGGAAATGAACCAAATTTGGTGGACATGTGTGTTGTATGAATCTGAACAAGTTTTACATTTAAACTATATAGTGAATCTTAGAAGAATTTGAGTTATGATTATGATTATGATTTTTGCACATCACGTATTTTGAAACACTTCTCCTAGACGGTTTATCGAAATCATGTCATATAAGCACTAAAATGATCTTGAGGGGTTGCCCGAGAGGAATTGCGAACAGATTTTTGAATTTCAAAAGTATATTGAAATGGCGAAGGTTTGAATTATGGCGTTTAATTAAGAAACAGGAAGTTGGTGTTATAGGCAGAAAAAAGGTTATGAATTGGATGTAATTTGGCAGCTACATGTGGAATTGCCTCTGCTAGTCAGAGACAGAGCTCTGGCCTAAGGTTTGGGACTCTATAGCGCCACCTAGCAGCACGTTATCTGATGTGGTTGACACAAACATTCACGAAAATGAACCAAATTTGGTGGACTTGTGTGTTATTGCTATGGCTAGTCAGAGACAGAGCTTTGGCATAGGGCGTGGCGTAAGGACTCTATAGCGCCACCTAGCAGCACGTTATCTGTTATGGTTGACACAAACATTCACGAAAATGAACCAAATTTGGTGGGCTTGTGTGTTATTGCTATGGCTAGTCAGAGGCAGAGCTTTGGCATAGGGTGTGGCGTAGGGACTCTACAGCGCCACCTAGTGCGTTGTCTGTTGTGGTTGACTTATACATTATTGAAAATTAACCAAATTTTGGTGGGCTTATTGCTACCGCTAGTCAGGGAAAGAGCTCTAGCCTCGGGTGTGGCTTAGGGACTCTATAGCGCCACCTAGCACATTGTCTGTTGTGGTTGACACATACATTCATGAAAATGGACCAAATTTGGTGGGCTTCTGTGTTATCGCTACCGCAGGTCAGAGACAGAGCTCTGGCCTAGGGTGTGCCTTAGGGACTCTGTAGCGCCACCCAGGGCATTTTCTGTTGTGCTTGACACACACATTAATGAAAATGAACCAAATTTGGTGGCTTGTGTGTTATTGTTATCGCTAGTCTGAGACAGAGCTTAGGGACTCTAAAGCGCCACATAGCGCATTGGCTGTTGTTGTTGACATAGACATTCACAAAATTGAACCAAATTTGGTGGGCTTGTGTGTTATTGCTGCCGCTAGTCAGAGACCGAGCTCTGGCCTAGGGTGTGGCTTAGGGACTTTATAGCCCCATATAGCGTGTTGTCTGTTGTGGCTCACACATACTTTCACAAAAATTAACCTAATTTGGTGGGCATGTGTCTTATTGCTACCGCTAGTCAGGGACAGAGCTCTGGCCTAGGGTGTGGCTAAGTTAGATTCCGGAATGTCACGGGTCCGGACCGCAGGTGCGAGGGCCCGCATCGCCGCTTGCGGCTATATTTCTTATTATTCTCTTTTCCTCTTAGCCCGTGCGGCCCTTTTTCACCAACTTGGCATGCTCCAAAACTCTTGTAATTTGGCAGCTACATGTGAAATTACAGTCGCTACTCAGAGACAGAGCTCTGGCCTAGGGTGTGGCTCAGGGACTCTATAGCGCCACCTACCGAGCTGTCTGTTGTGGTTGACACATACATGCACGAAAATAAACCAAATTTGGTGGGCATGTGTGTTTTATTAATCTGAACAACTTTTACATTCACACTCTATAGTAAATATTAGAAGAATTTGAGTTATGATTATCATTATGAATTTTGCACATCATGTATTTTGAAACACTTCTCCTAGACAGTTTATCGAAATCATGTCATATAAGCACTAAAATGATCTTGAGGGGTTGCCCGAGAGGAATTGCGAACAGATTTTTGAATTTTTGAAGTATATTGAAATGGCGAAGGTTTGAATTATGGCGTTTTATTAAGAAACAGGAAGTTGGTGTTATAGGCAGAAAAAAGGTTAGGAATTGGATGTAATTTGGCTACATGTGGAATTGCTTCTGCTAGTCAGAGACAGCGCTCTGGCCTAAGGTGTGGCTTTGGGACTCTATAGCGCCACCTAGCAGCACGTTATCTGTTGTGGTTGACACAAACATTCACGAAAATGAACCAAATTTGGTGGACTTGTGTGTTATTGCTATGTCTAGTCAGAGACAGAGCTTTGGCATAGGGTGTGGCGTAGGGACTCTATAGCGCCACCTAGTGCGTTGTCTGTTGTGGTTGACACAAACATTCACGAAAATTAACCAAACTTGGTGGGCTTGTGTGTTATTGCTATCGGTAGTCAGAGACAGAGCTCTGGCCTAGAGTGTGGCTTAGGGACTCTAGAGCGCCACCTAATGCATTGTCTGGTGTGGTTGACATGTACATTCACCAAAATGAACCAAATTTGGTGGGCATGTCTGTTATTGCTAAAGTTATTCAGAGACAGAGCTCTGGCTTCAGGGGTGGCTTAGGGACTCTATAGCGCCACCTAGTGCATTGTCTGTTGTGGTTGACACATACATTCACGAAAATGAACCAAACTTGGTTAGCATATGTGTTATTGCTATAGCTATTCAGAGACAGCGCTCTGGCCAAGGGTGTCTTAGGGACTGTATAGCGCCACCTAGCGCATTGTCTGTTGTGGTTGACACACACATTCACGAAAATGAACCAAATTTGGTGGGCTTGTGCGTTATTGCTATCGATAGTCAGAGATAGAGCTCTGGCCTAGGGTATGGCTTAGGGACTCTATAGCGCCACCTAGCGCATTGTGTGTTGTGGTTGACACGTACATTCACCCAAATGAACCAAATTTGGTGGGCATGTGTGTTATTGCTATAGTTATTCAGAGACAGAGCTCTGGCCTCGGGTGTGGCTTAGGGACTCTATAGCACCACCTAGTGCATTGTCTGTTGTGGTTGACACGTACATTCACGAAAATGAACCAAATTTGGTTGGCATGTGTGTTATTGCTATAGCTATTCAGAGACAGCACTCTGGCCAAGGGTGTCTTATGGACTGTATAGCGCCACCTAGGGCATTGTCTGTTGTGGTTGACACATACATTCACGAAAATGAACCAAACTTGGTTAGCATATGTGTTATTGCTATAGCTATTCAGAGACAGCGCTCTGGCCAAGGGTGTCTTAGGGACTGTATAGCGCCACCTAGCGCATTGTCTGTTGTGGTTGACACACACATTCACGAAAATGAACCAAATTTGGTGGGCTTGTGCGTTATTGCTAGCGATAGTCAGAGATAGAGCTCTGGCCTAGGGTGTGGCTTAGGGACTCTATAGCGCCACCTAGCGCATTGTGTGTTGTGGTTGACACGTACATTCACCCAAATGAACCAAATTTGGTGGGCATGTGTGTTATTGCTATAGTTATTCAGAGACAGAGCTCTGGCCTCGGGTGTGGCTTAGGGACTCTATAGCGCCACCTAGTGCATTGTCTGTTGTGGTTGACACATACATTCAGGAAAATTGACCAAATTTGGTAGGCATGTGTGTTGCTCATGCACATGCCCACCAACACGCACATGTTGCTTTGTTAGATTCCGAAATGTCACGGGTCTCCGCACCGCAGGTGCTCGGGCCCGCCATCGCCGCTTGCGGCTATATTTAGGGCCCGAGCACCGAGGTGCGGCCACTGAAAGTGGCTGCACCGTAGGTGCAAGGCCCTATTGTTTCTGCTCAGATTATTATTATTATTATTCTTTTTCCGTCTTACCTGTTTTTTTTTTTTCACCAACTTGGCATGCTCTAAAACTCTTGTAATTTGGCAGCTATTTGTAGAATTGCAATCGAAACTCAGAGACAGAGCTTTGGCCTAAGGCGTGGCTCAGGGACTCTATAGCGCCACCTATCACGCTGTCTTTTGTGGTTGACACATGCATTCACGAAAATGGCCCAGATTTGGTGGGCATGTGTGTTGTATTAATCTAAACAATTTTTACATTTACACTCTATAGCAAATATTTGAAGAATTTGAGTTATGGTTATGATTATGAATTTTGCACATCATGTATTTTGAAACACTTCTCCTAGACGGTTTATCGAAATCATGTCATATAAGCACTAAAATGATCTTGAGGGGTTGCCCGAGAGGAATTGCGACCAGATTTTTGAATTTCAAAAGTATATCGAAATGGCGAAGGTTTGAATTATGGTGTTTTATTGAGAAACAGGAAGTTGGTGTTATAGGCAGAAAAAAGATTATGAATTGGATATAATTTGGCAGCTACATGTGGAATTGCTTCAGCTAGTCAGAGACAGAGCTCTGGCCTAAGGTGTGGCTTTGGGACTCTATAGCGCCACCTAGCAGCACATTATATTTTGTGGTTGACACGTACATTCACCAAAATGAACCAAATTTGGTGGACTTGTGTGTTATTGCTATGGCTAGTCAGAGACAGAGCTTTGGCAGAGGGTGTGGCGTAGGGACTCTATAGCGCCACCTAGTGCGTTGTCTGTTGTGGTTGACACAAACATTCACCAAAATTAACCAAATTTGGTGGGCTTGTGTGTTATTGCTATCGTAGTCAGAGACAGAGCTCTGGCCTAGAGTGTGGCTTAGGGACTCTAGAGCGCCACCTAATGCATTGTCTGTTGTGGTTGACACGTACATTCACCAAAATGAACCAAATTTTATGGGCATGTGTGTTATTGCTATAGTTATTCAGAGACAGAGCTCTGGCCTCGGGTGTGGCTTAAGGACTCTATAGCGCCACCTAGTGCATTGTCTGTTGTGGTTGACACATACATTCACAAAAATGAACCAAATTTGGTTGGCATATGTGTTATTGCTATAGCTATTCAGAGACAGCACTCTGGCCAAGGGTGTCTTCGGGACTGTATAACGCCACCTAGCGCATTGTTTGTTGTGGTTGACACACACATTCACGAAAATGAACCAAATTTGGTGGGCTTGTGCGTTATTGCTATTGATAGTCAGAGATAGAGCTCTGGCCTAGGGTGTGGCTTAGGGACTCTATAGCGCCACCTAGCGTGTTGTCTGTTGTGGTTGACACATACATTCAAGAAAATTGACCAAATTTGGTGGGCATGTGTGTTGCTCATGCACATGCCCTCCAACACGCACAAGTTGCTTTGTTAGATTCCGAAATATCACAGGTCTCCGCACCGCAGGTGCTCGGGCCCGCCATCGCCGCTTGCGGCTATATTTCTTATTATTATTATAGTACAATTATCTTACCAGTAACATTTTTCACCAACTTGGCATGCTCTAAAACTCTTGCAATTTAGCTGGCATATGTAGAATTGCATTTGATACTCAGACACAGAGCTGTGGCCTAGGGTGTGGCTCAGGGACTCTACAGCGCCACCTAGCGCGCCGTCTACTGTGGTTGACACATACATTCACGGAAATGA
This sequence comes from Sardina pilchardus, assembly GCF_963854185.1. Lineage (NCBI taxonomy): Eukaryota > Metazoa > Chordata > Actinopteri > Clupeiformes > Clupeidae > Sardina > Sardina pilchardus. Next base: position 10,955,537 of record NC_084994.1, read on the forward strand.
ACCAAATTTGGTGGACATGTGTGTTGTATTATTCTGAACAAGTTTTACATTCAAACTATATAGTGAATCTTAGAAGAATTTGAATTATGTGAGATTTTCTGATTTTTGCACATCATGTATTTTGAAATACTTCTCCTAGACGGTTTATCGAAATCATGTCATTTAAGCACTAAAATGATCTTGAGGGGTTGCCCGAGAGGAATTGCGACCAGATTTTTGAATTTCAAAAGTATATTGAAATGGCGAAGGTTTGAAACTAGGTGTCTTATAAAAGAAACAAAAAGTTGGTGTTATAGGCAGAAAACAGTGACTAATTTGGATGAAATTTGATGGCGTATTAGTTAGTGTGTTTGTAGTGACAGTCATATACAAAGTTTTGAATTTGGTGTTGTTTGTGATTTTTAAAAGTGCATTAATGATTGTGGTGGACACAGTTTTAGCTAAAATATTTTGAAGCGAGTTGATGAATGATTATAATCATATCAAGCTATGCTGCAATTTTGATTTTAACCATGTTAACAGAAAGTGAGTTATTTTTAATTTCATATTTGCCCAATCACATAGCCCCTCCTCTTTGTCCTTCTCTGCCTCTCTCTCTGTTGCAACTAACAGACACACGCACGCACTCTGTGACCCCCCTTCTCGGGTCCTCCCTAACTAACACACACACATTGACACACGTACGGCTTTCTAGAGACACAGAGAGAGAGACACACACACACACACACACACACACACACACACACACACACACACACACACACACACACACACACACACACACACACACACACACACACACACACACACACACACACACACACACACACACACACACACACACACACACACACACACACACACACACACACCCCCTTTGGGCAACCGTGGCCTACTGGTTAGGGCTTGGGGCTTGTAGCCGGAGGATTGCCGGTTCGATCCCTGACCAGTCCACAGCTGAAGTGCCCTTGAGCAAGGCACCTAACCCCTGACTGCTCCCTGAGCGCCGCTGGTTGGGCAGGCAGCTCACTGCTCTGAGTATAGTATATTAAAAAGTATACAAAAGTATACTGAAATGGCGAAGGTTTGAATCTAGGTGTCTTGTAAAAGAAACAAAAAGTTGGTGTTATAGGTAGAAAACAGTGACTAATTTGGATGAAATTTGATGGAGTATTAGTTAGTGTGTTTGTAGTGACAGTCATATGCAAAGTTTTGAATTTGGTGTTGTTTGTGTTTTTTAAAAGTGCATTAATGATTGTGGTGGACACAGTTTTAGCTAAAATATTTTGAAGCGAGTTGACGAATAATTATAATCATATCTGCAATAACCTATGCTGCAATTTTGAAATTTTGACTTTAGCCATGTTCATAGTAAGTGAGTATTAAGGTTTATTTGTGTTTGCATGTGTCATATACTCCATCCTTTTAGCTGAGCAGGAGTAGGTGCTCTCTCTCTCAGCTGCATGTCTCTCTCGTCCCCTGCTAATTCTCTACACAGACTCACAGACACTCTCTCACCCCTCCCCCGTCATTCTCTCTCTCTCTCACGCACGCGCGCGCGCACACACACACACACACACAGACACACACAAACGCACACACACACACACACACACACACACACACACACACACACACACACACACACACACACACACACACACACACACACACACACACACACACACACACCCTCCCTCCCTCCCTCCCTCCCTCTTTCCTCCCTCCCTCCTTCCCTCTGGGCAGCCGTGGCCTACTGGTTAGGGCTTGGGGCTTGTAACTGGAAGGTTGCCGGTTCAATCCCCAACCAGTCCACCACTAAAGTGCCCTTGAGCAAGGCACCTAACCCCTCACTGCTCCCCCAGCACCGCTGGTTGGGCAGGCAGCTCACTGCTCTGGGTCAGTGTGTGATTCACCTCACTGTGTGTTCACTGTGTGCTGTGTGTGTTCACTAATTTGGTTAAATTGGGTTACATGCAGAGAAATAAATTTCCCTCACGGGATCAAAAAAGTGTATATTCTATTCTATTGATCCATTTGTCTCTACCCCCTCTGTCTGTGTCTGTCTAGTGTTATTGCTATCGATAGTCAGAGAGAGAGCTCTGGCCTAGGGTGTGGCTTAGGGACTCTATAGCGCTACCTAGCATATTGTCTGTTGTGGCTGACACATACATTCGGGAAAATTGACCAAATTTGGTGGGCATGTGTGTTGCTCATGCACATGCCCACCAACACGCACATGTTGCTTTGTTAGATTCCAAAATCTCACAGGTCTCCGCACCGCTGGTGCTCGGGCCCGCCATCGCCGCTTGCGGCTATATTTAGGGCCCGAGCACCGAGGTGCGGCCACTGAAAGTGGCTGCACCGTAGGTGCAAGGCCCTATTGTTTTTGCTCAGATTATTCTTATTCTTATTATTCTCTTTTCCTCTTAGCCCGTGCGGCCCTTTTTCACCAACTTGGCATGCTCCAAAACTCTTGTAATTTGGCAGCTACATGTGAAATTACAGTCGCTACTCAGAGACAGAGCTCTGGCCTAGGGTGTGGCTCAGGGACTCTATAGCGCCACCTACCGCGCTGTCTGTTGTGGTTGACACATACATGCACGAAAATAAACCAAATTTGGTGGGCATGTGTGTTTTATTAATCTAAACAACTTTTACATTTACACTCTATAGTAAATATTAGAAGAATTTGAGTTATGATTATCATTATGAATTTTGCACATCATGTATTTTGAAACACTTCTCCTAGACGGTTTATCGAAATCATGTCATATAAGCACTAAAATGATCTTGAGGGGTTGCCCGAGAGGAATTGCGAACAGATTTTTGAATTTCAAAAGTATATTGAAATGGCGAAGGTTTGAATCTAGGTGTCTTATAAAAAAAACAAAAAGTTGGTGTTATAGGCAGAAAACACTGACTAATTTGGATGAAATTTGATGGAGTATTAGTTAGTGTGTTTGTAGTGACAGTCATATACAAAGTTTTGAATTTGGTGTTGTTTGTGATTTTTAAAAGCGCATTAATGATTGTGGTGGATACAGTTTTAGCTAAAATATTTTGAAGCGAGTTGATGAATGATTATAATCATATCAAGCTATGCTGCAATTTTGATTTTAACCATGTTAACAGAAAGTGAGTTATTTTTAATTTCATATTTGCCCAATCACACAGCCCCTCCTCTCTGTCCTTCTCTGCCTCTCTCTCTGTTGCAACTAACAGACACACGCACGCACTCTGTCACCCCCCTTCTCGGGTCCTCCCTAACTAACACACACACATTGACACACGCGCGGCTTTTCAGAGACAGAGACAGAGACACACACACACACACACACACACACACACACACACACACACACACACACACACACACACACACACACACACACACACACACACACACACACACACACACACCCTTTGGGCAACCGTGGCCTACTGGTTAGGGCTTGTAGCTGGAGGATTGCCGGTTCGATCCCTGACCAGTCCACAGCTGAAGTGCCCTTGAGCAAGGCATCTAACCCTGGGCTAGTGAGCTGCCTACCCTGACTGCTCCCTGAGCGCCGCTGGTTGGGCAGGCAGCTCACTGCTCTGAGTATAGTATATTAAAAAGTATACAAAAGTATATTGAAATGGCGAAGGTTTGAATCTAGGTGAATTTGGTGTTGTTTGTGTTTTTTAAAAGTGCATTAATAATTGTGGTGGACACAGTTTTAGCTAAAATATTTTGAAGCGAGTTGACGAATAATTATAATCATATCAACCTATGCTGCAATTTTGACATTTTGACTTTAGCCATGTTCACAGTAAGTGAGTATTTAGGTTTATTTGTGTTTGCATGTGTCTTATACTCCATCCATTTAGCTGAGCAGGAGTAGGTGCTCTCTCTCTCAGCTGCATGTCTCTCTCGTCCCCTGCTAATTCTCTACACAGACTCACAGACACTCTCTCACCCCTCCCCCGTCATTCTCTCTCTCTCTCTCTCACACACACACACACACACACACACACACACACACACACACACACACACACACACACACACACACACACACACACACACACACACACACACACACACACACACACACACACACACACACACACACACACACACACACACCCTCCCTCCCTCCCTCCCTCCCTCTGGGCAGCCGTGGCCTACTGGTTAGGGCTTGGGGCTTGTAACTGGAAGGTTGCCGGTTCAATCCCCAACCAGTTCACCACTAAAGTGCCCTTGAGCAAGGCACCTAACCCCTCCCTGCTCCCCCAGAGATAGAGCTCTGGCCTAGGGTGTGGCTTAGGGACTCTATAGCGCTACCTAGCATATTGTCTGTTGTGGCTGACACATATATTCAGGAAAATTGACCAAATTTGGTGGGCATGTGTGTTGCTCATGCACATGCCCACCAACATGCACATGTTGCTTTGTTAGATTCCGAAATGTCACAGGTCTCCGCACCGCAGGTGCTCGGGCCCGCCATCGCCGCTTGCGGCTATATTTAGGGCCCGAGCACCGAGGTGCGGCCACTGAAAGTGGCTGCACCGTAGGTGCAAGGCCCTATTGTTTTTGTACAGATTATTATTATTATTCTTTCTTCGTCTTAGCCCGTTTGGCCGTTTCACCAACTTGGCATGCTCCAAAACTCTTGTAATTTGGCAGGCATATGTAGAATTGCATTTGATACTGAGAGACAGAGCCCTGGCCTAGGGTGTGGCTCAGGGGGTCTATAGCGCCACCTACCGCGCTGTCTGTTGTGGTTGACATGTGCATGCACGAAAATGAACCAACTTTGGTAGGCAGATGTGTTGTATAAATCTGAACAACTTTTACATTTACACTACATAGTGAATCTTAAACAAATTTGAGTTATGATTATGATTATGATTTTTGCACATCATGTATTTTGAAACACTTCTCCTAGACGGTTTATCGAAATCATGTCATATGAGCAGTAAAAGGATCTTGAGGGGTTGCCCGAGAGGAATTGCGAACAGATTTTTGAATTTTCGAAGCATATCGAAATGGCGAAGGTTTGAATTATGGCGTCTTATTACGAAACAGGAAGTTGGTGTTATAAGCAGAATAAAGGTTAGAAATTGGATGTAATTTGGCAGCTACATGTGGAATTGCTTCTGCTAGTCAGGGACAGAGCTCTGGCCTAAGGCGTGGCTTCGGGACTCTATAGCGCCACCTAGTAGCACGTTATGTGTTGTGGTTGACACAAACATTCACGAAAATGAACCAAATTTGGTGGACTTATGTGTTTTTGCTATCGCTAGTCAGAGACAGAGCTCTGGCCTAAGGTGTGGCTTAGGGACTCTATAGCGCCACCTAGTAGCACGTTATCTGTTGTGGTTGACACAAACATTCACGAAAATGAACCAAATTTGGTGGACTTATGTGTTATTGCTATCGCTAGTCAGAGACAGAGCTCTAGCCAAGGGTGTGGCTTAGGGACTCTGTAGCGCCACCTAGCAGCACGTTATCTGTTGTGGTTGACACAAACATTCACGAAAATGAACCAAATTTGGTGGGCTTGTGTGTTATTGCTATTGCTAGTCAGAGACAGAGCTCTAGCCAAGGGTGTGGCTTAGGGACTCTATAGCGCCACCTAGCATATAGGCTGTTGTAGTTGTCACATACATTGACGAAAATTAATCAAATGTGGTGGGCTTGTGTGTTATTGCTACCACTAGTCAGAGACAGAGCTCTGGCCTAGAGTGTGGCTTAGGGACTCTAGAGCGCCACCTAGCGCATTGTCTGTTGTGGTTGACACATACATTCACGAAAATGAACCAAATTTGGTGGGCATGTGTGTTATTGCTATAGCTATTCAGAGACAGCGCTCTGGCCAAGGTTGTCTTAGGGACTGTATAGCGCCACCTAGTGCATTGTCTGTTGTGGTTGACACACGCATTCATGAAAATGAACCAAATTTGGTGGGCTTGTGCGTTATTGCTATCAATAGTCAGAGATAGAGCTCTGGCCTAGGGTGTGGCTTAGGGACCCTATAGCGCTACCTAGCATGTTGTCTGTTGTGGCTGACACATACATTCACGAAAATTGACCGAATTGCGTGGGCATGTGGGTTGCTCATGCACATGCCCACCAACACGCACATGTTGCTTTGTTAGATTCCGAAATGTCACAGGTCTCCGCACCGCAGGTGCTCGGGCCCGCCATCGCCGCTTGCGGCTATATTTCTTATTATTCTCTTTTCCTCTTAGCCCGTGCGGCCCTTTTTCACCAACTTGGCATGCTCCAAAACTCTTGTAATTTGGTAGCTACATGTGGAATTACCGTCGCTACTCAGAGACAGAGCTCTGGCCACGGGTGTGGCTCAGGGACTCTATAGCGCCACCTAGAGCGATTTCTGTTGTGTTTGACACATACATGCACGAAAATGAACCAAATTTGGTGGGCATGTGTGTTGTATTAATCCGAACAACTTTTACATTGGAACTATATAGTAAATATTAAAAGAATTTGAATTATGTGAGATTTTCTGATTTTTGCACATCATGTATTTTGAAACACTTCTCCTAGACGGTTTGTCGAAATCATGTCATTTTAGCAGTAAAATGATCTTGAGGGGTTGCCCAAGAGAAATTGCGAACAGATTTTTGAATTTCAAAACTATATCGAAATGGCGAAGGTTTGAACCTAGGTGTCTTATAAAAGGAACAAAAAGTTGGTGTTATAGGCAGAAAACAGTGACTAATTTGGATGAAATTTAATAGAGTATTAGTTAGTGTGTTTGTAGTGACAGTCATATACAAAGTTTTGAATTTGGTGTTGTTTGTGTTTTTTAAAAGCGCATTAATGATTGTGGTGGACACAGTTTTAGCTAAAATATTTTGAAGCAAGTTGATGAATAATAATAATCATATCAACCTATGCTGCAATTTTGAAATTTTGACTTTAGCCATGTTCACAGTATGGAAGCATATGAGTTCCATAATTCAAATGAGAATGCATTCTGCAATATGCAATTCTAAAAGACATTACATTAGGCAATTGCTAATTCATTATGCAATTTAATATTACAATTTGCAATACTTTCTTTCAAAATGCATTTTAATATACAAAGTGACAATGCAATCATCAAATCAATTTGATTTATTTTGGTTAAAAATTTGAATAAACATGGATTGAATTGCATTCCATTTTGCCATGGTACTTTAGTCTCAAAATTCAAATGGCAATTCATTTTGCATTTCAATTTTCAATATTCAGTTTCATCTTTTAATTGTCAATTACTTTTGCAATGTAATGTTCAAAATTCAATGTAGAATTGAATTATTTTTAAATTTTTTAATGTATTTAATTTTTTTTTGAAAATGTTTTTAAAACAAATATTGAAAACATTTTGAATATTTTTTGGCAAAAAGTTTTGCCCGGTTTGCAGAAATAGCGCCCCCGTTATTGCATAGCACTTTGTCACGCTCTTTGTGTCTCAAAATTCAAATGGCAATGGCAAACGCGATTCCAAAACACATTGCAATCTGTCAGTCTTCCATCACCCATGGCGGGAACTACGTCACGTCCGTGTTTATCTCGCATTGGTCAGTTTTCTCTTTAAGGCGGGTCTTAGGCAGGGCGGCTGACGGCCTCCAGGTAGAGAAGAGAACGTAAAAGAGAAATTGTCGCTGACACAGTAGCCTACTGTTGAAGGTGATGGGCAAAAACAGTCGCTCAGCTACTGAGGGAGGCAGGCGTGTGTGTGTGTGCGTGCGGAGACCTTGATCCGACCGTACGCCACCCCCTCCAGGAGCGTGTATCAGGGTGAAGCGTTAAAAACAGCACACAGGTAGCCAGGGGAGCTGAGGGAGCTGGCAGCCCAGGGCCCTGGAGCTCATATCTGGGTGGAGCGTTTGCCCCTCTCAGCCCGGAGGACTGCTCCAGATTAACGACCATAGACAGTAAGCTACTGACAGGGCTAACACAGGGCTACTAACAGGGCAGGGCTGTTAATTACAGGGCTACATCGTTTCATTCACACTCAGGCACTCCTGGTCTGACCACGACCGCCGGTCCAGCTGCAGCCTGCACTGTCAGGAAGTCAAGGAAGCGTATAGCCACGTCCTGAGATATCGATGGCTTTGCCCCAAACGAGGAACGTGCATCGTTCTTTTCACAAATACACCATATTTTTAAGCAAATAAAGTTGTTTACTTAAGATTACAGCGTTTTATCAACGTTTGGTCCGCGAAAATATTCTCGCTGCACCGGTAGGGAAACCGCCGTCATGTCATCCGGCACAAGCTTCCATGGTACACTGCTATCATAAGCATTACGGTTCCCCATTGACTCCCATTGATTCTGACTGACCATTTCGAAGGAAAACAAACGCCGCTGACATATGATAGTAACCATTTCACTTTGATAATAACCTACATTTTTGTCCGACATAATACAGCAAGAATTTCGAAATTTTATCGACGAAATGGTTACTATCATGTGTCAGCGGCGTTTGTTTCAGTACATAATTGACGTTTTCCTTCGAAATGGTCAGTCAGAATCAATGGGAGTCATTGGGGAACCGTAATGCTTATGACAGCAGTGCACCAAGGAAGCTTGTGCCGGATGACATGACGGCGGTGGTAGGGAATCGGTTGCGAGACTCGGTGAGACGTGATCCCATCCCACTGGATTGTTGTTTGTACAAACATTCAACATCCAAAACTATAACTGAAAAACGTCGACATTGACGAATGTAATACATTTGTGCTACGTTATAAAAATAAAACGTAGACACTGATTAAAAGATGCACTTGCTAATTTGTGCTACATTCTTATCAACGATCAGTGAAAAACTACTTCCTCGTTTAGGGCAAAGCCATCGATATCTCAGCAAGTGACTACGCTTGCTTTCCGGTCCTGACCAAACGTTGATAGAACGCTGAGTAATCTTAAGTAAACAACTTTATTTGCTTAAAAATATGGTGTATTTGAGAAAAGAACAATGCACGTTCCTCGTTTGGGGCAAAGCCATCGATATCTCAGGACGTGGCTATACGCTTCCTTGACTTCCTGACAGTGCAGGCTGCAGCTGGACCGGCGGTCGTGGTCAGACCAGGAGTGCCTTAGTGTGAATGAAACGATGTAGCCCTGTAATTAACAGCCCTGCCCTGTTATTAGCCCTGTGTTAGCCCTGTCAGTAGCCTATCTTACTGTCTATGGTCGTTAATCTGGAGCAGTCCTCCGGGCTGAGAGGGGCAAACGCTCCACCCAGATATGAGCTCCAGGGCCCTGGGCTGCCAGCTCCCTCAGCTCCCCTGGCTACCTGTGTGCTGTTTTTAACGCTTCACCCTGATACACGCTCCTGGAGGGGGTGGCGTACGGTCGGATCAAGGTCTCCGCACGCACACACACACACGCCTGCCTCCCTCAGTAGCTGAGCGACTGTTTTTGCCCATCACCTTCAACAGTAGGCTACTGTGTCAGCGACAATTTCTCTTTTACGTTCTCTTCTCTACCTGGAGGCCGTCAGCCGCCCTGCCTAAGACCCGCCTTAAAGAGAAAACTGACCAATGCGAGATAAACACGGACGTGACGTAGTTCCCGCCATGGGTGATGGAAGACTGACAGATTGCAATGTGTTTTGGAATCGCGTTTGCCATTGCCATTTGAATTTTGAGACACAAAGAGCGTGACAAAGTGCTATGCAATAACGGGGGCGCTATTTCTGCAAACCGGGCAAAACTTTTTGCCAAAAAATATTCAAAATGTTTTCAATATTTGTTTTAAAAACATTTTCAAAAAAAAATTAAATACATTAAAAAATTTAAAAATAATTCAATTCTACATTGAATTTTGAACATTACATTGCAAAAGTAATTGACAATTAAAAGATGAAACTGAATATTGAAAATTGAAATGCAAAATGAATTGCCATTTGAATTTTGAGACTAAAGTACCATGGCAAAATGGAATGCAATTCAATCCATGTTTATTCAAATTTTTAACCAAAATAAATCAAATTGATTTGATGATTGCATTGTCACTTTGTATATTAAAATGCATTTTGAAAGAAAGTATTGCAAATTGTAATATTAAATTGCATAATGAATTAGCAATTGCCTAATGTAATGTCTTTTAGAATTGCATATTGCAGAATGCATTCTCATTTGAATTATGGAACTCATATGCTTCCATAGTAAGTGAGTATTTAGGTTTATTTGTGTTTGCATGTGTTTTATACTCCATCCATTTAGCTGAGCAGGAGTAGGTGCTCTCTCTCTCAGCTGCATGTCTCTCTCGTCCCCTGCTAATTCTCTACACAGACTCACAGACACTCTCTCACCCCTCCCCCGTCATTCTCTCTCTCTCTCACGCACGCACGCGCGCGCACACACACACAGACACACACAAATGCACGCACACACACACACACACACACACACACACACACACACACACACACACACACACACACACACACACACACACACACACACACACACACACACACACACACACACACACACACACACACACACACACACACACACACACACACACACACACACACACACACACACCCACCCACCCACCCACCTTCCCTCCCTCTGGGCAGCCGTGGCCTACTGGTTAGGGCTTAGGGCTTATAACTGGAAGGTTGCCGGTTCAATCCCCAACCAGTCCACCACTAAAGTGCCCTTGAGCAAGGCACCTAACCCCTCACTGCTCCCCCAGCACCGCTGGTTGGGCAGGCAGCTCACTGCTCTGGGTCAGTGTGTGATTCACCTCACTGTGTGCTGTGTGTGTTCACTAATTTGGTTAAATTGGGTTACATGCAGAGAAATAAATTTCCCTCACGGGATCAAAAAAGTGTATATTCTATTCTATTGATCCATTTGTCTCTACCCCCTCTGTCTGTGTCTGTCTAGCGTTATTGCTATCGATAGTCAGAGATAGAGCTCTGGCCTAGGGTGTGGCTTAGGGACTCTATAGCGCTACCTAGCATATTGTCTGTTGTGGCTGACACATACATTCAGGAAAATTGACCAAATTTGTTGGGCATATGTGTTGCTCATGCACATGCCCACCAACACGCACATGTTGCTTTGTTAGATTCCAAAATCTCACAGGTCTCCGCACCGCTGGTGCTCGGGCCCGCCATCGCCGCTTGCGGCTATATTTATTATTCTTTCTTCGTCTTAGCCCGTTTGGCCGTTTCACCAACTTGGCATGCTCCAAAACTCTTGTAATTTGGCAGGCATATGTAGAATTGCATTTGATACTGAGAGACAGAGCCCTGGCCTAGGGTGTGGCTCAGGGGGTCTATAGCGCCACCTATCGCGCTGTCTGTTGTGGTTGACATGTGCATGCACGAAAATGAACCAAATTTGGTAGGCAGATGTGTTGTATAAATCTGAACAACTTTTACATTTACACTACATAGTGAATCTTAAACAATTTTGAGTTATGATTATGATTATGATTTTTGCACATCATGTATTTTGAAACACTTCTCCTAGACGGTTTATCGAAATCATGTCATATGAGCAGTAAAAGGATCTTGAGGGGTTGCCCGAGAGGAATTGCGAACAGATTTTTGAATTTTCGAAGCATATCGAAATGGTGAAGGTTTGAATTATGGCGTCTTATTACGAAACAGGAAGTTGGTGTTATAGGCAGAAAAAAAGTTATAAATTGGATGTAATTTGGCAGCTACATGTGGAATTGCTTCTGCTAGTCAGGGACAGAGCTCTGGCCTAAGGTGTGGCTTCGGGACTCTATAGCGCCACCTAGTAGCACGTTATCTGTTGTGGTTGACACAAACATTCACGAAAATTAACCAAATTTGGTGGACTTATGTGTTTTTGCTATCGCTAGTCAGAGACAGAGCTCTGGCCTAAGGTGTGGCTTAGGGACTCTATAGCGCCACCTAGTAGCACATTATCTGTTGTGGTTGACACAAACATTCACGAAAATGAACCAAATTTGGTGGACTTGTGTGTTATTGCTATGGCTAGTCAGAGACAGAGCTTTGGCCTAGGGTGTGGCATAGGGACTCTATAGCGCCACCTAGTGCATTGTCTGTTGTGGTTGACACATACATTCACGAAAATGAACCAAATTTGGTGGACTTGTGTGTTATTGCTATCGGTAGTCAGAGACAGAGCTTTGGCCTAGGGTGTGGCTTAAGGACTCTACAGCGCCACCTAGCGCATTGTCTGTTGTGGTTGACACAAACATTCACGAAAATTAACCAAATTTGGTGGGCTCGTGTGTTATTGTTTTTGCTAGTCAGAGACAGAGCTCTAGCCTAGGGTGTGGCTTAAGGACTCTATAGCGCCACCTAGCGCATTGTCCTTTGTGGTTGACACAAACATTCACGAAAATTAACCAAATTTGGTGGGCTTGTGTGTTATTGTTTTTGCTAGTCAAAGACAGAGCTCTGGCCGAGGGTGTGGCTTAAGGACTCAATAACGCCATCTAGCGCATTTGTTGTGGTTGACACGTACAGTACATTCACAAAAATGAACCAAATTTGGTGGGCATGTGTTTTGTTATAGCTATTCAGAGACAGAGCTCTGGCCGAGAATGTGGCTTAGGGACTCTATAGCGCCACCTAGTGTGTTACCTGTTGTGGTTGACATACATTCACGAAAATGAATCAAATTTGGTGAGCTTGTTTGTTATCACTGCCGCTAGTCAGAAACAGAGCTCTGGCCTAGGGTGTGGCTTAGGGACTCTATAGCGCCACCTAGCAGATTGTGTGTTGTGGTTGACGCATACATTCAGGAAAATGAACCAAATTTGGTGGGCATGTGTGTTATTGCTATAGCTATTCAGAGACAATGCTCTGGCCAAGGGTGTCTTAGGGACTGTATAGCGCCACCTAGCGCATTGTCTGTTGTGGTTGACACACACATTCACGAAAATGAACCAAATTTGGTGGGCTTGTGCGTTATTGCTATCGATACTCAAAGATAGAGCTCTGGCCTAGGGTGTGGCTTAGGGACTCTATAGCGCCACCTAGCGTGTATTCTGTTGTGGTTGACACATACATTCAGGAAAATTGACCAAATTTGGTGGGCATGTGTGTTGCTCATGCACATGCTCACCAACACGCACAGTTTGCTTTGTTAGATTCCGAAATGTCACAGGTCTCTGCACCGCAGGTGCTCGGGCCCGCCATCGCCGCTTGCGGCTATATTTCTTATTCTCTCTTCGTCTTATCCCGTGCGGCCCTTTTTCACCAACTTGGCATGCTCCAAAACTCTTGTAATTTGGCAGCTACATGTGGAATTACCGTGGCTACTCAGAGACAGAGCTCTAGCCTAGGGTGTGGCTCAGGGACTCTATAGCGCCACCTAGAATGTTGTCTGTTGTGGTTGACACTTACATTCACAGAAATGGCCCAGATTTGGTGGGCATATGTGTTGTATAAATCTGAACAACTTTTACATTTAAACAATATAGTAAATCTTAGAAGAATTTGAGTTATGATTATGATTATGATTTTTGCACATCACGTATTTTGAAACACTTCTCCTAGACGGTTTATCGAAATCATGTCATTTAAGCACTTAAATGATCTTGAGGAATTGCGAACAGATTTTTGAATTTGTGAATTATATTGAAATGGCGAAGGTTTGAATTATGGCGTTTTATTAAGAAACAGGAAGTTGGTGTTATAGGCAGAAAAAAGGTTATGAATTGGATGTAATTTGGCAGCTACACGTAGAATTGCTTCTGCTTGTAATAGACAGAGCTCTGGCCTAAGGTGTGGCTTTGGGACTCTATAGCGCCACCTAGCAGCACGTTATCTGTTGTGGTTGACACATACATTCACGAAAATGAACCAAATTTGGTTGGCATATGTGTTATTGCTATAGCTATTCAGAGACAGCGATCTGGTCAAGGGTGTCTTAGAGACTGTATATCGCCACCTAGCGCATTGTCTGTTGTGGTTGACACACACATTCACGAAAATGAACCAAATTTGGTGGGCTTGTGCGTTATTGCTATCGATAGTCAGAGATAGAGCTCTGGCCTAGGTTGTGGCTTAGGGACTCTATAGCGCCACCTAGCGCATTGTCTGTTGTGGTTGACACGTACATTCACCCAAATGAACCAAATTTGGTGGGCATGTGTGTTATTGCTATCGTTATTCAGAGACAGAGCTCTGGCCTAGGGTGTGGCTTAGGGACTCTATAGCGCCACCTAGTGCATTGTCTGTTGTGGTTGACACATACATTCACGAAAATGAACCAAATTTGGTTGGCATGTGTTATTGCTATAGCTATTCAGAGACAGCGCTCTGGCCAAGGGTGTCTTAGGGACTGTATAGGGCCACCTAGCGCATTGTTTGTTGTGGTTGACACACACATTCACGAAAATGAACCAAATTTGGTGGGCTTGTGCGTTATTGCTATCGATAGTCAGAGATAGAGCTCTGGCCTAGGGTGTGGCTTAGGGACTCTATAGCGCCACCTAGCGTGTTGTCTGTTGTGGTTGACACATACATTCAGGAAAATTGACCAAATTTTGTGGGCATGTGTGTTGCTCATGCACATGCCCACCAACACGCACATGTTGCTTTGATAGATTCCGAAATGTCACAGGTCTCCGCACCGCAGGTGCTCGGGCCCGCCATCGCCGCTTGCGGCTATATTTTTTAATTGCAATTCTACTTTCTTTAAATCAAATTTGAATTCTAATTCTGCATTATGTTTTTTGACATTCGTAAAAGTTGCAACAGGGGATGGAGTTAGCCTGAATGGAAAATCATCTTACATTTAAGTTTCTGTCAATTTCTTTCTACTTGGCTGTGACATTATGGAAATAAAATACCCTCGCTACTGAGCAAGACCTTTGCAATCTAGAATATCCACTGCTTTCTTTGTTGTTCAGATCGGGATATTTGATCGTACCCTTCACACCATATGCATCTGACCTCTCACTTACTTCTTTCTTCCTCATATGTCACTCATCACTAAGGTGCCGTGAGCAAAGATGTAATTTCCAAGATATCCCCACCCTACACCTATTCCGCAGGTATGCTGACCTGACCTCACAACACCTTCCTTCTTCCTTGAACTGTCTACATTAACCATGTATGGGTGAAATGACAAGGAAGAATTCAAAGTCACTTTAGACAAAAGTGTTTGCTAAGAAACATAAACATGAACACACACATCAGCTTTTGTCTTACATTATATCCAGGCAGGATGGTACGTAGCAAATTAAATGTGAGCAGAATTTAGTAAAATACTGTAGGTGCACTATTTAGTAGAATGCCAGTCCACTTTAGTAAAGATGAGTGCATATTCACTGGCTAATTCACAAATAATATCATATGCAATCAATGACACCTCTAGGGCAATTAATTGAAAAAAAAAGAGTTCATATTGTTGCACAAATAATGGGCTGAACTGAAGGCGGTGGTATTAGCGATACTAAAGGTTTAAGGTGCAGCTAGTGCATGAATAATGGTCCTAACTAAAGGGTGTGGCCCTTATGTGTATTAGCGATACTAAAGGTTTAAGGTGCAGCCAGCGAGTCTAATCATTATCCCAACAGATATGTTGTGTTCATCATCCAGCGAAAAGTGAAAAATGGTAAACTGTTTCACTCTGATCACATAAAATTGATAAGACCCCAGTAATTGATCCTCTCTTCGAGGTTACAGCTCTAACAATCTCCTTGGTAGTTTTTAGATTATCATTATTATTATTATTATTATTAATAATAATAATAATAATAAATATAGCCGCAAGCGGCGATGGCGGGCCCGAGCACCTGCGGTGCGGAGACCTGTGACATTTCGGAATCTAACAAAGCAACATGTGCGTGTTGGTGGGCATGTGCATGAGCAACACACATGCCCACCAAATTTGGTCAATTTTCCTGAATGTATGTGTCAACCACAACAGACAACACGCTAGGTGGCGCTATAGAGTCCCTAAGCCACACCCCAGGCCAGAGCTCTATCTCTGACTATCGACAGCAATAACACA